>NC_136272.1:61818664-61908664 GCF_964187855.1 Myxine glutinosa
CATCTCCCCCAACCTTCTGCCTCGCTCTTCCCCCTCCTCAAATAACACCTCATTGTGGCTCACCCAATCACCATCAAACCTTTTGTCCGCCCCATCCTTCCCTTTCTCCGAGCTATTCTGAAATCTCTGACACACCTTCAACAGCTCTCCCTACCTCTTCCACCTCTTCCACATCTTACCCTACCCCTCCTCCCCCCTGTTCTGTATCTGATGCTCCCCCTTCCTCTTCATTAACGGTATGGACCTCAAACATCCGGGGCCTTCGTTCAAACTTAACTGATCTCTCCATACAGGTTGCTTCTGTCAAACCAGACGTGATCTGCTTAACAGAAACTTTCCTCCTTTATGATGTCTCTGATTCCATAGTATCTCTCCCGGGCTACTCCCTCCTCTGGTATGATAGACCTGAGCCTCGTCCTGGAGGCGGGGTTGCTATCTTTATCAAAAACTCTCTTCCTCACTCGCCCTGCACTGCACTCTCTCCACCTCACCCCCAGGAATACCTCTGGCTACGGCTTCCCCTTCGCTCCCACCTCTTGTTCATATGTGTGTTGTACCGTCCACCAAACAGTGATGACTCCATCTACATCTCGCTGTCTGATGATATGGACCAACTTCTATCTACTCATCCCAACTCTCTCTTCCTCATATGTGGTGATTTCAACTGTCATCATGCCAGTTGGCTGGGTGTGGGTACCTCTCTCACCAGCCATGGCTCCTCAGCAAAGGACTTCTGCGACTCACTGGGACTGACACAATCTGTCAATTTCCCGACCCGGATCTCAGTCAACGGAACATCTTCTCTTCTGGACTTGGTTATGACTAACTTCCCTGAAAATGTCTGCTGCTCTTCTTCTGCTCCGATCGGATCATCTGATCATGTCCTTGTTAAAGTGGACATCTCTCTGACCATCCTCAGGGAGCCTGCTCAGCGTCGACGAGTCTGGCATTTCACTCAGGCCAACTGGCACGGTCTTCAAGCAGCCATCAATCATCTGGACTGGTCTCCCATCTCTACCACCTCTGACATCAACTCATCCTGGGAATTCTTCCAAAGTAAATTGCTCTCTCTCATGCACAGATTTATCCCATCTCGTCTTCAGTTGTCATACCCTTCCTCCCGTCCATGGTACACGGAATCTTGTGGTGAGGCTGTTGCCCAGAAACAACTTGCCTTCGTCTCCTGGAAAGCAAATCCAACGGAAGGAAATCTCATTTCCTTTCACAAAGCCCGAAACAAGTGTGTGTCCACCCTCAGGAGAGCCAGGAAACAATATCTCTCCGTCCTCAAGACCGAACTCTCTTATCTGTCTCCCTCTTCCAAATCCTGGTGGCGTCTGGTCAAATCCGTTTCTGGTGTTTGTTCCCCCTCCATCCCCTCCCTTACCTCAAACGGCTACACAGCTGACTCCGCACGTGAAAAAGCTGAATGCCTCAACTCTGTGTTTGCCTCTAAATCTTGTGTCCCAAACCCATCCCTCTCTGTACCCACCATACCCAGTCGTACCCTGCTGCTCCTGGACTCCGTGTCCTTTCCTCCTGACAAGGTGGAAAAGTTTCTGTCAACCCTCGACTCTGATTCTGCAACTGGACCCGACGGCATCAGCCCACGGGTCCTAAAATCCTGCTCTGCTGCTCTATCTCACCCTCTCTCTGTTCTCTTCACCCTCTCTTTTGCTCAAGGTCAACTGCCATCTGCTTGGAAATCAGCCAACATCACCGCTTTGCACAAAAAAGGTGCAAAAACAGATCCTAGCAACTACAGACCAATCAGCCTTCTCCCAATTATCAGCAAAGTCATGGAATCCATCATTGCTTCGGATATGAAATCTTTCCTCTTCTCCAATGGCTTGATCTCTGATCATCAATTTGGTTTCAGACCAGGTCACTCTACTCTGGACATGCTGCTTCTGCTGTCTCAACAATGGATGGAGGTCCTCAATGCCAAACAGGAAATTAGAGCTGTCTCCCTCGACATATCACGTGCCTTCGACACGGTCTGGCACCCCGCTCTGCTCACCAAACTCTCCTCCTTTGGTATCCATGGAAATCTCCACGCATGGCTGGCGGACTTCCTCTCTAGTCGTCGTCAACGTGTGGCCCTGAATGGGTTTCTCTCATCTCCTCTTCCTGTTCAGGCTGGAGTTCCCCAAGGCAGTGTTCTGGGCCCCGTGCTTTTTCTGGTCTTCATCAATGATCTCTCTGACTCTCTCGAAAATCCTCTCTATCTCTTTGCTGATGACTCCACTCTCTGCCGCTCCATTCCTCTTCCCTCAGATCGGCAGTCTGCTGCCTCCTCACTCTCTGAAGACCTGGACAAAATCACAGACTGGTCAAACAAGTGGAACATGTCTTTCAATCCTGACAAATCTCACACTCTTACTATGTCTCTCCGAAAAGATCGACTGGACAACCCTCCCATCTACTTTCTCAACAATCCTCTCCAAGAAGTTCTGTCGCTCAAGATTTTGGGTCTCACTATCTGCCATGATCTTTCTTGGGAAAACCACATTTCCAAGCTGGCCTCCAAAGCCAGTCGCCGACTGGGCATCCTCCGTCGTGCGAAGTCCTTCCTCGGCACACCTGAGCTCCTCACCACATACAAGGCTTTCATCCGCAGCTCAATGGAATACTGTTCTCCCCTATGGGCCAGTGCTCCTGCCTCACACCTAGCTCGGCTTCACGCTGTTGAAACCAAAGCTTTCAGAATTATTGGAATCTCCCGCGATGAAGCTATCTCTGAGGGCCTTTCACTCACTCACCGCAGGCAGGTAGGTGGTCTTTCTGTCTTCTACCGACTCCTCTCCGGCCTTGCACCCCCAGCTCTCTCTGTGCTCTGTCCCCCAAATATTCCTACAGGTCGCACAAGATCTGCCAGCAACCCTCTGATGGTTAAACTGCCGAAATCTCGGCTCTCTGCTCACCTTCACTCTTTCATTCCTCTTTTCTCCCGCCTCTGGAACAAACTCCCTCACTCCCTTCAATCCCACTCCTCCCTCCAGGTCTTTAAAACAGCTGTTCACCACCATCTCTTATCTTCCCCCATCCAAAACCTTGATCTTTTCTACCCCCGCTAATTCACCCCAGATCCACCTTGTTTGAAATTCCAACTTCTTTCCTGGAAGTCCTGGCAGTGTCCATATGTTTTATACCTCTCCCACCGCCCCCTTCCCACGCCCCCCACCAAAGCCCTCGCCCTCTCTCAGATCTCTCGATGTCTCCATGTCTCCCGGTCCCTGCTCTCAAATGTTGTGTTTGTGTCCTTCCCCCTCTCTCCCCATCTTGTCTACCGCTCCCTATGTTATATGTTTTATGTGTCGGTTTGTCTTTCTGTGTGATTAATGTTCGCTCTTTCACGAGCCTCGACCTTGTATACAAAAAAAAAAAAAAAAAAAAAAAAAAAAAAAAAAACTGTCCTTTTATTACGTATCAAAATAATGCAAACTAAAGTGATGAAATGTAATCAACTTTATTAAGTAGGCCCAAATGGCTCGCAGAGTGAGCAGCCGGGAGAATGTACATGTCTGTGTGTACAACGTGTGTACATGTAGCCTAATGTTTGTTTTTGTATGTCACATGATTTTGTCACTATATTCACTCCAGTCGCCGGTATATAATCATCCAAGTAACCAGTCAGGTTCACTATGTTAACAAATATAATTTCTTTCAAAATTTTGGGATTAGCAAACCTGTACATTTTTGGAATCTTCAGAGCATGGAGAATCTGAAAATCAATGTTGGCATTTGCACAGACACCTGCATGGCCGCCATTTTGGATTTTGAAAATGGCCGCCATAAAATACATATTTTGCGCGATCTCGGCTTCTAGTCAACCTGAAGACTTAATTAAATATGCTAATCCTATGTTTTCTGGGTCAAGGAATCCAATAAAGGCCTCAAAATAGTGCTCAGGATTATAGAAAAGCAACAAACAAAGGTAATTAAAAACCATTGTCTTTATATTTGTGATATAACTGTATTACATAATACATGATATTGCAAGTCCTTTGAAGTTATAGGTTGTTATAGGAAGTTATAGGTAGTATCAGATTGAACTATAAGTCCTATAGACAGGATCTACGAGGTCTATACCGTTCAGGAATATGCTTTTACAGATCTTCATCACTGTCCTGAGTGTCATTTTCGCAAAGGTGTTTACGCAAATGTAAACATTAAGTTTTGGATTCCTCAGGCTCTGAATATTCCAAAAATGTGTAGTTTTGCTAATCTACCAAAATTTTGAACGAAAAAACATAGTGAACCTGACTAAACCGGTTGTTATAGATTGTCATTCCAAATCCTCCTCCATACTATAAGCCCGAGAGCCTGGATCTTTTCCCCTCCCCCCATAGTTAAACAACAACAACAACATCAGCGTCATAGGTTATATATATATCCGCATAGATATATATATAACACGAGATGTCGCGCGACACCTCCCCGGATACATGGAACAGTCCGCCATCTTGGGGAGGTCCTTCAAAGCTGACGCGCTGGTGCAGTTAAAAGCGGCGAAATGCCGCAATTTTGTGCAGCGTACGGCTGTACAAATACACGTACATTGGAGTCAAAGGACAAAGGCATCACATTCCACAAGTAAGTCATGCTTTACAGGTGTATTTGCGTTAATTTTAGTGGAAGTTTACCGCTAGCTTTGTGTTGCCATACATCCACAACACTTGTCAACAGAAAACAGGGCAGTTTGACAGCAGCTCAATCATTCCCTGACTAACAGTAACAAAAATATATTCTGTAGTTTATGCTAACTGTGTTAAGTTGGAGCTAGGTGTTATTTCTTAATTTGGAGAGCTGGGTGTTATTTGTAGATACTTTGTGTACGAGTTTCGCAATTTGACTAGTTTTGTCACATGATAATGGGTTATTCCTGGAGATTGTCCTATAAAAACATAACAAATAGTCTATGAAAGGTTCTAGAGGGTCCTGTTTCCAGACCAAGCATTGTTGGAAATGCATTAATGAATTAGTGAGTTGATAATTATGTCAAAAATAAATTTCATAGAAATACAGTTATATATACACAAAGAATTAAGTTAAGCACCCCCCCGTTTTTTTACAACCTCGCACATTACAAGTTTGTTGTCGTCAAAACAGTGTAATATACCCATGATATTGCTATATTTTCTGGAGAAGTGATATTATGGTCACATAAAAACATAACAATCATGCCGTTTTCAATATTTTATTCTGAATAATTTAAGGTGAAATTTTTTGGGAATTTTAGGCATATTTTCACCTCAATTTAAGTATGGAGCTATAGGTCCATCACGGACAGTGTGGATGACGTTTATGTTTTCTAACGTACAGTCATTGTTCTGAGAAGACCTCTAGCGATCTTTGCGTCAATAACGTGTGTAGGACCCACGTGATCGGATCACTGACTCAACCCTACGTCTCATAGACCCTGTAAGCCGTCGTATGCGTTGCTGTGGCAGGTTGAACCCCCTCGAGCACGCTTGGGACATGTTGGGACGACAAATTGCGAAGATGGTCCCTCCAATAGCCAATCTGGATGAATTGGAACGTGCATTACATCGGGAATGGAACAACCTGCCACAGCAACGCATACGACGGCTTACAGGGTCTATGAGACGTAGGGTTGAGTCAGTGATCCGATCACGTGGGTCCTACACACGTTATTGACGCAAAGATCGCTAGAGGTCTTCTCAGAACAATGACTGTACGTTAGAAAACATAAACGTCATCCACACTGTCCGTGATGGACCTATAGCTCCATACTTAAATTGAGGTGAAAATATGCCTAAAATTCCCAAAAATTTTCACCTTAAATTATTCAGAATAAAATATTGAAAACGGCATGATTGTTATGTTTTTATGTGACCATAATATCACTTCTCCAGAAAATATAGCAATATCATGGGTATATTACACTGTTTTGACGACAACAAACTTGTAATGTGCGAGGTTGTAAAAAAACGGGGGGGGGGGGTGCTTAACTTAATTCTTTGTGTATATATATATATTTTCTTAATGCAGGTTTCCGTCAGATGCACACCAAAAGAGATTGTGGGAAGTAGCCCTCAAGAGAGAAGGGTTCAAGGCATCCAAGTACAGCGTCCTCTGCAGTGACCATTTTGAGTCCGAGAATTTTGACCGGACGGGTCAAATTGTCCGTCTCCGAGATGGGGTGATGCCATCGGTGTTTAATTTCCCATCACATCTGTTTAAAGTGAGTTGATTTTGAGAGTAGAACAGACACAAAATTATTTACTTTGCTTTTTTGCAGTTATACCAGTTAAAATTCATTGATTTTAAAATTCATTGACTCTTTTCGGAACCTAAGAAATTGAGGACCACCTCAACATCAAGGCAGGCTGCTGTGGTTTGTGACCAGATTGGGTCCTTTGTAGAGGTTAAGTGCGACAATCAGGGCTCCTCTGCCTCCAGTCATTCCGGTTTATTATAACTAAGGGTATTATCAGAGAAATGCTGCAGCATTCATAAAAATACTGATATTTAAAATAATACTGATATACTATATTTTTAGTGTGGAAATAGGTCTAAATAATTATCTGGTAATTTTGTTTTCACTGGGAACCAGTTTATTTGTCATGTAAATGCCCTGATTAAAGAAATAAATGTAATGCCTACATAACGTGTTTATGTGTTTCTGATTAATATATCATAAATAGTTTAAACATTTATAAATAATAAAAATAAAATTAAAGCAATATTAAATCCTATATATATATATATATATATATATATATATATATATATATATATATATATATATATATATATATATATATATATATATATTGTTACAGACGTGGCTTAGATGTTATTTACCGAGCGGTTTGGTATGACCACGTCTGCACAAGTTACCCGATTATACCCGAACGTTGACTAATCGCGCTACGCTAGGTCAATGAAGGAAAAGACACACAGCTGGGATTAAAATGACACGACACCATGGATACGGTTCTCAAGACCTCCGGAGGAGATTATATTCGTTCGGAAGGTCAGATTACAGGGACGAGAGGTACAGCATAGAAAGACAAGCACTTAGACACAATCTTATATTAACCCCAACAGACGACAGATAAACGGGACAAAAGGCTGACTCACACGGGGATTGATGGCTAGGAAAGGCAGGATCGATGGCTCCAGGTGCACCTGGGCTCAGGGACAGAATCGACTCGGTCCGGTCCAGAGATGCGGGAGGTCTCACAGCGCTCGAGGTAGTGACTTGCTCTTCTTCAAGCTGGGGGCGCATCTGACGTCACGTCCGGTGAGTCGCTTCGTATATCCGGCGGGGAGTGACACGCCCTCGGCTCGTTAGCTCCGCCCCAGATGGAATCGGCTCGTTGCTTCTCATTGGGTGCGTGCGGGGGGGTTACCGGCTCCGCCCCTTGACGAGGGGCTGACAGGGAGCCCCTTCGTGGTAACCCCGTGGAGCGCATGGTCATGGCGGCGAACCGAGCCGGTGTGAGGACGCACACTCCCCCCGCGCGCCGTTGTTGTAGTTGTTGTTGTAGCTGTAGTTGTTGTTGTTGCTGTAGTTGTTGTTGTTGTTGTTGTTGTTGTTTGGGGAAGAAGATGGGAGTACGTAAGGGAAGGTCCTAAACTCACTACTGGTGCCATATAATCACATTCTGGTGCAACGAAGAGTCAGAATTAATGGAAAGGAGTCCTTAACTGACATAGACTAAGAATAACTAGCAAGATGTCCGAAAGTTGTCTACGTGAGATGCGGTGGACCTGGGCACGACATTTAATGGGGGAAAAAGGGGAAGGTCGGCTCTACTGATTGTTGTTTACAGACAATGGGACTAGGGAATGGGGGATTGGGGATAGTTGGGGAGTATTGGGGGAAATAGGGGAATATTTACAAGCGGATATGGAGGCCAAATTCCATATTCGCAACATTGCACCCTTCTCTACCCTCGGGGCGTCCCGACCCGATAAATTTTTACCTACTTTAGTGTGGCACGCAATGTAGTTCCCTCTACTATTAACTCTACCCTGAGTGCGACAGTTTTACAGATATTCACAAATGAGTAAATATGTCCCCCTGCGACGTTGCACCCTTCTCCTCACAGAAACACACCCACAGGATAACCGAATCCGGAAAGAATCCTCAAACTAAACATACAGCCGGTAGGGAGCATTATTTACACAAGACTACGCTGATATTTACACTACGATCCAGGACCTGTTTTTGGAGGAACACATGCAGATGTTATGCATAGAGAGAGCACGCATGCTAGCATCGATACACCAACCCACGAGTGCTCTGTGGCCTACGGCCTTTAATAATGTGCAGAGCACCCCTTCCAAGCATCAAGCACCACCCCATCACACAGTGAGCACCATCCGGTGCACCAATAAAGTGTTTATGAATCATTGTGTGGTGTCGCAGCCGGCCGATGTTCTGCCGCTGGTCTTGCCTTCGTGTGGTGCACTTGGCCTTCTTACTTCTTTTTAAAAATAAAGAAAGGCGCCAACCGCGTCCATTTCTTTATTGTGGCCGTCAGGGGGCCAACTGTTAGTGGTTCACCTGTTTGGCATAGGTGCCACGTTGACCCATAGGTCCTTCCACGGGTGGTGCTTGGCCGCAAAAGAGCTGCGGTCCATTGTGGGTGGCCACAAACATTGCGGTCCATATGGTGTATCGATCCAAGCAGCAAACAGCGAAAGTGCAGGCCCACAACTGCGAAGCCAGCACCTCTCTCTCCTCTCTCTCTACCCCAAAGCCAGATCCTCGGAGGTGGGAGACAAAAGAAGCAGACAAGTGAGTAAGGTGGTAAGGGCGCAAAAGTGCACGCAATGTAAGGTAATGCACACTGGGGGCACATGGGAACCAGGTGAGACAGGTACGTTCCTACCGTACGCCCCCCCCCCCCCCCCCCACCAGGTAACCTACATGGCCCCTCCCTTACCCCTTACTGTATCCACAAAACACAACACTACCCATAAACATCTACTTTACAAATCAACAAACATCCCTACTGTCTTCCCCGTTCCTCCCATAAACCAAATTCGTCTTCTCTCCCTCCTAACCAATCAAATTTGCTATTTCCAACTTTCCTCAAAATTTGCCATCTCCAACTCAACATCATAATTTGCCATCACCAATTCATCATCAGTCCCTCCTAAGGAGGGAGAGATGGGATCACCCCAATGTCTCATCCACGTCGTGATGCGTCTCACAAATCCTCACAGCAATTCTCATTTCCTGCACCAAAACAAAGAAAACACAGGTGTGGAGTCATCATCATCACCACAGGTAAGTGGCTGCGTATGGTGCGACAGGTTCATCAATCCTAACTATTTCCTAAATGACTTTATCAACTTTACACTACCCGGGGTCTTTCTCCGGCCAAACCATTGGCCCTCTTACACTATGGGTTCTAAAAACCAATTCCCATTGGCCAAACTGTGGTGCTCTTCAATTTGGGGTCTCACTCCCCCGATTCATCTCCCGGTGCCCTCGCACAATTTCTGGGCTGTGGCGTGTACCTCTCCCTGTGGGTCTACCCACCTGCACACCTCCACCACTGCAGTTGCCTCCGAGCTTACCTGCTCCTCACCCTAACCTAACTACCTGGGGAAGGCCCTCTGGCTCTCTCCCCACTCGGTGCCCTCTCTGGCACTGGGCTACCCGGGTCCGTCCTCCGGATCCTCGGGCCCCATCCACAACTCTACCGGCTCCCAGAGCCCACCTGCGGCCTCACCTGGCCGACATCCTCACAGTGGTGGAGTGCCCAACCAACTACACACACTAACAGGCTACACGCCCAGCCATTTCCACAACACTAATGCACCCATTCACAACACCATTCTGCAACCGCACCACAGATGCCAATTTCCAACCACAATTTACCTATACCCTCTACCTAACACTTACACTACCCGCCCCGGGTATCCGTGATGGGGGTCCACTCTTCCCCCATCCACACCTTCGCACCATGCACACCACTCCGTACCACTTACTCCAACTCTCTCCACACACCTGTACTTGCACACCTGTGCTCTCACACCTGGTGCCACCTGCACCCTTCTCTCCCCAAGCGCATTCGCGCTGATCCACAACACTCATTACTCACACACTGCTCCACACACCTGTCCAGTTGCACACCTGTGCAATCACACCTGTTCGATCACACCTGTTCAATCCTCACCTGTTCAATCCTCACACACACGGCATCATCTCAGCTAACTACTCCCTTCTGAAACTTGCGCTTCCCAGTCGTCCCTTTAAACTATTGCGCTCCCACGTCATTATCATCCATACTAATCTACCTGCGTCCCCACTACAGGTATCAGTCACTAACTAACCTTAACGTCACCTAATGTCATCTTTCTAGATCCCTACACACATATAACCTAACCCACCCGGGCTAGTTTTCACTGCCATACACCCCATAATCTATTGCTCCTTTGCCCCCACCATGGGAAGGGTGGCAGGGATGCCAGCCTTACCCACCGGGCCCATCGCTCACTACCAATTTTGCACATCAAATTTCAACAAATTAAAAATTTGCCAATCACTACCCATCATCTGCCAATCACTACTGCCAATCCCTTGCCAATCATCAAATTTTGTTTTTCTCTAATTTTGGGTCCAAAACACTACCCTCATCACCCAGTCTACTCACTAATGCCTCTCGGTGCGCCAATTCCCGTCCAAAGCCCGGCTTCGTAAAGCCAAGCAATGGATGCGGGTTGTTTGGTGCCAGCGGCTGGACACGTCCCGCATTCGGTGCAGGGACGGGGGCTTACCCGGGCCGAGATCCCACGCACCACCTCGGCGTGGAGCCATCCAATGTCCCGATCTCGACCTGCCGGCACGTCTCAATAGAAAGTGGTCGCCATGACGACCCTTCCTATCGGGCTGCCCGCTCCGCCTAGTGGAGCACGGACGCGGCCGTTCAAAGCGAGGCCCGGCACGCACCGAGGGCCCGATTCGGCTATAAGTCGTTCTAAACTCTACCCCGTCTAACGTCGATGCTTCACCTGGACGCTTACACCCCGCAGCCCGTTCCTTGCTCACACATCCAGCCGTTTCCATGCCCCTCGTACCTTTCCTTACACACCTCGGTACACCTATTCCACTCACAGCCTTGGTCACACACCTGACCACCGAACACTTTGGCACACATTCGTTGCTCGCACACCTCACCAATACACCGCTTCGCGCCCCCTCCTCGGTCACCTCCTCTGTGACAATCACAGGTGTGCCCTCATTCGCACACCCAACCATGTGCCTCACCACCAACTCCAGCGTGCATTCCCACTCACGCTCTATCATTCCAGGTGTGCATCCTTCCATCCCAGGTGTACATCCTCGCTCACCTGTCACAACCAACTCACTCTCCTTGTCACTCTCAATACTCTCACCACCATTCTTGACAGCGCACTCACCCTTACTCTTGACAGCGCACTCTTTCCTCATGCACCTGTCCGTCACACACCTTTCTCTCGCACACTCCCCCGTTACACCCTCTGTAACACTCACCACAGGTGGACACTCTTCCTTACTTCTGACAGCGCACTCTTTCCTCATGCACCTGTCCGTCACACACCTTTCTCGCGCACACCTTTCTCGCGCACACTCTCCCGTCACACCCTCTGTAACACTTACCACACCGCGCTTCCATGTGCCCCCTCGCACACGCGCTACGACCGACTCACTCTCGCCAGCACCCTCACTCCTTGGCACGCACTTTTTCCTCACACACCCCAGAGTCGGACTTTCTCGCACACCTCCTTTTTCGCACACCAGACCGGTCGCACACTTCACCCACGGCCTCTCACGAACACCCGGGTCCATCTCGACCCCCAAGCTTCTTAAATCCCCTGGCGCATCATACGCACGACCATATTGGTCACCACTTACACCGGGTCCTCTTTCTCTTCGCTTCTCCTCCATCACCTGCGAATCCCTCATCCGGTTAATGAGCACATCATCACGATCCAAACACAGACTTTGGACCAATTCTTTTATCTCCTCTTTTATCTCTTTCTTATCCCCTCTCCGTCGCTTCTTAATTTCGCTCACCCCTTCTTCCACTTCTTCTAATTTCTGCTTCACCTCTTTTATTCCCCGGTACGTCTCCTCAAGCTCGTCCTCCAAGGCTACCTTGACCGTTTCCATGTGCGTCCTCACCTGCCGGTCCTTCGTCTCCATTACCTCTATCACCTCGTCCAACCTCGTTGTCAGTCCCTCACGTACCGTCTGACACTGCCTCTTTGTCGCTATCAAGTCGTTTTTTATGTCGTTTTGTGTCGCTTTTAACCCTCCTAATACCGCAGTGTTCCTTTGAACCTGCTCCACTAACTCCGTTTGTCCCACCGTCAGCTGCTCCACCTCCTGCGTCAGGTCCTCTATGCCCCCTTGCAATTTTACAGTCCCCTTTCTCACCTCCTTCTCCATGTGCTCCTTACAGTGCCTCACCTCCTCGCGCACTCCTCCGACCTCCTCACTCACTCCTCTTCTGATCTCCTCCCCCATCACTTGCATCTCCTGCCCAGATGCCACCCTCATCTGCTCCATTTCCTCCCTGTGAGCATCCAGTTTAGTTTCTACCCCCATTCTGACCCCCTCTATCTGCTGCCCCATTTGGTTAACTTCCCTTTCCGCTTGGTCCCTCATGTCCCTCAATTTGCCTTCCATACTGTTTTCTAACCCCTCTAACCCATTTTTCACTCCCTCTATCTGATTCTCCTGGGCAGCCATTCTATTTTCTACCCCCTCTAACCCCTTTTGCATCCCTTCCATTTGATTCTCTTGAGCGGCCATTCTGTTTTCTACCCCCATTAACCCCTCCTGTATTTCCCCTAATCTATTGTCTAATTTCCCAAATTTCTCGTCTAATCCCTTAAAATTATTGTCTAATCCCCTAAAATTATTGTCTAATCCCCTAAAATTATTGTCTAATCCCTCACCAGTACCCCTCGCTTCGTCCCTCATTACCCCCATTTGGTTTCCCATTACCCCCATTTGGCCCTCCAATCGCTCACTATCAGCCCTCATTCCCACAATTTGGTTTCCCAACCGCTCACCCAATCGCTCAATTTGGCTCCCCATACTCATCTGTACAGCTGCCTGTAGCTGCGCAATGAGGGCCTGCATGTCAATCGGCTGCATGTTAAAGCCCGTTGATACAGCGGGCTCGGCTACCGCGCGCTCTTGCGAGGCGCCATTTTGCGCGCCCGCAACGTCGGGCGCAACGACGCTATTTTGTGCGTCTGCTACCCTCACTGCTTCGCTCTCCTCATGTCCCTCAATTTGGTCCTGGACCGACCCTGCCTCACTCTCCACTACCGGACCCCAGCTGTCTTGGTCTGCCATAGCGCGACTTTCAAAATTCGGGTTTTTATTTCCGTATAACAAATTCAAATTTCGCCGTTATAATTTCGCGCGGGAAACGCGCTCCGAATCGACTCTACTACAAATTTGGGCCTAATAAATTTAGTCCCGGGTCCGAATTCCACTCCTCGACACCAATTGTTACAGACGTGGCTTAGATGTTATTTACCGAGCGGTTTGGTATGACCACGTCTGCACAAGTTACCCGATTATACCCGAACGTTGACTAATCGCGCTACGCTAGGTCAATGAAGGAAAAGACACACGGCTGGGATTAAAATGACATGACACCATGGATACGGTTCTCAAGACCTCCGGAGGAGATTATATTCGTTCGGAAGGTCAGATTACAGGGACGAGAGGTACAGCATAGAAAGACAAGCACTTAGACACAATCTTATATTAACCCCAACAGACGACAGATAAACGGGACAAAAGGCTGACTCACACGGGGATTGATGGCTAGGAAAGGCAGGATCGATGGCTCCAGGTGCACCTGGGCTCAGGGACAGAATCGACTCGGTCCGGTCCAGAGATGCGGGAGGTCTCACAGCGCTCGAGGTAGTGACTTGCTCTTCTTCAAGCTGGGGGCGCATCTGACGTCACGTCCGGTGAGTCGCTTCGTATATCCGGCGGGGAGTGACACGCCCTCGGCTCGTTAGCTCCGCCCCAGATGGAATCGGCTCGTTGCTTCTCATTGGGTGCGTGCGGGGGGGTTACCGGCTCCGCCCCTTGACGAGGGGCTGACAGGGAGCCCCTTCGTGGTAACCCCGTGGAGCGCATGGTCATGGCGGCGAACCGAGCCGGTGTGAGGACGCACACTCCCCCCGCGCGCCGTTGTTGTAGTTGTTGTTGTAGCTGTAGTTGTTGTTGTTGCTGTAGTTGTTGTTGTTGTTGTTGTTGTTGTTGTTTGGGGAAGAAGATGGGAGTAGGTAAGGGAAGGTCCTAAACTCACTACTGGTGCCATATAATCACATTCTGGTGCAACGAAGAGTCAGAATTAATGGAAAGGAGTCCTTAACTGACATAGACTAAGAATAACTAGCAAGATGTCCGAAAGTTGTCTACGTGAGATGCGGTGGACCTGGGCACGACATTTAATGGGGGAAAAAGGGGAAGGTCGGCTCTACTGATTGTTGTTTACAGACAATGGGACTAGGGAATGGGGGATTGGGGATAGTTGGGGAGTATTGGGGGAAATAGGGGAATATTTACAAGCGGATATGGAGGCCAAATTCCATATTCGCAACAATATATATATATATATATATATATATATATATATATATATATATATATATATATATATATATATATATATATATATATATATATATATTGTTGCGGATATGAGGATTGTATTTTTTTTTATTGTGTTGTATTGTAGTAAATTGTTGTGAATTATTGCTTAAGTCTGGACCCTCATGCCTCCAGTGTTGTATAAATATCAAAGGGCGTTCCCGTAGTTAATTCCATAAAGCATACACGTTAGCCAATCATAGATTTCCCCCTGGTTGATAGTTATATCTTTATTATGTGTATTAGGGTAAGGCCTTGTCTCCCATTAAGATGACACTCCATTGCACCAAGTGAAATAGAGTAGATTCCTTTCATTCCCCATTCCCACTCCCAAAACTTTCATTGCCTTTCATCATTGCCAAGCCTCGATTGCCAGTTACATCCCCTCCAAAACCACCATTGAACATGTGCTCGGGTCGGGGAAGACGGGCGTGCCCGCCCGTCGTCATCAAGGGCGGAGCCAGAGGGTCGCGCGACCAACCAGGGCCGAGGTGAGCACACCGATGGGCGTGTCCTGAAGGCCGGCGGCTTGATCGCCGGAGGCGCTATAAAAGCGCGCGTGCAAGGACGTTGTAGAGTGGAGTAGTTGCTGAGTTGTGTAAAAAGATCATCCAGAGAGAACCAACTGTAAGAGAACCAACTGCGAGAGTACATTGAGATCACCCAAGGAAGCTTTGTACACAGCAACGGCTGATCAAGTGGACCGATGTTTGTTCCTGAGCTGGTGCTTTTCCGAACAGAGTCCGAGGCTGGCATGTGAGCAAAAGAACATAGAGAACATTAAGGAGATCATCATCCAGGGAAGCACAAAGCCTGTTGTAGTCCTGGCAAAGCACGCGACGTCCACAGCAGCAGCAGCAGCGGCGGCCACAGCAGCAACAACACTCAACAGCCGCTTGGGGCCTGGACGGCGGTTTTGAGCAGGGCCGCGAAGGAACGGCGGCTGCTAAACGTGCCGATCGTGCTGCAGGACCCCCTTGGACCTTCCTCTCCCTCCAGCCATCCGCCTCCTGCCTTTCCATCCTCTTGTGTACGTGAGTTTGTTTTGTTTGTTCTGTCCTGGGTATTTAATTAAGTTTGTATAAGCTAGGTTGCACTGTGTCTAAAATCTTCTGTAAATTATTTTATTATCTTTCCTTCTTCCTTGGTTACTTTGAGCGTTTACATCATAGGAATTAATTTAGTGGTATTTTCAACCTTTTTTTTCCGTCTTCTTCTTCTTCACATCCGTGTCGCTTTTGTCTTTTCCATATTGAATATCTGTGGCGCGATCCGGCCAACGTTCGGGAATCGGATTAGTCGGGGTAACTGTTAGGCCGCGGAGCCATCCGCTCGGCAAACCAACATCCTTATCCGCGGGCCATAACAATTGGTGTCAGGAGTGTCGGATTCGGACCAGGGACTAAATTTATTTAGCCCAAATTTTGGAACACCAATTGTACTATTGGCAGTAACAATTGGTGTCGGGAGCGGGGTCGGACCCGAAGCGCGCTTAACGCGCTCAAAATTACGAGCTGCCGAAATTTGATTTGTTTTACAAAACCCGAATTTTGAAATCGCGCCATGGCTGGTCAAGGCGACGGGATGCCGGTGGGAGAGATAGACGGGGTGGAATCGACCCAGGACCTCGGGGAAATGTATGTGGAGGACAGGGAGGAGGAGAAAAAGGGCAATGAGGAGGTGTTTGAGGAGGTTTCAGGCGCGCAAAATTGCGCTCTCGCGCACGTGGTTACAGCGGCACCAAATAGAGCCGCGCCCTTTGTACCAACGGTGGAAGACATGCAATTATTTCTGGCTGAAATGAGGGCCCTTATGGTTAAGTCGGGTGAAGAAATGGAAGACAGAAGGAGGGCTGATAGTGAGAAAATGGAAAACAGAATGGGGGAGCGACTAGGAAATCAAATCGGGGGGTTAGACAAGAAATTTGAGGGGTTAGACAAGAAATTTGAGGGGTTAGACAAGAAATTTGAGGGGTTAGACAAGAAATTTGAGGGGTTAGACAATGGGATAGAAGGGGTGAAACATGGGTTAACGGGAGTGGAAAATAGAATGGCTGCCCAGGAGAATCAGATAGAGGGGGTGAAAGATGGGTTAAGGGGGTTAGAAAACAGGATGGAAGGCAAATTGCGGGAAGTAGGGGAGCAATCCGCCCGGGAAATCAAACGAATGGGGAACCAGATAGAGGAGGTGAAAATCGGGGTAGAAACCAAATTGGATGCTCAGAGGGATGAATTGGGACAGATGAGGGAGGCATCTACAAAAGAGAGGGAGGAGATGAAGGAGGAGATATGACGAGGTGTAAGCAAGGAGGTCTCGGGGGTACGCGAGGAGGTAAAGCGAGGCGAGAAGCGTATGGAAAAAGAGGTGAGAAATGGGACGGCAAAGTTACAAGGGGGCATAGAGGACCTGACGGAGGAGGTGGAACAGCTGACGGTGGGACAAACGGAGTTAGTGGAGCAGGTTCAAAGGAACACTGCGGTACTAGGAGGGTTAAAAGCGACACAAAACGACATTAAAAATGACTTAATAGCGACACAGAGGCAATGTCAGATGGTACGTGAGGGACTGACAACGAGGTTGGATGAGGTGACAGAAGTAATGCAGACGAAGGACCGGGAGGTGAGGACGCACATAGAGACGGTCAAGGTGGCATTAGAGGACGAAATTGAGGAGACGCACCGGGAAATAAAAGAGGTGAAGCAAAAGTTAAAGGAGGTGGAAGAAGGGGTGAGTGAAATTAAGAAGAGACGGAGGGAAACTAAAAAGGAGATAAGGGAGGAAGTGATGGAGTATGTGCAAGGTCTGTGTTCAAATCATGATGTTGTGCTTGCTAACCAGATAAAGAGTTTGCAGGTGGCGAAGGAGGTGCGGAGACGAGGTGCCAAGGTGAGTGGCAAAATACGTGGAAATGTATATGATGTGAGGGGAGCTTCAGTCGGCTTGGGTGTTGATCTGGATCCGGGTGTTCGTGAGAGGCCGTTGGTGAAGTGTGCGACAGGTACGGTGTGCGAAGGAAGAGGTGTGCGAGAATGTCTGACCATGGGGTGTGTGAGGAAAAAGTGCGCGCCGAGGAGTGTGTGTGCTGTCGAGAGTGAGTCGGTCATAGCGCGTGTGCGAGGGGGCACATGGAAGCGCGTAGTGAGGAGTGTTACAGAGGATGAAAGAAGAAAGTGTACACCTGTGGTGAGTGTTACGGAGGAAGTAACGGGAGAGTGTGCGCAAGAGGATGCGCGAGAAAGGTGTGTAACGGACGGGTGCATGAGGGAAGAGTGCGCTGTCAAAAGTAAGGAAGAATGTACACCTGTGGTGAGTGTTACGGAGGAAGTAACGGGAGAGTGTGCGCAAGAGGATGCGCGAGAAAGGTGTGTAACGGACAGGTGCATGAGGAAAGAGTGCGCTGTCGAGAGTAAGGGTGAGTGCGCTGTCAAGAGTGGTGGTGAAAGTGGTAAGAGTGACACGGAGCGTGAGTTGGTTGTGGCAGGTGAGAGAGGATGTACACCTGGAATGGAAGGATGCACACCTGGAATGGTAGAGCGTGTGTGGGAGTGCACACTGGAATTGGTCGTGAGGCACGTGGTTGGGTGTGCAAGTGGGAGCACACCTGTGATTGTCACAGAGGTGACCGAGAAGGGGGCGCGAAGAGGTGTGTTGGTGAGGTGTGCGAACGACGAGTGTGTGCAAAGGTGTGCGGTGGTCAGGTGTGTGACCAAGTCTGTGAGCGAAAGAACGAGTGCAATAGCGAAGTACGCGGGGTGTACGGTCGGCGCTGGAGCACCGAGCTCGGTGAGGGTGAAAGGGGTAGCGTATGCGTGTGAGCATGCAGGTGAAGCATCGACGGTAACCGGGTTAGCGGTTAGAGCGACTTATAGCCGAATCGGGCCCTGGGTGCGCGCCGGGCAGCTTCGCGTGCCGCGAGGACCAGCGGGGATCCGAACCACGACGGTTTCGAAAGAATCGCCGTACGCGATCCACGCCGGGCCGTGCTTTGAACGGCCACATCCGTGCTCCACTAGGCGGAGCGGGCAGCCCGATAGGAAGGGTCGTCATGGCGACCCCCTTTTGTTGAGGCGTTCCGGCAGGTCGAGATCGGGCCATTGGACGGCTCTGTGCCGAGATGGTGCGTGGGATCTTGGCCCGGGTAAGCCCCCGTCCCTGCACCGAATGCGGGACGTATCCAGCCGCCGGCACCAAGCAACCCGCATTCATTGCTCGGCCGTGCGAAGCCGGGCTGTAGAAGTGAATTGGCGCACCGACAGGCACTCGTGAGCGGACTGTGATGATGATGATGATACTGATAGTGTTTTTGATCCGAAATTTAGAAAAGTGAATAGAATTGGCAGTAATTGGAAAAATTTTGATTGGTTGGAATTTGGTGAGCAAAATTGGTAGTGGAAGATACCCGATGTGGTGGGATGGCAACTCTGTCATCCCTCACAGCGGGGGCAAAGGAGCACTAGTTATGGGGTTTATGGCAGTGAAAACTAGCCCGGGAGGGTTAGGATATAATGATAGGGATCTAGAGAAGATGACAATAGGTAACGTTAAGAATAGGTATTGACAATGATACCGGTAGTGGGGACGCAGGTAGATTAGTTTGGATGATAATGACGTGGTATGTGCTTAGTTTAAAGGGAAGACGGGGAGCACTAAGTTAGCAGGGCAACAGGTAGATTAGATGATGCCGTGTGTATGGTGAACAGGTGTGATTGCACAGGTGTGCAACTGAACAGGTGTATGGAGCAGTGTTTGAGTGAGTGATGGTGATGAGTATTGTGCTGACCAAATGGTCCAGGAAGGAAGGAGGGTGCAGGTGGCACCAGGTAAGATTGCACAGGTGTGCAACTGCAGGTGTATGGAGAATGGTAGTGTGGAATAAATGGTAGTGTGGAATATCTGGAGTATTGGAATGGATGGTCGTGGAGTGAGTATGGTGAAAACTATGGAGTGGAGTGGATGGTGCGAAGGTGTGAATGGGGGAAGGATGGACCCCCCATCACGAATACCCGGGGCGGGTAGTGTAAGTGTTAGGTAGAGGGTACAGGTAAATTGTGGTTGGATATTGGCATCTGTGGTGCGGGTGAAAGAATGGTATTTGGATGGGTGCATTAGTGTTGTGGAAATGGCTGGGCGTGTAGCCTGTTAGTGTGTGTAGTTGGTTTGGGCACTCCACCACTGTGAGGATGTCGGCCAGGTGAGGCCGCAGGTGGGCTCTGGGAGCCGGTAGAGTTGTTGTGGATGGGGCCCGAGGATCCGGAGGACGGACCCGGGTAGCCCAGTGCCAGAGGGCACCGAGGGGTGACAGAGCCAGGAGGGGCCTTCCCCAATTAGATAGGTTAGGGTGAGGAGCTAGGTAAGCTCGGGTGGCAACTGCAGTGGTGGAGGTGTGCAGGTGGGTAGACCTGCTGGGAGAGCTACACGCCCCAATCCTGAAATTGTGCAAGGGCACAGGGAGTTGAATCGGGGGAGTGAGACCCCGAATTGAGAAGCACCACAGTTTGGTCAATGGGAATTGGTTTTTAGAACCCATAGTGTAAGATGGCCAATGTATTGGCAGGGAAAGACCCCGGGTAGTGTAAAGTGTATTAAAGTCATTTAGAAAGTAGTTAGGATGAAGATCTCCTCGCACCATCTGCATCCACTCACCTGGGGTGACGTACCTCCACACCATGCCAGGTTGTTTTATTATTTTTGATGCAGATGTTTTGGATTGTGAGACGCATCATGACGTGGGTGTGACATTGTGCTTGATGTTCCATCTCTTCCTCCTTATGAGGATTGATGATGAATTGGGTGATGGCAAATTTTGGCTAGAGGGATTGTGGTGACGAATTTGGAATAGAAGAAAGATGGGGAAGACGTGACAGTAGCGATGAATTTGTAATGTGTAGATTTTGTACATATGGGGTAAGGGCGAGGGTAGTGTAGGTGACAGGGGGGGTGACGTACGGTAGGGACGAGCTTTCTCACTTCGCTCTCCGTACACACTTCACCTTGCATTGCCTTATTGATGTGTACCCTTGTGACCTTACCCCTCGCTCATCTGTCTGTCCCCCCCTTTTGTCTCCCACATGAGGACCTGTGCGCCACTGGGCGCCGAGGGGAGCGTGCATGAGTCCGACATTGTGCGCCCGGAACTCCCAGAACCAGCTGTCTGCATCGATGCACCACATTATGGACCACATGTCTGTGGCTGAGCACCACTGATGGACCCCATGGGTTGGGGCATGGCCCCTCTGCTGGAACCGGCCATGAGGGCCCGAAATCTTGCTGGCGGACCTTGGCCACAGGGCACCGATGCCCCACAGGTGAACCATACATAGTCGGCCCCTGTGGGCCATAAATAAAAAGAAATGGACACGTTGGGTGCATTTTATTTTGATACAAATAGGCCGCCAGCAAAGAAGATGACAACATCAGGAAGAAATAATAATAGCCAGCAGAGGGAGCCGAAGAGCAAGAGACCACCTGCAGGGTTAGGGGTTGTCGATTTATTTTATTCATGAACAATGATGTCTGCACCGATTGGTGCTTGAGGGTGTGTTGGTGCATTTTGGGTGCTTTCATGGTGCGTCGATGCAGAGCAGACTGTCTCCCCCCCTAGAAAGAACAATCACAGGTCCTGGGTTGCGTTTTGTAAATAAAATAGCGTCACTGTAAATAATGCTCCCCACCGTCAATGTATAGTTTGAAGACCATTCCGCAATTCAGTTAGCTGTGGGCGTGAGTCTGTTAGGTAGGGTGCAATGGAGCAGCGGGACATATTTATTTATGTTTTAAAACTGTCGCACTCAGGGTCAGGTTAAAAGTAGAGGGAACTACACCTACGTGTCACACTAAGTTAAAGTTATAGGCCCGGGACGTGCCTAAGAGGAGGAGGGTGCAGTGTTGCGGATATGAGGATTGTATTTTTTTTATTGTGTTGTATTGTAGTAAATTGTTGTGAATTATTGCTTAAGTCTGGACCCTCCTGCCTCCAGTGTTGTATAAAGGTCAAAGGGCGTTCCCGTAGTCAATTCCATAAAGCATACACGTTAGCCAATCATAGATTTCCCCCTGGTTGATAGTTATATCTTTATTATGTGTATTAGGGTAAGGCCTTGTCTCCCATTAAGATGACACTCCATTGCACCAAGTGAAATAGAGTAGATTCCTTTCATTCCCCATTCCCACTCCCAAAACTTTCATTGCCTTTCATCATTGCCAAGCCTCGATTGCTAGTTACATCCCCTCCAAAACCACCATTGAACATGTGCTCGGGTCGGGGAAGACGGGCGTGCCCACCCGTCGTCATCAAGGGCGGAGCCAGAGGGTCACGCGACCAACCAGGGCCGAGGTGAGCACACCGATGGGCGTGTCCTGAAGGCCGGCGGCTTGATCGCCGGAGGCGCTATAAAAGCACGCGCGCAAGGACGTTGTAGAGTGGAGTAGTTGCTGAGTTGTGTAAAAAGATCATCCAGAGAGAACCAACTGTAAGAGAACCAACTGCGAGAGTACATTGAGATCACCCAAGGAAGCTTTGTACACAGCAACGGCTGATCAAGTGGACCGATGTTTGTTCCTGAGCTGGTGCTTTTCCGAACAGAGTCCGAGGCTGGCATGTGAGCAAAAGAACATAGAGAACATTAAGGAGATCATCATCCAGGGAAGCACAAAGCCTGTTGTAGTCCTGACAAAGCACGCGACGTCCACAGCAGCAGCAGCAGCGGCGGCCACAGCAGCAATAACACTCAACAGCCGCTTGGGGCCTGGACAGCGGTTTTGAGCAGGGCCGCGAAGGAACGGCGGCTGCTAAACGCGCCGATCGTGCTGCAGGACCCCCTTGGACCTTCCTCTCCCTCCAGCCATCTGCCTCCTGCCTTTCCACCCTCTTGTGTACGTGAGTTTGTTTTGTTTGTTCTGTCCTGGGTATTTAATTAAGTTTGTATAAGCTAGGTTGCACTGTGTCAAAAATCTTCTGTAAATTATTTTATTATCTTTCCTTCTTCCTTGGTTACTTTGAGCGTGTACATAATAGGAATAAATTTCGTGGTATTTTCAACCTTTTTTTTTCGTCTTCTTCTTCTTCACATCCGTGTCGCTTTTGTCTTTTCCATATTGAATATCTGTGGCGCGATCCGGCCAACGTTCGGGAATCGGGTTAGTCGGGGGTAACTGTTAGGCCGCGGTGCCATCCGCTCGGCAAACCAACATCCTTATCCGCGGGCCGTAACAATATATATATATATATTGTTGTGGATATGAGAATGTTTTTTTTTTTTGTTGTTGTTGTGTAAATAGTTGTAAAAATATCGCCCTCCTTACTCCAGTGTTGTATAAAGGTCAAAGGGTGTTCCCGTAGTTAATTCCATAAAGCATACACGAAGGACACCATATATCCATGTTCAGTAGTTATATCCTTATTATGTGTATTAGGCTAAGGATTTGTCTTCCATTAATTTGACACTCCATTGCACTGCATTAAATAAAGTAGATCCCTCCGACATGGCATCTTCCAAGTGCCAGGTTTAGCCACTTTGCTGCATTTCATCTGCCGTCCACTTTGCTGCAATTGCCAACTGCATTTTGGGCGGTTTTCTTCATTCGCCATTGCTGCCCTTTGGCTGGGGCTCGCTCGAATTGCCCCCAAAACCACCATTGGCCACGAGGCAAGGTCGGGGAAGAAGGGCGTGTCTCCACCTCGTCATAGAGGGGAGGAGTGAACCAGCCCTTGCCGACCAACCCAGAACGAGGGGTTGGCTTTAGAGGGCGGAGAGAGAACGTTTGGGGGAGGTTCGCAAAAGGGTCAAGGGTGGGGCTTATATAACCCGAGGCAGAGGCCCCCAGAGAGAGTCGAGGAGGGAGGAGATCGGAACACCGAAAAGCCTGGAAGTTGTTGTTGGACTAAGCAAGAGAGGAAGTTGTTGGACTGGGTTGGACTAAGAAAGAGAGAGGAGAGAACCCGTCACGCCAGACCCCCCACCAGCGCGTCGGCTCCACCAAGCAGCTCTGACCCGTGATCCCACGCACATGACAGGATCGGTGGCATCGGCGGCCGTCGAGGTCCAGCCCGACGTCCCGTGCGGGATCAAGCTCCAGCCAGCTCCGTGCCTTCCTCCCCCTCCAGCCACCCACCTCCTTCCAGCCAATCCACTCTGCAATTCCCCGTGTGAGTCCGTCTTTGTTTGTTCTGTCCAGGGAATAAGTTAAGCCTGTTAGATAAGCTAGTATTTTCACTGTGTCTCTGATTTCTTCTGTAAATTGTTTTATTATCCTTCCTTCTCCTTGGTTTCTTTGATTGTGTAAATAGTAGGAATAAATTTAGTAGCATTTCAAACCTTTTTGTCTTCTTCTTCTTCTTCTTCACATCCGTGTCGCCTTTGTCTTTTCCCTATTGAATATCTGTGGCGCGATTTTGGCCAACGTCCAGGAATCGGGTTAGTCGGGGTAACTGTTAGGGCCGCGGCGCCATCCGCTCGGCAAAACAACATCCTATCCGCGGTCCGTAACAATTGGTGCCAGGAGTGGGATACGAGGCCCGAACCAAATTTTTAAAACATCAAGAAAAAATTTGGTCAAAATTTGGAGCAGCCAAGATTTAGTTTTTAAAATCCCAAATTGAGTCGTGCCATGGATAGTCAAGGCGATCGGATGCCGGTGGGGGAACTAGAAGAGGGGTTAGGGGTAACCCAGGATCGGAGGTAAGAAATAGAGGAGAGCAATGAGGTGGTTGAGGAGGTGTCAGGTGCACAAAATGGCGCCCTTGCGCACATGGTTACAGCGGCACCAAATTTCGCCGCACCCGCGACCATAGCAGCGCCGCCGATGGATTGGGGCCTATTCATGCTGCAAATGCGGGCCCTCATGGAAGAGAACAGGAGGCTGGGAGACCAAATTGGAGCAATGAGGGACGAAGTGAGGGGTACCAGAAACCAAATGAAAGAAATAACTGAGGAAATGGCGAGGGACAGAGTCGCATATGAGGGAAGGAAAGCGGAGAGGGACAGAGACCGCAGGTTGAGCGAGCAGGTCCCAGGGGTGCACGAGGAGGTAACGCGGGTCGAGAAGCACTGGTTGGGCGAAGTGGAGGAAAGCGCGGGTACAATGACGGGTATAGAAATCGTGACCCGGGGTATGGGGCAGCCGGCGACCGCTGAGGTAGAAGAGGGAATTTTATTAAAGCCAGCGGTCGTCGTGGTGAATAAAGAAAAAGCAGTAGAGGGTATAATAAAAATTGAAAAGACGACGGAGGTAGCCCAGGAATTGCAGGGAGAAATGGATTATGCTCAAAGTCCCTGCTCACATCACGATGCTGTGCTTAACCCAAATGGAAGTTTGCAGGTACGCGTGGAGAAAAGGATCCCCCAGGTGAGTCGTGCTGTGTATTGTGCGGGGTGATTTAGTGAAAGGATGTTTGGCGACAACAGGATTGTCGCGCGATTGGGATCGATATGGCACCCGGGCGTTGGTGAAGGGTCCCGTGTGAGTAAAAATGGCACGCTTGTGAGGAAAAAGTGTGCGTCAAAGAGTGAGCGTGTTATAAAGTGTGGGAGTGATACCGAGTGCGAGCGAGAATGCACGTCGGGGTGTACGGAGTGTGACACAGGGAGTGAGAGCGATACGGAGTGTACGTGCGAGGTTGAGTGCGACACGGTGACACTGAGTTGGTGTGCGAGAGTGGTGGTGGTGGAAGGTGTGCGAGAAAGCACACCTGAGTTGGTGGTAGCGCGAGTGCGAGGGAGCACATTGGAGCGCAGTAGTGGGTGGATGCAAGAGTGCACGCCCATGGTGAGTGGTACGGAGTACGTACCGAGGGAGAGTGTGCAAGACGGTGCGCGAGGTGTGTTAAGAGAGTGTGCGAACGGTGAGTGTGCACGAGAGGTGTGGTGTGTAACAGGGAGTGCGTTGGTGGAATGTACGGACAGCGTTGGAACGCCGGGTTTTGTGAGTGTCAAAAGGGTCGCGTGTGCGTGTGGGCATGCGAGTAAAGCATCGACGTTGAACGGGTTAGCGTTTAGGGCGACGGATAGCCGATGCGAGCACTCGGTGCGTGGTGCGCTTTGTTGGATGCCAGGCCCGGCGCGGATCGATGCTGCGTCGCTTCTCTTCGAAGCGTCGTTGCCGATTCAGGCCTGGCCCCGCCCTGCACGGTCGAGTCCGGGCCTTGTCGGGCGAGGCGACCGGTCCGGTTCAAGGGCGAGTGGGAGGAAGCGGAACGGTGCCCCCTGGCGGGGGCGGGGTTCCGACCGGGCGAGCCTCAATCATCGGGCCCGGGACCGCAAGGTACCGCGCCGAGATGGTGCGTGGAATCTCGGCCCGACCAAACCACCTCCCTTGAACCGAAAGCCGGACGGATTCAACCTGCAGGCGACCAAACCACCCGAGTTCATTGCTCGGCTTTGCGAAGCCGAGTTTATGATGTCATGACGCACCGAGGCTAGGATATAGCGGACTGTGATGATGGTGATACTGATAGTGTTTTTGGATTCGAAATTTTGGGATAGAAAATTTTTGATTGGTTGGAATTTGGAGAGCAAAATTTATAGTGAGAGATACCCAATGTGGTGGGATGGCAACTTTGCCATCTCTCACAGAGGGGGCAAAGGAGCACTAGGTTATGGGGTTGGCAGTGAAAACTAGCCCGGGAGGGTTAGGATATAATGATAGGGACCTAGAAGATGACCTTAGGTAACGTTAAGGTTAGGTAGTGACAATGATACCTGTAGTGGGGACGCAGGTAGATTAGTTGGATGATAATGACGAGGGAGCGCAATAGTTTAAAGGGGCGACTGGGAAGCGCAAGTTCCAGAGGGGAGTAGTTAGATGAGATGATGCCGTGTGTGTGAGAATCGAAAGTGTATTGAGCAGGGTATGAGTAACTGATTGTGATTGTGAGTAGTATTGTGATTGCACAGGTGTGCAACTGGACAGGTGTATGGAGCAGTGTATGAGTGAGTGATAGTGATGTGTATTGTGCTGACCAAATGGTCCAGGAACGAAGGAGGGTGCAGGTGGCACCAGGAGTGATTGCACAGGTGTGCAACAACAGGTGTATGGAGAATGGTTGTGTGGAATATATGGAGTCTGGAGTATATGGAGTATTGGAATGGGTGTAGTGAGTATGGTGGAAACTGTGGAGTGGAGTGGCTGGTGCGAAGGTGTGGATGGGGGAAAGGAGGATGGACCCCATCACGAATACCCGGGGAGGGTAGTGTAAGAGTTAGGTAGAGGATACAGGTAAATTGTGGTTGGATATTGGCATCTGTGGTGCGTGGTGGAAGAATGGTATTTGGATGGGTGCATTAGTGTTGTGGAAATGGCTGGGCGTGTAGCCTGTTAGTGTGTGTGTAGTTAAATGGGCACTCCACCACTGTGAGGATGTCGGCCAGGTGAGGCCGCAGGTGGGCTCTGGGAGCCGGTAGTTGTTGTGGATGGGGCCCGAGGATCCGGAGGACGGACCCGGGTAGCCCAGTGCCAGAGGGCACCAAGGGGTGACAGAGCCAGGAGGGGCCTTCCCCAGTTAGATAGGTTAGGGTGAGGAGCTAGGTAAGCTCGGGTGGCAACTACAGTGGTGGAGGTGTGCAGGTGGGTAGACCTGCTGGGAGAGCTGCACGACCCAGCCCGGAAATTGTGCAAGGGCACAGGGAGTTGCATAGGGGGAGTGAGACCCCAAATTGAGAAGCACCACAGTATGGTCAATGGGAATTGGGTTCTTAAAACCGCATAGAGTGTAAGTTGGCCAATGGTTTGGCAGGGAAAGACCCCGGGTAGTAAAAAGTGTATTAAAGTCATTTAGGAAGTAGTTAGGTTTGAGATCTCCTTGCACCATCTACATCCACTCACCTGAGATGACGTACCTCCACACCATGCCAGGTTGTTTTGTTATTTTTATGATGCAAATGTTTGGAATGTGAGATGCATCATGACGTGGGTGTGACATTGTGCTGATGTTCCATCTCTCCCTCCTTATGAGGATTGATGATGAATTGGGTGATGGCAAATTTTGGATGGAGGGATTGTGGAGATGAATTTGGTATAGGGGAAATATGGGGAAGACGTGACATTAGCGACGAATTTGTAAAGGTGTAGATTTTGTAAATATGGGGTAAGGGCAAGGGTAGAGTAGGTGACAGGGGGGGGGGGTGACGTACGGTAGGGACGAGCTTTTCTCTGCTCCGTCTCCATACGCACCTCGCCTTGCATTGCCTTGTTTGATGTGTACCCTTGAGACCTTACCCCTCGCTCATCTGTCTTTCCCCCCTTTGTCTCCCACATGAGGACCTGTGCGCCACTGGGTACCGAGGGGAGCGTGCGTGAGTCCCCCAATTGGGCACCCGAACCTCTCGCAACCACAGCTGTCTGCATCGATGCACCACCTTATGGACCACATGTCTGTGGCTGAGCACCACTGATGGACCCCATGGGTTGGGGCATGGCCCCTCTGCTGGAACCGGCCAGGAAGGCCCGAGATCTTGCTGGCGGACCTTGGTCACAGGGCACTTATGCCCCACAGGTGAACCACACTAGTCGGCCCTGTGGGCCATAAATAAATAAAAATGGACACGTTGGGTGCATTTTAATCGTGCAAATAGGCCGCCAGCAAAGAAGATGACATCAGGAAAATAGCAATGGCCAGCAGAGGGAGCCGAAGAGCAAGAGACCACCAGCAGAGTTTGTTTGGTTATTTTTATTATTGAACTGCAGTGACTGTGCACCGATTGGTGCTTGAGGGTGCATTGGTGCGTTTTTGGGTGTTTCATGGTGCATCGATGCAGGGCAGACTGTCTTCCCCCCCCAAAAGAACAATCACAGGTCCTGGGTTACGTTTTGTAAATAAAAGTAGAGTCATTGTAAATAATGCGCCCCCACCGTAAATGTGTAATTTGAAGACCATTCCGCAATTCGGTTAGCTGTGGGCGTGAATCTGTTAGGCAGGGTGCAATGGAGCAGCGGGACATATTTATTTATGTTTTAAAACTGTCGCACTCAGGGTCAGGTTAAATGTAGAGGGAACTACACCTACGTGCCACACTAAAAGTTAAGGTAAGAGGCCCGGGACGTGCCTAAGAGGAGGAGGGTGCAGTGTTGTGGATATGAGAATGGTTTGTTTTTTTTGTTGTTGTGTAAATAGTTGTAAAAATATCGCCCTCCTTACTCCAGTGTTGTATAAAGGTCAAAGGGCGTTCCCGTAGTTAATTCCATAAAGCATACACGAAGGACACCATATATCCATGTTCAGTGGTTATATCCTTATTATGTGTATTAGGCTAAGGATTTGTCTTCCATTAATTTGACACTCCATTGCACTGCATTAAATAAAGTAGATCCCTCCGACATGGCATCTTCCAAGTGCCAGGTTTAGCCACTTTGCTGCATTTCATCTGCCGTCCACTTTGCTGCAATTGCCAACTGCATTTTGGGCGGTTTTCTTCATTCGCCATTGCTGCCCTTTGGCTGGGGCTAGCTCGAATCGCCCCCAAAACCACCATTGGCCACGAGTCAAGGTCGGGGAAGAAGGGCGTGTCTCCACCTCGTCATAGAGGGGAGGAGTGAACCAGCCCTTGCCGACCAACCCAGAACGAGGGGTTGGCTTTAGAGGGCGGAGAGAGAACGTTTGGGGGAGGTTCGCAAAAGGGTCAAGGGTGGGGCTTATATAACCCGAGGCAGAGGCCCCCAGAGAGAGTCGAGGAGGGAGGAGATCGGAACACCGAAAAGCCTGGAAGTTGTTGTTGGACTAAGCAAGAGAGGAAGTTGTTGGACTGGGTTGGACTATGAAAGAGAGAGGAGAGAACCCGTCACGCCAGACCCCCCACCAGCGCTTCGGCTCCACCAAGCAGCTCCGACCCGTGATCCCGCGCACACGACAGGATCGGTGGTATCGGCGGCCGTCGAGGTCCAGCCCGACGTCCCGTGCGGGATCAAGCTCCAGCCAGCTCCGTGCCTTCCTCCCCCTCCAGCCACCCACCTCCTTCCAGCCAATCCACTCTGCAATTCCCCGTGTGAGTCCGTCTTTGTTTGTTCTGTCCAGGGAATAAGTTAAGCCTGTTAGATAAGCTAGTATTTTCACTGTGTCTCTGACTTCTTCAGTAAATTTGTTTTGTTTTTTTTGTTTTTTTTTGTATACAAGATCGAGGCTCGTGAAAGAGCTAACATTAATCACACAAAAAAGACAAACCGACACACAAAACACAAAAAACAAGGGGAGCGGCAGACAAGATGGGGAGAGAGGGGGAAGGACACAAACACAACATTTGAGAGCAGGGACATCGGGAGGACTTGGGGGGAGGTGGGAGAGGAATAAAACATATGAACACTGCAAGGACTCTGGGGTGAATTACCGGGGGTAGAAAAGATCAAGGTTTTCGATGGGGGAAGATAAGAGATGGTGGTGAACAGCTGTTTTAAAGACCTGGAGGGAGGAGTGGGATTGAAGGGAGTGGGGGAGTTTGTTCCAGAGGCGGGAGAAAAGGGGAATGAAAGAGTGAAGGTGAGCAGAGCGCCTAGACTTTGGCAGTTTAACCATAAGAGGGTTGCAGGCAGATCTTGTGCGACCTGAAGGAATATTGGGGGGACAGAGCACAGAGAGAGCTGGGGGAGCAAGGCCGGAGAGGAGTCGGTAGAAGACAGAAAGACCACCAACCTGCCTGCGGTGAGTGAGTGAAAGGCCCTCGGTGTTGACTACATCGCAGGAGATTCCAATGATTCTGAAAGCTTTGGCCTCAACAGCGTGAAGCCGAGCAAGGTGTGAGGCAGGAGCACCAGCCCAGAGGGGGGAACAGTATTCCATTGAGCTGCGGATGAAAGCCTTGTATGTGGTGAGGAGCTCAGGTGTGCCAAGGAAGGACTTCGCACGACGGAGGATGCCCAGTCGGCGACTGGCTTTGGAGGCCAGCTTGGAAATGTGGTTTTCCCAAGAAAGATCATGGCAGATAGTGAGACCCAAAAGCTTGAGCGACAGAACTTCTTGGAGAGGATTGTTGAGAAAGTAGATGGGAGGGTTGTCCAGTCGGTCCTTTCGGAGAGACATTGTAAGAGTGTGAGATTTGTCAGGATTGAAAGACATGTTCCACTTGTTTGACCAGTCTGTGATTTTGTCCAGGTCTGCAGAGAGTGAGGAGGCTGCAGACTGCCGATCTGAGGGATGAGGAATGGAGCGACAGAGAGTAGAGTCGTCAGCAAAGAGATAGAGAGGATTTTCAAGAGAGTCAGAGAGATCATTGATGAAGACCAGAAAAAGCACAGGGCCCAGAACACTACCTTGGGGAACTCCAGCCTGAACAGGAAGAGGAGATGAGAGAAACCCATTCAGGGCCACACGTTGACTACGACCAGAGAGGAAGTCCGCCAGCCATGCGTGGAGATTTCCATGGATACCAAAGGAGGAGAGTTTGGTGAGCAGAGCAGGGTGCCAGACCGTATCGAAGGCATGTGAAATGTCAAGGGAGACAGCTCTAATTTCCTGTTTGGCGTTGAGGACCTCCATCCATTGTTGAGAAAGCAGAAGCAGCATGTCCAGAGTAGAGTGACCAGGTCTGAAACCAAATTGATGATCAGAGATCAAGCCATTGGAGAAGAGGAAAGATTTCATATCTGAAGCAATGATGGATTCCATGACTTTGCTGATAATTGGGAGAAGGCTGATTGGTCTGTAGTTGCTGGGATCTGTTTTTGCACCTTTTTTGTGCAAACCGGTGATGTTGGCTGATTTCCAAGCAGATGGCAGATGACCTTGAGCAAAAGAGAGGGTGAAGAGAACAGAAAGAGGGAGTGAAAGAGCAGAAGAACATGATTTTAGGACCCGTGGGCTGATGCCGTCAGGACCAGTTGCAGAATCAGAGTCGAGGGTTGACAGAAACTTTTCCACCTTGTCAGGAGGAAAGGACACAGAGTCCAGGAGCAGCTGGGTACGACTGGGTACGGTGGGTACAGAGAGGGATGGGTTTGGGACACAAGATTTAGAGGCAAACACAGAGTTGAGGCATTCAGCTTTTTCACGTGCGGAGTCAGCCGTTAAGCCGTTTGAGGTGAGGGAGGGGATGGAGGGGGAACAAACACCAGAAACAGATTTGACCAGACGCCACCAGGATTTGGAAGAGGGAGACAGATAAGAGAGTTCGGTCTTGAGAATGTTGAGATATTGTTTCCTGGCTCTCCTGAGGGTGGACACACACTTGTTTCGGGCTTTGTGAAAGGAAATGAGATTTCCTTCCGTTGGATTTGCTTTCCAGGAGACGAAAGCAAGTTGTTTCAGGGCAACAGCCTCACCACAAGATTCCGTGTAACCATGGACGGGAGGAAGGGTATGACGACTGAAGACGAGATGGTATAAATATGTGCATGAGAGAGAGCAATTTACTTTGAAAGAATTCCCAGGATGAGTTGATGTCAGAGGCGGTAGAGATGGGAGACCAGTCCAGATGATTGATGGCTGCTTGAAGACCGTGCCAGTTGGCCTGAGTGAAATGCCAGACTCGTCGACGCTGAGGAGGCTCTCTGAGAATGGTCAGAGAGATGTCCACTTTGACAAGCACATGATCAGATGAGCCGATTGGAGCAGAAGAAGAGCAGCAGACATTTTCAGGGAAGTTTGTCATAACCAAATCCAGAAGAGAAGATGCTCCGCTGACTGAGATCCGGGTCGGGAAATTGACAGATTGTGTCAGTCCCAGTGAGTCGCAGAAGTCCTTTGCTGAAGAGCCATGGCTGGTGAGAGAGGTACCCACACCCAGCCAACTGGCATGGTGACAATTGAAATCACCACATATGAGGAAGAGAGAGTTGGGATGGGTAGATAGAAGTTGGTCCATATTATCAGACAGTGAGATGTAGATGGAGTCATCGCTGTTTGGTGGATTTTTTTTTTTTCATTTCCATTTTGAAAAATCGCATTTTCCCATTTCCTCAGTTTTATTATCCTTCCTTCTCCTTGGTTTCTTTGATTGTGTAAATAGTAGGAATAAATTTAGTAGCATTTCAAACCTTTTTGTCTTCTTCTTCTTCTTCACATCCGTGTCGCCTTTGTCTTTTCCCTATTGAATATCTGTGGCGCGATTTTGGCCAACGTCCAGGAATCGGGTTAGTCGGGGTAACTGTTAGGGCCGCGGCGCCATCCGCTCGGCAAAACAACATCCTATCCGCGGTCCGTAACAATATATATATATATATATATATATATATATATATATAACCTGTATGAAACATTCCAATCCGGATTCCGCTCCAACCACAGTACTGAAACTGCTCTCCTCAAGATCACCAACGACCTTCTCCTCTCCTCTGACGCTGGCAACCTCAACATTCTCGTCCTCCTCGACCTCAGCGCTGCCTTTGACACCATCGATCACACCATCCTCCTCACCCGACTTGAATCCACCTTTAACATTACCGGCACTGCCCTCTCTTGGATTAAATCATACCTCTCTGACAGATGCCAGTTCATCTCCATCAATAACTGCAAATCTCCCACTGCTCCCCTCCCCCAAGGTGTCCCCCAAGGTTCAGTTCTTGGCCCCCTCCTCTTCATCCTCTACCTGTCCCCCCTCGGTCACTTAATCCGCCGTCATGGTCTCCAATTCCACTGCTTCGCCGATGACATCCAGCTTTTCATCTCCACCAAGTCCGTCTCCACCGTCACCCACTCTATCCTGACAAACTGCATCACTGAAATAAAATCCTGGCTTCAAATCAACTTCCTCAAGCTTAACTGTGATAAATCTGAAATAATCATCATTGGCCCAAAAACGCTCACAAAATCCACCCATAACTTTGCCCTCAACATCGACGGTATCCCAGTATCCACCTCCCCTCACATCCGGAATCTTGGCGTCATCTTTGACCAAACCCTTTCCTTCGACAAATACACTAAACAGATCACAAAGTCAGCCTTCTTTCACCTGAAAAACATTGCCCGTCTCCTCTCATCCCTCTCCTCCACGGCTGCAGAAACCCTCATCCACGCCTTCATCACCTCCCGTCTGGACTACTGCAATAGCCTCCTCTATGGTTCACCCTCAAAAATCACCAATAAACTCCAATACATTCAGAACTCCACTGCCCGTCTACTCACCCATTCCCGGACCCGTGACCACATCACCCCTGTCCATTACAAGCTTCACTGGCTCCCCATCCCCCAGAGAATCCAGTACAAAATCCTCCTCTTGACATACAAAGCCCTCCATAACCTGGCCCCATCCTACCTGGCTGACCTCCTCTCCAGACACACTCCCACCCGCAACCTCCGCTCTGCTGGTACCAACCTCCTGACCCCCTCCATCCGGACCAAATTCAGATCCTGGGGGGACAGGGCCTTCTCCATCGCTGCTCCCACCCTCTGGAACTCACTACCTCACACCATCAGAGACTCCTCCTCACTCACCACATTCAAAACATCACTAAAGACCCACCTGTTCAACACTGCATTCAACATTCAACCCACAGCATTTAACCCCTGACTATCTCTTCTCCTTCTCCCTCCTCCCTCCTTTTGCTTTAAATATTTCCCTATTGATTCTTGTCTTTTTGCAATTGTTGTTTTCATGTATTGTTATGCATTATGTTTTCCACTCTGTCAAAGCGCCTTTGGGCTTCTGGAAAAGCGCTATACAAAATAAATGAATTATTATTATTATTATTATATATATATATAATTATACAGCACTTATTAAAGTTACAATTTTGAATTCCATCTGTGGCATAGGATAAAATAGGACCTCAAGCCTGATTTTGGCATAATTAGCAGTGATAATATATCTCAATAGTATATAGATCTGTCATGTTCACCATTTTATCCTTGGTGAAATCTTATAATTATCGGGTTAGTTAAATACTTCATTAAAACTTGTATAAATTTGGGGCACGCATAAAATGACCAAATGTAAGTCATAAACTGCCCATGAAATCCTAAAACCCAAACGCAGATTTCTTATACCTACCAGTTAAGGTAAAACTATACCAAGATATATTAAATGACCATCAACAATCCTCACTCCTGTTTTACCCTTATAAAATCCATGTGGCTATTAAAAAATATATCTTCAACTATTAATCCATTAATTCTCAATTAAACTCGGTGTGAATACATGATGCCAGATTTGTGAATTGCCCTTGGTATTATATGGCCATTATTACCAAGATAACTCCTGCAAATCTTTCATTTCCACATTTTATAAATGTAAAGTAATTGAAAAGTATGAAAAATATTTTTTCAGGTTAGGCTGGTGAAGAAATATCTTAAAACTAGTGCATATTTGTGGCCATCCACTTTGAACCAAACCTGACCTCTAAACATGCTAAATAACTTTTTTGTCATACATTATAATAATGAGTTATGGACTTTTCCATTTATAACAAATACATTAATATAATAGTTCTTTAATTGATAGATAGATAGATAGATTTTTTTATTTCAAACAAAAGCTGAAGAGGTTACAGTACAATATCTTATAAACAGATATAAATGTTATACATGTACATGCATTTAAACACAACAATTGTTTGAGGTAGGGATTAATTGATTGAGCTTAATTGATAGCCTTTTTAAAAAGTATTATTTGGTTAGTCCATATTTAACATCATGTTATATGTACATCTAATCTTAATTAATTTCCTGTGAGTTTCCTGTGTGTGAGTCACAGAGAATGTTTATTCAGTGTCTAGTCTGCTCCTGCTGTGAGGGTGGTCTGCGATTCTGGATGGTCCGCTTATTCTGGCCGGTCTGCTTTTTACAGTACCCCCAACTTTCCTCCTATGAAAAACTTTGCTCTTATTAAATAGAAATTTTCCTCAGCATTAAAATGAGGTATTAATTGTACAGATCCGTTCATTATTAACCGAGCTACGGTCTAGGAATCAATTTTTTACCCTTGGATCCAATGATCACACATGCTGGTTGTACCTCCGCAAGATGGCGGCGCTTCCGACGTATCACGACAACAAGCGCTGATAGGCCATGCGGCATCTAGTAATATATCTATGTATATCCGGGTCTTGCGATTACCCGTAGTGCATTGCGATATTCAAGATGGATGTTCCGTGGGCCCCTGTGGATGGATGATAATTACGGTAGGACTAATAATCGTTATGTTCTCGGTTAATTATTAATGTAAGATTGTTATGCTTACGTATGAAGTATTACTAGTACCCGACTGCAAAGCCGCAATGAGCCGTCGAAGCCAAAGCCTCTTGCCACGATTTTACCCATCACTATGGCATCAGTAGGTTAGGTAGTTGGTAGTAGGTAGGTGTAGTAGGTACCGTACCTAGTTCAAAATGACACCATTTGCATTCTGGATGACATTAAAATTTATAAAATTTCCTTCTTCATTAATTTGGTGAATTCCGTCTCAACTTCGGATATTTCCGGCCATGAAAAACTATCCCCTACAGCCGCGAGATTTCTAAAAAATAATTCTTCGTCAATTTTAGAATATTTGACGCCGTTTTGACGGTAATAAGCTTTTTTGAAATATTTTTTCAAATGCTCGAATCTCATTGGTTCCGGTGTTTGGTGAAGATTTTCTGAAGATAACCAGGGCCCGTGCGGGCCCTGGGAACGAGGTTGGTCTTAAAGTATTTTAATTACAAATTAGAGGTGCATGAGATTGTGAATCAAAAAAAGACGGGTGAAACAAACTCCTCTTGAACTTTTTCTCACTTTTTTATGCATACTTCCGCATCCGGAAGATGGCGGCCTCCATTGAGTGATTTGGTGCGTCAAAGCTTGGAATTCTCAAAGGATCCAGCAACATCTGGTTTTTCAACATAATACATACGCATTCATTCACAACACCGGCGTCGCCGGCTATTATTGGCCCCCGTCGCACCGCGGAGAGAAAGGGGGACTATGGTTTTCCCCTCCGTCCGTGTGTGCATCCGTCCGTCCGTGCGTTCTTGCGTAAGTGAAGGACCGAATTCTAATTTGGTGTGTGGGTGCAACTAGGCATATGGAAGAACCCTATTGAAAATTAGGTCGCCACGTCAAAATCCAAGATGGCCACCACCATGTATGTCTGAACATTGTGAGCGGAATATCTTGAAAAATAGATGAAGTACCAACTTCTAATCTGGTGTGTGGGTGTATCTATGCATAAGGGAGAACACTATTGAAAATTGGGTCGCCACGTCAAAATCCAAGATGGCTGCCTTGCGTCTTCCACTTTGTCAACTCACATCACTTCACCGATGGGGGACCGAGGCGTAACGCTTGTTACAGGTAGATTCCCTATCACGGCAGACGAAGCATGTTACCTATTCAGATCTACCTGACTCTAGATATTGCTCTACCCTACCGACATAACAGTACATTTCATAAGAACCTGGAATCTTCCCTTCTCTGTCGAGGAAGTGAAGAAGATAACGGCCTCCTGTCCAGTGTGTGCCGAGTGCAAACCAAGATTCTACCAACCGCAACAGTCACATTTGATAAAAGCTACGCAACCATTCGAAAGGCTCATTATGGATTTCAAGGGGCCCTTACCATCATCAACCGCTAACTGCTACTTGCTTACTGTGATAGATGAGTTTTCTCACTTCCCATTCACTTTTCCTTGTCCCGACATGACAACTTGCACCGTGATTAAATGTCTTAGTCAACTCTTTGTACATAAGCAGGCATCTATCTATATAAAGCAGTAAAGTATGTTTGTTTGTTTGTTTGTCCTCTTATAATTCGAGAACTACTCATCGCAGAGCAAAACCAACGGCATATTCGGAATCAGCACGTCTCAGAGCAACTACAGCACACCTTAAAATTAAAAAAAACTTCGAGTTTTAAAATTATGACGTCATCAGCGTATTTCGGAACGTTAATTTTTCAACTTCATATTCGGATTTCAGTACGTCCCAGAGAAACTTCGTAATGTTAATTTTTCAACTTCATCCGATTGACATGGGACCAACGGCATGTGACAGAGAGTGAAACATTTATTTGACGACAATGACTTCCGACTTCCGGGTTCGGAATGCGGTACCAATGCCATTTGACAGGGAATAAAAAATAAATGCGACATTCAATTGACGATAATGACTTCCGACTTGACTTCCGACTTGACTCCCCCCTCCCCCTCCCAATCCCCCTCCTTATCCCCCTCCCCCCTCCCCCTGCTCTCCCCCTCCCCCTCCCCCACTCCCCCTCCCACTCCCCATCCCCCCCTCTTCTCCCCTCTCCCCCTCCCTTTCCCCCCTCCCCCTCTTCTCCCCCCTCCCCCTCTTCTCCCCTCCCCCCCTCTCCTCCCCTCCCCCCGTTCCCCTCCCCTCCCCCCGTTCCCCTCCCCTCCCCTTCCCCCTTCCCTCCCCGCCCCCGCCCGGCAATGCCGGGTACTTCTGCTAGTACCAAATATAGCATTCTGACAGGGGCAGTTCCTTTATGTCGTCAGAATTGAAGCACTTCCTATACGACTGTGGCGTCTCGACCAGTCGCACTACCCCGTATAATCCTGGAGGGAACGGCCAGTGTGAACGTTACAATGGTGTGATTTGGAAGACTATTACTCTGGCTCTCAAATCACGAGGGCTACCAACTCCTCAATGGGAGAACGTTCTGGCAGACGCCTTGCATTCTATACGTTCTCTGCTCTCGACTGCTACAAATGCTACTCCACACGAGCGTTTATTCAATTACCAACGACAAGTGGCTGCTCAATTCCGACATGGCTATCCTCACCTGGACCTGTTCTCTTGAAACGTCACGTGAGACAATCGAAGTATGACCCTGTCATTGAGGAGGTGGAACTGCTTGAGGCTAACCCTCAGTATGCCCATGTGCGCTACCCTGGCGGTAAAGAGACAACTGTGGCTCTGCATGACCTGGCACCATGTGGTAAGGTCCAAAACTCTGGTGGCTTAGATCCCCCTGTTCAAAAACCTCCTGGACTGGACACAGACGCAACCCCGGGGGATCTGTCACACGATCAGCTCATGAGTGGTAATGAAGATACTACCAGCTTCTTAGATGTCGGAAGCTCTCCGAAGGAAGTTCCTAATGCTCCTCCACTGCGCAGATCAGGGTGAGACAGAAAACCACCTGTTCGCCTGAATCTGTAGGGGTTTACTCGCTTATTATTTTGAGAGGGGAAGAATGTTATAGATTGTCATTCCAAATCCTCCTCCATACTGTAAGCCCGAGAGCCTGGATCTTTTCCCCTCCCCCATAGTTAAACAACAACAACAACATCAGCGTCATAGGTTATATATATAGCCGGGTCTTGCGATTACCAGTAGTGCATTGCAATATTCAAGATGGATGCTACGTGGGCCCGTGTGGATGGATGATAATTACGGTCAGACTAATAATTGTTATGTTCTCGGTTAATTATTAATGTAGGATTGTTATGCTTACGTGTGTAGTAATATTATTAGTATTGTTATGTCAGTAGGGTAGTGATATGTAGAGCCAGATAGATCTATGTGGGTAACGTGCTTCGTCTGTCGCGGTAAGGAATCTACCTTGTAATAAGTTTCATGTTTCGGCGATTTGTCGGGTAAGATGTATACCTGTGGACATACCAGGATGTTCCTGTGATAAATAGAGTTAGGGATTAAAGAGTAGTGCCCCTGTGTGTCTCACCTGGTCATCAAACCATTGTCCCTTTTGGCACTGCACCCATTGAAACACTTAGTTAGGATCTCCTTCGTGCAACAATAAATGACTCCCTTCCCTGACAGTGACTTCGGAAGGAATAGGCAGAGAAACCAGGCTGGGGCACCGCCGATGATGGCCGCCGCCAATTACACCTCCGACAGGCCTAGCCACTTCGAGTGCCATGTGCTATCACCACGCTACATGCTACGTGCTATCACCACGCAACATGCTACGAGCTATCGCCACGCTACGGTCCTGTGATTGGTCGGCGCGCTGGGCGCGAACCTCCAGCCAACGAGTGCGAGAGGCGCGAAGCTGGAAGGTTCGGTGGAAGTCGCTGGTTGGTAGCACGCCAAGGCTGACGTCACCGGCAAGGTTATTTAAGGGAGCGCCGAACGCCTCTCTCTTCTCGTCGCTCTTCTCTTCTTCGTCCTACGCAGCACGGGTCTCTCTCTTGCATCTCTTGAGTCTCTTGCGGTTCATGCTCTTGTTTGTGCAGCTAGCCTTTTTGGACATCCGGCGCTTCGTCTTGCGCAGCCCGAGTTGAGTTGAGTCATAGCCCGAGTGGAGTTAACTTGCTTCTTGCACGTTTGCTTCGGGAGAGCTGACTGGGACGTGGCAGGCCGATCGTGTGTGAAGATTGACCTCGCTTGGAGCCGCTAGCCTGCGTTGGACGCGAGGTGCTTTTCCTGCTGTGGGACCTCGTGGGTGCTTTGGAATTTGGAGCAAGGCCTGGTGCGCGCGAGCACGAGCGGAGCTTGGAGCCGCATGGTGGACGATACCAAGACAAGACGAGGGACAGATAAGGCCAATCCCCATTACATTTTACACAACGTGTTCTTTTCCTTTGACTGATATTCCTGTGTCTCGTTTCTGATACCTGTGTGTGGGGACGTCCCAATTCAGGCTTCTTTATTAGTTTATTACCGCGTTTTCCTGTTCCTGCATTCCGGTTCAATAAACCCTTGTATTATTTTCCTTTCCCATTCAAACCTGTGCCCGCTTGAGTTAATTGCCTCGACAGGATCGGAGTGACCGCAGTTAAGCACTTGCGCAGCTTCCATTTTCCTCAATCCTCCCGCTCGACGTACAGCCGAATCCGTGTTTGGTTATCGCCTCCATTAAATCCATTTCGGTCCATCCGCGACCTTCTGGTGTTAACCGGAGTCGCACGACACTTATTATGCTTGTTGTACTAAGCGACAGACTTAGTTATGCTTCTGTGTTGTTATAGGCTGTACTGTTCTCGCTGAATAAAGCCTACGTTGTGTGACCTAACGAATCAAGACTAATCCATTCACTCTTCGGCTTACCACACCAGTGTGTGTGTGTGTGTGTGTGTGTGTGTGTGTGTGTGTATATATGTGTATATGTATATATTGTTACGGATCTCGGACGTCGGCTCTCCCCTTATCAAGGGGGGGTTAATCTCCTGGTCTTTTTATCTGGCCGACCCGAGTCCTGGAAGTTACAACGTCCTTCCCGGCGCGGCGTGAGGTAGGGTTTGTTAGGCCTAAGAGTTCACTACCACCTAATTACTCACGCCGGCCGGAAACGAGGGAATAACTCCCGCTCGAACCATGGATATGATGGAAAATGCCGAGCGGATAGCAATCCGCGATCCGAGCTATAAACAAATGGCTAAACCCGATTCTGAGCGGTTCCTAATCGTGCCACGTTTACCCAATGAGAGAAAAGATGGATGCGATCAGACAAGAGGAAACCAGAAAATAGGAAGAACAAAGTTGGTTTATTAATTATTTACAAGAAGGAGAAGAGGAAACGAAAGAATGTACAGGATAGGATGAGGAAGAAGCAGAACACAGGGCAGCCTTAGACAGTCTTATTCTTAATACCCCGGACAAACATACACACTCACACGGGGATTGTAGATGGTGGACGGTCACCGGCGCGTCCAGGCTCCAGTCAGCTCCAGTCCAGGCTCCGGTCCAGCGGGCGAAACCCGGCAGGCAGCTCCACACGTAGGTGGAACGTGACCGGACAATTTATATAACAGGGGGAAGCTGGTACGCTGCGTACGTAATATGTGCACTATACAAAGGTGCCAAACGCCCCCTCTCCAATGTACTCCTTTGATAAGGTCCTCCTTTCATCAGCGCCACTGCACGAGTCCTTTCAATGCAACGCACATTCTCCCAGTAAGTCAAATGCGCTCTCTCCCATCAGTAAGTAAGTTCTCATCAAGCGCGCCGTATATCTCATACGTCGGTCCTTGCAATCACGACAGTCCTACGCGCAGTCCTCTTGGTAAATGTGCTCACTGGCAAGTCCTCTGTGCATACCTGCAAAAGGGCTTTGCATTCTCTTTTATAACTCACAAAGCGATCATGCCCTCAGCAATTTGTTTTTCTGGTTGATTTGTTTGTGAAGTAAATGTCAGCTCTTTCACGAGCCTCGATTCAGGATCCCCCCCCCAAAAAAAAAATATATATATATACCCCGCGAACCCCAAAGCCACGCCTGTCGGCGATCCTACCTCAGCCCTGGTTGGCTGGGCATCGCTTAACGGCCTCGCCCTGATGGTGAGTTGACGTGGCCACACCTTCTTCCTGTCGTTCCGCCCCCTTTCTTGGGCCTAACCTCGTGGCTTATGGCGGCGTTTGAGCGAGCTCCAGCTCAAGGCAGCGAACGCTGCTAACAAAGGCACGTAACAAATTGGGAGGGCCATGGACAGACTGGAGGGCGCGTAATGGCGTTGCTTGGAGAGGGAGGCTTTCAAAATGAACGGAATGGGCCTACTTCTTATTTGATTGACACAACGCAGATTCAACTATTGGAAACACGGCCTTACCTAATACACATACTAATGAAATAACTGAAGTCCTATGGTGGCCTACGTGTTGCTTGTGGCCTAACTATGGGGTGCAACCTTTAACCCTTTAATGTCATATTTACAAGAATGATGTCATATTTACACGAGTGGGTTCTCAAAACCACAACACTGCACCCCCCTCCCTCCCCCCTTTTCCAGGCTCGGCCCGAGCCGAAACAATCAGGACTATCTTTTAAATTTGTGTGACACTTAGGTGTGGTTACCCTCTACTTTTAACCTACTACCCTGAGTGCGACAGTTTTAACACTAGATATGTCCCCCCTGCTGCGTTGCGTCCTACCTAACTGACTCACGCCCACAATTAACCGAATTACGGATTTATTCTCAAACTAAACATTTAGCCGGTGGGGACCATTATTTACAAGACTACTATTATTTACACTACAACCCAGGACCTGTCTTTTGTGGGAACAAGAGAAGAACTTTTGAAAAGAGGAAAATGCCATTGCAATGCACTGCACCGATACACCATACAAGAAAAAAAAAAATTTTTTTTTTTTTTTTTTTGTATACTGAATCGAGGCTCGAGAAAGAGCTAACATTTATTTCACAAACAAATCAACCAGACAAACAAATTATACAAAAAGAGGGAGCGGAAGACAAGATGGGGAGAGAAGGGGAAGCACGCAACCACAACATTTGCGAGCAGGGAGATGTGTGGGAGGGAGAGGGCTTGGGGGGAGGAGGCGTGGGAGGGGGGGGTGGGGGGGGGGGGAGAGGTATAAAACACAAGGGGACCGAAATTAGCGGGGGTAGAAAAGATCAAGGTTTTGGATGGTGTAGGATAAGAGATGGTGGTGAACAGCTGTTTTAAAGACCTGGAGAGTGGAGTGTGATTGAAGAGAGTGAGGGAGTTTGTTCCAGAGGCGGGAGAAAAGAGGAATGAAGGAGTGAAGGTGAGCAGAAAGTCTTGATTTTGGCAGTTTAACCATAAGAGGGTTGCAGGCAGATCTTGTGCGACCTGTAGGAACATTTGGGGGACAGAGCTCTGAGAGAGCTGGGGGGGCAAGGCCAGAGAGGAGTCGGTAGAAGACGGAAAGACCACCAACCTGCCTGCGGTGAGTGAGTGAAAGGCCCTTGGAGTTAGCTTCATCGCGGGAGATTCCAATGATTCTGAACGCTTTGGTTTCAACAGCGTGAAGACGAGCTAGGTGTGAGGCAGGAGCACCAGACCAGAGGGGAGAGCAGTATCCCATAGAGCTGCGGATGAAAGCCTTGTATGTGGTGAGGAGCTCAGGGATGTCAAGGAAGGACTTCGCACGACGGAGGATGCCCAGTCGGCGACTGGCTTTGGAGGCCAGATTTGAAATGTGGTTTTCCCAGGAAAGATCATGGCAAATAGTGAGACCCAAAAGCTTGAGTGACAGAACTTCTTGGAGAGGATTATTCAGAAAGTGGATGTGAGGGTTGTCCAGTCGGTCTTTTCGGAGAGACATCGTAAGAGTGTGAGATTTATCAGGATTGAAAGACATGTTCCATTTGTTTGCCCAGTCTGTGATTTTGTCCAGGTCTGCAGAGAGTGAGGAGGCTGCAGACTGCCGATCTGAGGGATGAGGAATGGAGCGACAGAGAGTAGAGTCGTCAGCAAAGAGATAGAGAGGATTTTCAAGAGAGTCAGAGAGATCATTGATGAAGACCAGAAAAAGCACAGGGCCCAGAACACTACCTTGGGGAACTCCAGCCTGAACAGGAAGAGGAGAAGAGAGAAACCCATTCAGGGCCACACGTTGACTACAACCAGAGAGGAAGTCTTCCAGCCATGCGTGGAGATTTCCATGGATACCAAAGGAGGAGAGTTTGGTGAGCAGAGCAGGGTGCCAGACCGTATCGAAGGCACGTGAAATGTCAAGGGAGACAGCTCTAATTTCCTGTTTGGCGTTGAGGACCTCCATCCATTGTTGAGAAAGCAGAAGCAGCATGTCCAGAGTAGAGTGACCAGGTCTGAAACCAAATTGATGATCAGAGATCAAGCCATTGGAGAAGAGGAAAGATTTCATATCTGAAGCAATGATGGATTCCATGACTTTGCTGATAATTGGGAGAAGGCTGATTGGTCTGTAGTGGCTAGGATCTGTTTTTGCACCTTTTTGTGCAAAGCGGTGATGTTGGCTGATTTCCAAGCAGATGGCAGATGACCTTGAGCAAAGGAGAGGGTGAAGAGAACAGAAAGAGGGAGTGAAAGAGCGGAAGAACATGATTTTAGGACCCGTGGGCTGATGCCGTCAGGACCAGTTGCAGAATCAGAGTCGAGGGTTGACAGAAACCTTTCCACCTTGTCAGGAGGAAAGGACACAGAGTCCAGGAGCAGCTGGGTACGACTGGGTACGGTGGGTACAGAGAGGGATGGGTTTGGGACACAAGATTTAGAGGCAAACACAGAGTTGAGGCATTCAGCTTTTTCACGTGCGGAGTCAGCCGTTAAGCCGTTTGAGGTGAGGGAGGGGATGGAGGGGGAACAAACACCAGAAACAGATATGACCAGATGCCACCAGGATTTGGAAGAGGGAGACAGATAAGAGAGTTCGGTCTTGAGAACGGTGAGATATTGTTTCCTGGCTCTCCTGAGGGTGGACACACACTTGTTTCGGGCTTTGTGAAAGGAAATGAGATTTCCTTCCGTTGGATTTGCTTTCCAGGAGATGAAAGCAAGTTGTTTCAGGGCAATAGCCTCACCACAAGATTCCGTGTACCATGAACGGGAGGAAGGGTATGACAACTGAAGACGAGATGGGATAAATCTGTGCATGAGAGAGAGCAATTTACTTTGAAAGAATTCCCAGGATGAGTTGATGTCAGAGGCGGTAGAGATGGGAGACCAGTCCAGATGATTGATGGCTGCTTGAAGACCGTGCCAGTTGGCCTGAGTGAAATGCCAGACTCGGCGACGCTGAGGAGGCTCTCTGAGAATGTTCAGAGAGATGTCCACTTTGACAAGCACATGATCAGATGAGCCGATTGGAGCAGAAGAAGAGCAGCAGACATTTTCAGGGAAGTTAGTCATAACCAAATCCAGAAGAGAAGATGCTCCGTTGACTGAGATCCGGGTTGGGAAATTGACAGATTGTGTCAGTCCCAGTGAGTCGCAGAAGTTCTTTGCTGAAGAGCCATGGCTGGTGAGAGAGGTACCCACACCCAGCCAACTGGCATGGTGACAATTGAAATCACCACATATGAGGAAGAGAAAGTTGGGATGGGTAGATAGAAGTTGGTCCATATTATCAGACAGCGAGATGTAGATGGAGTCATCACTGTTTGGTGGACGGTACAACACACATATGAACAAAAGGTGGGAGCGAAGGGGAAGCCGTAGCCAAAGGTATTCCTGGGGGTGAGGTGGAGAGAGGGCAGTGGAGGGCGAGTGAGGAAGAGAGTTCTTTATAAAGATAGCAACCCCACCTCCAGGACGAGGCTCAGGTCTATCATACCGGAGGAGGGAGTAACCTGGGAGAGATACCAAGGCATCAGAGACATCATGAAGGAGGAAAGTTTCTGTTAAGCAGATCACATTTGGTTTGTCAGAAGCAACCTGTATGGAGAGATCAGTCAAGTTTGAGCGAAGGCCCCGGATGTTTGAGGTCCATACCGTTAATGAAGAGGAAGGGGGAGCATCGGGTACAGAACAGAGGGGGGGGGTGGTGGAGGGGTCGGGTAAGATGTGGAAGAGGAGGAAGAGGTAGGGAGAGCTGTTGAAGGTGTGTCAGAGATTTCAGAGATTTCAGAATAGCTTGGAGAAAAGGAAGATTGGGGCGGACAAAAGGTTTGATGGAGATTGGGTGAGGCACAGTGAGGTGTTATTTGATGAGGGGGAAGAGCGAGGCAGAAGGTTGGGGGAGATGAAGGTGAAAGTTGGAAGGGGGAAGAAGCAGGGAGGATGCTTTGAGGAGGAGGGGTGAGAGGGGAGTCTAGGAGGGGAGGAGCGAGGGAGAGTCTCGGAGGGGAGGGGTGTGGTGGGAGTTTAGGAGGGAGGGGAGGGAAGGGGCAAGGGGGGAGATTTGAAAGGGATGGGTGATGGGGAGGATTTGGAGGGGAGGGGTGATGGGGAAGTTTTGGAGGGGAGGGGGGATGGGGAAGTTTTGGAGGGAAGGGGGGATGGGGAAGATTTGGAGGGGAGGGGTGAGATTGGATTTTGAAAAGTGTACGATTCATGGGAAACGAACATTTTTTGCAAAATGAGTTTGAGACCTTCGAGTCAAAAATACGTTTGAGGACACTGAAGGAGGGGTGGAGTTCTGGATAGTTTTGGGAATGTAGAAAAGAGGAACTGTAAGAGATGGTATTATATATATTTTTTGGAATGAATAGATTTGGTGAGCAAGACGAAAGCATCCTTTTGTAGGAGAAGAAGAAAAAGGTGTTATAATATATGAGAGAAAATAGTTGTTCAGGGGAGAGATTATACATTTCTAACCACGTGATCGCGAACAACGTCAACGAAGAACGAACGAACAAGTAAGAACAACAAATAAACGAATAAGACCTGAGAAGGAAATATTTTTTGGGGGTTTTTTTTTTTTGAGTAGAGATATTAAACAAGGAGGTATGGGGTGATCGACTGGGACGAAACATAGAACGAAAATAATTGCAGCGCATTCGACGAACTGCTGAGGGAAAAACAAAACCACAAGTTCGGAGACGGTACGGTAGCCTAAGCCTACGAGTACTAGGCCTCAGAATACTCGATACGCATTAACCGACGATTGTGTATACATGTACGAAAAAGTAGCACCGAAAATTTTCCTAAAGATACGCTATAGGTACACACACCGAAAGATAGATACAGTCTCCACAAAAACACAATTGTGAAAGATTACTTAGCTTCGAAAGCGTGAGCGCATGGAACAGCTTCAAAAAGACGTGACCTCGCCGTGATCTCGCGAGATCTCGGTTCTGATGCACCATAATAAAAAAAATGCACGAAAAGCATCAAAAATGCACAAAACAGACATTTTAAAAATAATAAAGGATGTCGTCTTCTTGTGCTCCTCTGCTGGGCCGATGTACCTTGGCTTGATCTTCTTGCTTGATGTTGATTTAATAAAAAGGGCACAAACCGCGTCCGCTTTTTTATTTATGGCCAGCAGGGCCAACGTAGGTGGTCCGACTGGTGAGCATTGATGCCACTTAAAAACAGTGGTCCGCAAGCCAGATACCGCTGGCAACAATGGTCGGTCCCAGCAGAGGTGCCAGGCCACAGAACGTGTGGTCCATAAGTGCCAGGCCACAGAACGTGTGGTTCATAAGTGCCAGGCCACAGAACGTGTGCTCCATATGGTGCATCAGTGCAGGCAGGAGGCAGCAAGGGTGCGGGCAGCACAATCCAGGGCACCTGCACACTCCCCTCGGACAAAAGACCAAGGGCCATGAGTGGGGAAGGACAACAAAGCAGAGGTTAGTGGGGGGTAAGGGCGCAAGGGTACACATCAAAACAAGGCAATGTGACATGAAGGGTGTGGGAGAGCGAGCTGAGAAAGCTCGTCCCTCGCGTTCGTCACCCCCCCCCCCCCCCCCATGTCACCTACTCTACCCTTGCCCCTACCCCGTATTTACACAATTTACAACTTTACAAATTCGTCTCTACTGTCACGTCCCCCATATCTCCCCTAATCCAAATTCGTCATCAATCCCTCCTTAGGAGGAAGGGATGGAATATCCACAATCTCTCACCCACGTCAAGATGCGTCTTACATTACAAACATTTGCACAAAATCTGGTGTGGAATTCTATCACCTCGGTGAGTGGATGCGGATGGTGCGAAGAGATTTTCTCCTAACTATACTCTAAATGACATTAACTCTTTAAACTACCCGGGGGTCTCGCCCTGCAAATCCATTGGCCACTTTTACTCTATGCGGTTCAAGAAACCAATTCCCATTGACCATCCCTGTGGTGCTCACCAATTTGGGGTCTCACTCCCCCGATTTTTCTACATGTGCCCTTGCACAATTTCGGGGCTGGGTGGTGTGGCTCTCCTCGCAGGTCCTACTTACCTGCGCACCTCCGCCACTGAACGTCGCCACCCGAGCTTGCCTAGCTCCTTCACCCTAACCTACCTTGGGGAAGGCCCTCCTGGCTCTCGCACCCCACTACTGCCCTCCTTGGCATCGGCAACCCGGGTCCTTCCCTTGGATCCTCGGGCCCCACTGAACTCTAACCTGGCTCCCAGAGCCTACCTGCGGCCTCACCTGGCCGACAGACAACCAGTGGCGGAGTGCTCAACCAACCATACGAACTAACAGGCCACACGCCCAGCCATTCCACACACTTATGCACCCACCCAAGCAGTACTCTGCGACTATCCGCACCACAGATGTCAATATCCAACCACAATTTACCTACTCCTTCTACCTACTTTTAAACTACCCTCCCCGGGAACTCCTGAAGGGGTCCATCCTTCCCCCATTCACTCCTTCGCACCATGCACTCCACTCCACTCATTCCACAATACTCACTCCACCCAACAAGCACTCCACACCATTTATTACCACTCACCAAATCTCTACTTGCACACTAAGCAAGCAATTCATTCAACCAACTTCATTACATTCATCCACAATACAGCACTTCTCCAAACCATTGCCTCACGCTCTCAAATCTTGCCACGCTCAATTCCTCATTTCAACATGCTCACCAGCAAAACACTCATTCAATTCCTTATTTAATAAACTACACTCCAGACACACAGCATCATTTAAACTAACTACTCCCTTCTAACCCTAACAACTCGGTTCCTTACACACGGCATCATCTAATCTACCTGTTGCCCTGCTAAATTAGTGCTCCCCATCATCCCTTATACTAAGCACATCCCCCGTCGTTATCATCCAACTACTCTACTCTACGTCCCCACTACCTGTACAAAGTCACGACTTAAATCTTGTGTCACCTATGGTCATCTCTAGATCCTAACATTATCCAAACCCTCCCTGGCTATTTCTCACCGCCAAACCCCATAAACCTATAGCTCCTTCGCCCCAACGTGTAGTGAATGGTAAAACTACCATCCATCACTACTGCTATTATTAATCGTCCACTATACTCTGAGCCTCTCGGTGCGGGAATACATTTTCACAGCTCAGCTTCGCCAAGCCGAGCAATGCATACTGGTGGCCTGTCTCCTGTAGGTTGGGTCCGTCCGGCATTTACGATTCTGGGGAGGAGGCATACTCGGGCCGAGGTTCCAAGGTCCATCTCGGCGCAGAGCCTTTCGGTCTCCGGCCCGATGACCCAACCTCGCCCGGTCGGAACACCGTGCCCGCCAGGGGGCAAAGGTCTGACCTGGCCTTTCTCCCCCGGAATCGTGCCGCTTGCCACTACGGCGCGGCACCGACCATACAGGGCGGAGCCCGGCCCGAATCGTGCACGGCGCTCCTTGCAGGAGCAACGCGGCAATGATCCCCGCCGGCCCCCGCAGCACACAAAGAACACCACGACCCGAGAGCTCGCGTCGGCTATACGTCGGCCTAAGCGCTGCCCCGGTCAGAGTCGATGCTCGAGTCGCCTTCTCACATCCACACGTGACTCTTCCCATACTCACAAATCCCATACACTCCGTTACTACACACTCTCGTGCACATTCTTGCGCACTCATTCTACTCGCACACTCTCTGGTTACATCCTCTGTAACACCCCTGGGTGTGCACTCTTTTGCTGCACACCCACTCAGCGCACACCTACCCACAGGTGTGCAATCTCTCGTCGCACACCCAATCACGCGCTCCGGTGTGCATTCCCGCACACGCTCCACAACCAACTCACTCTCTGTGTCGCACTTCTCACACTCAGTTTCACATACACACTCTGTCATGCATTCGCTTTCACTCTCGGTAACACACTCGCGCTCTGGCGCCATTCGCTCCCGCACGCCATTCGCTTTCACACCGCGCACCACGGACCTTCTATGAGTGCCCGGGTGACGTCTGGATCCCAAGCGCGTGAAAAATCCTTTCGCGCCAAACACTCGCGCCAAACCTCTTCGCGCCATACACCACCCTACTAACCTTGGTGCTTCCTCTTCTTCGCTCCTCCACCACCTGCAAACTTCCCATTTGGTTATGCAGCACGACATCACGATGTGAACACGGACTTTGCACACATTCCATCCTTTCCTCCCGCTGTTGCTCTTCTAAGTCCGCCGTCTCTTCAAACCCAATTTTCACTATTTCTTCGATTTTATTTTCTTTATTCAGCTCGACGACCGCTGGCGCTAATAAAATAAAATCTTCTAATTCGGTGGTCGTCGGCTTCTCTATCCCCCGTGTCGCGATTTCTACCTGGTCACAGTGTGCCGTACTGACCGGGTCCTCAGTCGAGGTCCTCAGCATCATCCCGTTTCGGCCCTTCAACCTCGATACGGTCAGCTAAGTCCACGTAACTTCGCTTTGTTCTAACTCGCTTTTCCCGCATTCCTCAAGCCGCGCTACGCCGTCGCATACCCGTGTGCCTTTCCCGCCTGACATGCGGTCTCTGTCCTTCCCCATCTGTTTTATCTCATACCTGGCCTTCTCCCTCGCTAACCCCTCGTTGCTTTCTCGGGCTTGGCCATTCACGTCCTCCAATTGGGCCCCTAATTTGTTTTCTAATCCTCCCAATTTGCTTTCTAGCCCCCCAATTTGACTTCCCAATTGCTCCCCCATTTTATTTTCCAAATTACTCAACCCGTTTCTCAATCCTCCAATTTGGTTTCCCATCTCATTTTTCAATCCCCCAATTTGCTCCTGTGTTTTGTCCACCCCCAATTGTATGGCTGCCTGCAGCTGCGCAATGAGGTCCTGCAGATCCATCCCTCCCAGTTGCGCAGCGGGCGCGGCCCTCGTCGCCATGTGCGAGGCACCGCCATTTTGTGCACCTGCAACCCCCACTACCGCACCTTCTTTAATTTCCTCCTCCATCTCTCCCAATTCTTCCCTGGGGTCCCGGGTTGATTCTAACCCTTCTTCTATTTCCCCCACCGGCATCCGATCGCCTTGGTTATCCATGGCACGATTCAATTTGGATGTTAATAAAAATTTCGGCCGCTCGTAATTTCAACCAAATTTTTGTCCAAACATATAAAAATTTGGTTCGGGTCCAAATCCCACTCCCCGACACCAAATGTTACGGATCTCGGACGTGGGCTCTCCCCTTATCAAAGGGGGGGGGGGTTAATCCCCTTGTCTTTTTATCTGGCCGACCGGAGTCCTGGAAGTTATAACGTCCTTCCCGGCGCGGAGTTAGGTAGGGTTTGTTAGGCCTAGAGGTTCACTACTACCTAATTACTAGTGCAGGCCAGAAACGAGGGAATAACTCCCGCTCGAACCACGGATATGATGGAAAATGCCGAGCGGATAGCAATCCGCGATCCGAGCTATTAACAAATGGCTAAACCCGATTCTGAGTGGTTCCTAATCGTGCCACGTTTACCCAATGAGAGAAAAGACGGATGCGATCGGACAAGAGGAAACCAGAAAATAGGAAGAACAAAGATTGGTTTATTAATTATTTACAAGAAGGAGAAGAGGAAACGAAAGAATGTACAGGATAGGAAGAGGAAGAAGCAGAACACAGGGCAGCCTTAGACAGTCTTATTCTTAATACCCCGGACAAACATACACACTCACACGGGGATTGTAGATGGTGGACGGTCACCGGCGCATACAGGCTCCAGTCGGCTCCAGTCCAGGCTCCGGTCCAGCGGGCGAAACCCAGCAGGCAGCTCCGCACGTAGGTGGAACGCGGCCGGACAATTCATATAACGGGGGGAAGCTGGTACGCTGCGTACGTAATATGTGCACTATACAAAGGTGCCAAACGCCCCCTCTCCAATGTACTCCTTTGATAAGGTCCTCCTTTCATCAGCACCACTGCACGAGTCCTTTCAATGCAACGTGCATTCTCCCAGTAAGTCAAATGCGCTCTCTCCCATCAGTAAGTAAGTTCTCATCAAGCGCGCCGTAAATCTCATAAGTCGGTCCTTGCAATCACGACAGTCCTACGCGCAGTCCTCTTGGTAAATGTGCTCGCTGTCAAGTCCTCTGCGCAGTCCTGTAAAAGGGCTTTGCGTTCGCTTTTATAACTCACCAAGCGATCACTCCGCGAACCCCAAAGCCACGCCTGTCGGCGATCCTACCTCAGCCCTGGTTGGCTGGGCATCGCTTACGGCCACGCCCTGATGGCGAGGTGACGTGGCCACACCTTCTTCCTGGCGTTCCGCCCCCTTTCTCGGGCCTAACCTCGTGGCTTATGGCGGCGTTTGAGCGAGCTCCAGCTCAAGGCAGCGAACGCTGCTAACAAAGGCGTGTAACAAATTGGGAGAGCCATGGGCAGACTGGAGGGCGCGTAATGGCGTCGCTTGGAGAGGGAGGCTTTCAAAATGAACGGAATGGGCCTACTTCTTATTTTGGAAACACGTTTAGATTCAACTATTGGAAACACGGCCTTTTAATGTCATATTTACAAGAATGATGTCATATTTACATGTGTGGGTTCTCAAAACCGCAACAATATATATTATATATATATATATATATATGTGTGGGGCTTTGATGTCCTCCTCCCCCCTTGTGTTTTCAATGTTTACCTATTACCAAGTATAAACAAGTATATGTTCTGTTTTTGATTGATTTCTGTATACTCATAATACTTTCATGTTCTTTGGAAACCTGTTATCCCAGTATTAGGCTAAAGATGTTGCTCAATTACCAAAAATAACTAACTTGTATGTGTTGCTTTGTAAAACCTTATCCATTATATTTCCTGTTAAAGAATTAAGTTACTGTGATGGCATGTTCTCTTACTGTCGAAATATTCCTTTGGAAACTTGTTATAAGAAGTTATATGCTTTGTAAATCCAGACCCTGATGATATAATCCCTCTGTGAAGACCAACCTATCTTTTCCAGTCCCCCTTAAAAGACTGCGTTAGATCACTTTCATGTTTGACATTTTTTACGACCTGCTGAACTTTCCCCCCAAAAACCAGGACTCTGGAAAGTCGTCAACATGTAGTTTGACTCATGAATGACCTCGGACAAATCGAGGAGACCACTGGGTCGTTCTCTTTGTTTTGAGAGCTAAAACCACACCCCAATATTCCCTTTATAAAGTGAGAGCTTGACCAAATTATTTTAGAGCATCTTGTTGGAATTATGGTCCTTGTGGGCCTCCATTTTAAGCATTTTGCTTTCCACAAGCTTGTGTGTTTGACGAATCAAATAAATATGTATCAGTTGTTCCTTTCTCTCTGTCATGAGTCTTGAGTCCTAAGTCAATGGATCCCGTCAAATGGTGAGCCAGGCAGGAGTCAGCTCGGGCAGACTTGGGACGCGGCTCCAGGCGCGAGTGAGTGGGAAAAAACACCAGCTGGTTTGATCGGTCTGGGTGAGGTGAGCCTTGGGTTTATTTTGTTATAGACTGGGATTTTAGGCTAAATTGGAACTCACTCTGTCGCTCGGTGCCGTTTGCCCGTTCCCTGCTCGAGCCTGATCCTCGAACAAAATTTAAGAACGAGCCGTTTTGGGGCTCCGGAGCAACTGGCTGTTTATGGATTCGTCAGGGTAACGTTACGGGACGGGAGTAAGGTGCCCCAGCAGGGGGCACGAGGTAGGGAATAGATTGGTTTCGTAAGTGAGGTTAGAAGCGTCATAAGGACGCCGGCAAAAAGTAAGGTACGGTTAGCATATAAAGGGAGCATATATGCGGGAGAGATCTCTGATTAGGCGGCTATATGCAGGAGAGATCTTTCGGGAATAAGGAGTAAGGTTGCCTGGTTACCTGGCGGTTACCTGGACAGGTAAGATACGGTTATGGGAGTAAGGTGCCCCAGCAGGGGCTCCGGAGCGAGTGAGTGGGAGATTGCTTCGGATATGAAATCTTTCCTCTTCTCCAATGGCATGATCTCTGATCATCAATTTGGTTTCAGACCAGGTCACTCTACTCTGGACATGCTGCTTCTGCTGTCTCAACAATGGATGGAGGTCCTCAATGCCAAACAGGAAATTAGAGCTGTCTCCCTCGACATATCACGTGCCTTCGATACGGTCTGGCACCCCGCTCTGCTCACCAAACTCTCCTCCTTTGGTATCCATGGAAATCTCCACGCATGGCTGGTGGACGTCCTCTCTCGTCGTAGTCAACGTGTGGCCTTGAATGGGTTATCTCTTCTCCTCTTCCTGTTCAGGCTGGAGTTCCCCAAGGCAGTGTTCTGGGCCCCGTGCTTTTTCTGGTCTTCATCAATGATCTCTCTGACTCTCTTGAAAATCCTCTCTATCTCTTTGCTGATGACTTCACTCTCTGCCGCTCCATTCCTCATCCCTCAGATCGGCAGTCTGCAGCCTCCTCACTCTCTGCAGACCTGGACAAAATCACAGACTGTGCAAACAAGTGGAACATGTCTTTCAATCCTGACAAATCTCACACTCTTACGATGTCTCTCCGAAAAGACCGACTGGACAACCCTCCCATCTACTTTCTGAATAATCCTCTCCAAGAAGTTCTGTCACTCAAGCTTTTGGGTCTCACTATCTGCCATGATCTTTCCTGGGAAAACCACATTTCCAAGCTGGCCTCCAAAGCCAGTCGCCGACTGGGCATCCTCCGTCGTGCGAAGTCCTTCCTTGGCACACCCGAGCTCCTCACCACATACAAGGCTTTCATCCGCAGCTCAATGGAATACTGCTCTCCCCTCTGGGCAGGTGCTCCTGCCTCACACCTAGCTCGTCTTCACGCTGTTGAAACCAAAGCGTTCAGAATCATTGGAATCTCCCGCAATGACGCTATCTCCGAGGGCCTTTCACTTACTCACCGCAGGCAGGTTGGTGGTCTTTCCATCTTCTACCGACTCCTCTCCGGCCTTGCTCCCCCAGCTCTCTCTGGGCTCTGTCCCCCAAATATTCCTGCAGGTCGCACAAGATCTGCCTGCAACCCTCTTATGGTTAAACTGCCAAAATCAAGACTCTCTGCTCACCTTCACTCCTTCATTCCTCTTTTCTCCCGCCTCTGGAACAAACTCCCTCACTCTGTTCAATCCCACTCCTCCCTCCAGGTCTTTAAAACAGCTGTTCACCACCATCTCTTATCTTCCCCAATCCAAAACCTTGATCTTTTCTACCCCCACTAATTTCACCCCAAATCCACTTTTTTGAGGTGACTTTTGTCTTCTTTCCTGGAAGTCCTTGGTGTCCTTGCGTTTTATACCTATCCTGCCTCCCCCCAGGCCCTCTGCCTCCCACACATCTCCCGATGTCCCTGCCCTCTGTGGAAGTGTAACTCAGCGTAACTTATTAATTGGCACTGGTAACTTATTAATTAACCTGGTAACAAAGCAAATACATTTTACATGCAAACTCTGTGAAGGACGAGTTTGTAAATGAGTTAGGAATGTGCACGAACATGATAATCTCTTGAAACACCTGGTCACAGCCCCAGGCTGGAGCACCCCCCTATTGTTTGATAAATGGAACTCACAACAGGGGGGGGCTAGCTGGCGCCAGGAAGGCGACCAGTAACGTCAGCGGAGAAGAGATTACGAGTTCAGCGGACAGAGGATTAAGTCGAGTTGGTCCATATAAGCGGGAGCTGCGGCTGGAGTCAGGAGTACTTGCTACGTGAAGCGCTGACCGAACGGGAGTGTCGGATGAACGAGAAGGACCAGCGAAAAGAGTTAACCTGATCCATTATATTATGCGGTATCATTTTGGTAATTGGATGAAGTGAATACAGTTTAATAAACTAGACCTTTTGTAACCTGTGTCCGGTCATTGGAGTCCTGTGAGTCCCACAGTAAAATTCCCTGACAATCTTGGAGGCACCGCTGACATCAACTGGACACAAACAAGTCTTTAAAAGGTGAGTGTGTCTTGTTTGGTCCAATATGATTTACGAACTTGGAAGCTATGAGTACATACATGGGGGAGCAGGTGGTCTGGGGCTTCTTTGCACACCGATGCCGCGATATAGGTGGCGTGAGCCATCACGAATGGGATTTCGATAAACGACTGTAGCAATTTATTCGTTTTTTTCTAAATGATTTCTGTAAATACGTATTTTTGCGCTGGTTATTAAAGGGCCTTACTGTAACCTGGAAGCAGACGGAGCAAGTGTGCACCTTGCGACCGCTTGCTTCCAGGACGTGTAAGGCCGGTACACTCGTTTACCCACCCGCACACGGATAAAGTACTACTTTTTTTTTTTTTTTTTTTGCACTTGTTCGAAGCACTTGACTTGCTCGGCGCTCGGCGAGCGACAGGGAACCGGGAAACGGAATTATATTTATATATATATATATTTCCAATATGGTACACCGGCCACAACGATTTTAGCGATTATCCGAGTTTTTTTTTAACGATTTCTGTAAATACGTATTTTTCCTGCGCTGTGTAATTCTTCTGACACGCGCCACGAAGAAACGCACCACTGATGTGCATGAAGCGACTTGTTTGCCGGTTCGGTAAGGTCCGTCCGTACACGTGTACAATCGTGTACACCCGTTTTAAATAAATAATTTTTTTCAGTTTTCCCGCCATGCCTATAAATTCATGACAGACAACCCCCCCTCATGCCGGTCCAGAATTATGATGAAAGATGGCGATTGAGAAAAAAAAAATTGCATCAAATTTTGTCCAGGTCCATCAAGAAGCCTTTGAGACATGCTTCACGGTTGAATAAAAAACCACCGTTTAGAGTACTTCTTTTTTTTTGTTCAAAGCACTCGACTTGGAGCCAGCGACTTGCTCGGCGGGGGATATAATTTTAGATATATATATAGTACGGGCATGCCCTAGTGAGAGATAATTACAGGAAATGGTGTTTGTGAGTAACAACCACCCTCTGGTCAAGGCTCATAGAAGGGGTGATGCTTACTGATTCGGCACGCTCACAATAGGTGTTAATGGTGGGATGTCAGAGGTTTTGGTGTGGGTTAATGTTCACACTGTTTTGGAAAATAATGCTCGATGCAACATGATCCTAAAAAAAGAACCCAGCCCTACATCGAAAGATCAGGAAGGGAAGGAATGGAAAATTTGTCAAGGTTTGAAATTAATCGGACAAGGGGGTCCCAAGGTATGGTCACCGTACTCGCAAGCCGTTCGCTTTGGCTCTGCGGATGGACCGAACCATTGCATGTAAATAGGAGGGTGGTTCTGTGGTCGTTCGTTTTGGCTTTGCGAATGGACCAAACCATTCCATGCAAATAGGAGGGTGGTTCTGTGGTCGTTCGTTTTGGCTTTGCGAATGGACCAAACCATTCCATGTAAATAGGAGGGTGGTTCTGTGGTCGTTCGTTTTGGCTTTGCGAATGGACCAAACCATTCCATGCAAATAGGAGGGTGGTTCTGTGGTCGTTACTGCCACGTGGTTTCAAAGTTTTGTTGTTGTTGTTTGCACGCATGTTTTTTGCAAGCACGTACGGGCGAGCACGTACGTGCGGGCACGCCCTAGTATATATAAACCAGAGGTAATATTAAGTTATGGAATTAATTGCTTTCAACAATGCAAAGGGTGACAAAATATGGGATTTTAATGGGATTTTTTAATGCGATATTGGTTTAGGAATGTTTAGAGGTCATTGCAATGTGATAATGACTTGTGACCATTTGCTGTTGGAACTTGTTGTTGGAACTTGTTGTTGGAACTTGTTGTTGGAACTTGTTGGAACTTGTTGTTGGAACTTGTTGTTGGAACTTGCTGTTGGAACTTGTTGTTGGAACTTGTTGGAACTTGTTGTTGGAACTTGTTGTTGGAACTTGTTGTTGGAACTTGTTGGAACTTGTTGTTGGAACTTGTTGTTGGAACTTGTTGTTGGAACTTGTTGTTGGAACTTGTTGTTGGAACTTGCTGTTGGAACTTGTTGTTGGAACTTGTTGTTGGAACTTGTTGTTGGAACTTGTTGTTGGAACTTGTTGTTGGAACTTGCTGTTGGAACTTGTTGTTGGAACTCGTTGTTGGAACTTGCTGTTGGAACTTGTTGTTGGAACTTGCTGTTGGAACTTGTTGTTGGAACTTGCTGTTGGAACTTGTTGTTGGAACTTGCTGTTGGAACTTGTTGTTGGAACTTGTTGTTGGAACTTGTTGTTGGAACTTGTTGTTGGAACTTGCTGTTGGAACTTGTTGTTGGAACTTGTTGGAACTTGTTGTTGGAACTTGTTGTTGGAACTTGTTGTTGGAACTTGCTGTTGGAACTTGTTGTTGGAACTTGTTGTTGGAACTTGTTGTTGGAACTTGTTGTTGGAACTTGCTGTTGGAACTTGTTGTTGGAACTTGTTGTTGGAACTTGTTGTTGGAACTTGCTGTTGGAACTTGCTGTTGGAACTTGTTGTTGGAACTTGTTGTTGGAACTTGCTGTTGGAACTTGTTGTTGGAACTTGATGGAACTTGTTGTTGGAACTTGCTGTTGGAACTTGTTGTTGGAACTTGTTGTTGGAATGTTTTGGGAACATTCAAATGTTGGGTTTTGCTAACGTTTCCACAACGTCGCCACAACGTTTCACTTTCGTTGTTGCAACGTTTTGCTCCAACGTTTTGGGGACATTCGAATGTCAAGTGAATCGAATGAGAATTCAGGAATTATTTCATTATTAACGATTAATGAAGTACTTATTTAATTAATTACATTTCTTATTACATTACAGTAATTACATTACAATAATTACCTGAGGTAATTACAGTAATTACAGTTCCGGTAATTACAGTAATTACAGTAATCATTACAGTAATTGCAGTAATCTTATTACAGTAATTACATTACATTAACTCAGGCACCTTTTGAGTAAGGAAGCTGATATTTGGACATGACACTGACCAAGTGATGTGGCTGTCAAGGAAAATATTGATTTATTGATTAATCATTTAATAAATTAACTCGTTGATTTATAAATGACTTATTTAATTAAAATTCCTCAGAGATACATCTTCGGATGAAATACTTGCAGATTGGTTATGCTATGAGCCAATTGATTAAGGAAAATATTTTGTGATGGCCATATTGGCAATTTCGTGGCCATATTCGTGGCAACTCAGTTAGTGCCACTGCACCTTTAAAATGCATCCCTGCGTTCATTTTTCGATCGATTGAGTTGAAATTTTGAACAATCGGATCTGGACTGTCGTTGTTAATGACTCTAGCACGCACTCGTCCAATCAGGATGGAGCGGAATGGTCCCCGGATCATCACTGCCCGCAGTTTTTAATTAGTTTTACTTTTTCTCTTGGTCATATAATTTTGAAGACATGCATGTCATGATATAGGAAATGTTTGTTCTGTTGAACGGAATAAATGTTGTTTATTTGTGTGGGTGTGTATTTTTGTGTATTTTGGATATATTTTTCACGACTAATTCCAGTTAACATCCTGCAAAATTTGCTCGTTTGTTGGCCGAGTCGAAATTGCGTTGAGTTTCTATGGCATGCGCCACTAAAAGCGCTGTGTAATGGTTGAGCTCCCTTTATTTCGTTTTGGTCATGCGGATGAGCAAACAAAGTGACAAATGCTGCGGCTGGAGCAGTAAAAGCGATGTTTTTTTTAATTGAAATGATGTAATTTAATTAAACGTGGTAGGTGGGCAACACCGCAAAGCATACCTCTTTTAAGGTGTGTTCAAACCCATGAACATTTCAGCAATCAATACGATGCTGAAATGATGTAATTTAATTCAACGTGGTAGGTGGGCAACACCGCAAAGCATACCTCTTTTAAGGTGTGTTCAAACCCATGAACATTTCAGCAATCAATACGATGCTGAAATGATGTAATTTAATTCAACGTGGTAGGTGGGCAACACCGCAAAGCATACCTCTTTTAAGGTGTGTTCAAACCCATGAACATTTCAGCAATCAATACGATGCTGAAATGGTGTAATTTAATGAGTAATTTAATGAGTAATTTAATGAGTAATTTAATGAATAATTTAAGGTGTAATTTAATTGTGTAATATGGTCGACCTTGGGTTTGTTTGGGTTTGTTGTTTATTTTTGTGGGTGTCTATTTTTTGAGTATTTTGGATATATTTTCACGACTAATTCCAGTTAACATCCTGCAAAATTTGCTCGTTTTCTGGCCGAGTCGAAATTGCGTTGAGTTTCTATGGCATGCGCCATTAAAAGCGCTGTGTAATGGTTGAGCTCCCTTTATTTCGTTTTGGTCATGCGGACGAGCAGACAAAATGACGAATGCTGCGACTGGAGCAGTGGAAGCGATTTTTGAATTGTTCAATGATTATTCGATATTGTTATGACTTATTGTCAATAGGTATACTAAGTGGCCATGAGGTAGCCTGTTGCTATGTACAGTTTTATTCTATTGTTGATTATACCACATAGCTGTGGTGATAAAGGAAATGTTCGTTTTAAATAGATGATTATGATAGGACCATGACGATAAAATCATGATGATTATTATGAATGATATCATAGGGTTCAAATGCAGAATGATTGCATGAACTTGGGAAAGAACTTTCAAGCCCCATGGGATAAATTGGGTGGTACAAGCGATGGAGTTTCAAAATTTAGCATGATTGAAGGAATTTTACAGTCTTATTTCAGGAGTTTTACAAAATTTATATTGCCAAGAGATTTTGGATACTATTAAAAAGAAAAAATGATGAGATATTTTTCCCAATGAACTTTAATATCTGCCATCCATTTTGGCTGTCTCACGAATGAAGGATGAGTTGCCTTTAGTGGTTGCAAAGAAAATTTGTGGAGACCAGGCAAAATGGGGAAATATGTCAGATATGACCCTAGGACAGGACGGTGATTCATCAATTGACATGAGGTACGAACCCGAGGTGACGACCGATGAAATTCGATCTCAGTCAATGGATGGACCTGTCCTGACATCATTGGGGAAAGGGCTTATGCAAGGAGACATCCAAAATGATTAATTTGATTTATTGATGAATATTGATGAATTAATTGAAATTGAATAATTGATTGAATTGTTGATTGATTGAATCTAATTGATTGAATTTAATTGAATAAATTTAACTGAATAAATTGAACTGAATAAATTGAATTGAATATATTGATTGTTTGATTGATGAAAATGCGGTCTCAAGAAAGAAGCTTTGATATCTTTGCGAGATATTATCAATGTGGAGACAACCTGGGAAAATTGAGCAAGGTGGTGAGTTTATATACAGATATATATGTGCGGTTACCATTGTGTGATTTCCCCGTCAACAGAGCGGACACCTGAGGATTCACCCATTTCATACTGACCCTCCGGCTCATCTGCAAATACTGATCTGTGAGATTGGATTGCGCAAAAGCCACAGCTGAGGGAGATTCTCTGGAAATCACCGTGTGAACAGGTGGAGAGATCCTTCCTGGAGGTACGAGTGAAGCTTTGGAGGAACCTGGAACAAACTACAACACATCCAACGCTACTTTGATAAAAGGCAGAATGGGAAATGGAGCCTGCAAGAATACACAAGGACAACCAGAGATTCCACAAAAAGGTACTTGTACACATCATATGTACGACCGTTATGGTGCAGAAGCTATAAGGCAGGTCGAGAATTGGTATTTGTGGACAAAGGGACATGATGAGGAGTTTCCAAGAGATGGTACATTTGAGCGAAGTCGATTGGAAAGATTGGAACAAAGATTGAAAGCCAGGAAGAGACAGAATCTAACGGTAGACTGGCTTGCATTCCATCTTTGGGATGGTGAATCCAGACAACGGGAACAGCAAGAACGGATAACGGATCTAGAACTTAAAATAAAAAGGATACAGGATACAGTGGAGGAGACAAATGCACAACTGCCCTCGAAATTAGGAATGAAAGTGACAGTTGTCCCATCAGATTTCCAGTTGTCTCCCCAAAAAGGACGGTACAGAGAATTTTTTCGTGTTTCAGGAGATAACGAGAGATTGCAGTGGCAACTCAGGGATGTAGAGATGCAGCCCAGCAATACAAATGCACAGGTGCACAGATCAGCCAACGACAGAAACCGGTGTTTCAAGTGTGGACGGATGGGACATTGGAAAAGAGGATGTCCGTATACCAAAAGGAAGACAAGTTAATAGGGTAAACCAAGATCAAGGGTACCAGTGCTGACCGATACCTCAGACAATGATTAGGCCTTCATTGCTGCAAATCCCAAATGATGATTGGCCTCAACAGATTCGATTACTGGACAAACATGAATAACTGTCGATGATTCTTGGGTCTGAAAAGTTTTCGGAGCAAGAATTATTCATTTTTTCTTTTGCTTGTAAGCAAATTGATAATTAATTGATCAAATGCTGAAATTGAATCTTTTATGTTGGGCACAAAATTTTAAATTTACAAAGTTGGAACAATTGCTTTGCAAATTTTTGAAACCAAGGGACAAGGGTCACATGATGATCAGGTGGGAATGTCGGACTAGTGTTCCGCATGATTGATAGGTCAGTGGTCGACTGACATGCAAATGGGTGTGTAGTCAAATTTGGATAAATTATGGTGGGAACTGAAAGGGTAATTTCAATGTGACATCATAGGGGTTTTCTAAGAATAGACTTTTAGTTTATTTGTGTATAAGCATTTTAATTTGATTGACAAATTTTATGAAATTGAAATAAAATTGACACCCATCTGATCTGTAAATAATGGTTCCAACGCAAACAAATATGCATAATGCATGTGTGTGTGTGTTTTTGTGTATCAATCTTACAAGATTGTTGACACCGACAGTGTGCCTTGTCTGAAAATAGATAGTTCCAATGTGGGAGTACACAATGTGGGAGTACACAATGTGGGAGTAAAAAAAATGTGGGAGTACAAAATTAGCCAAATTTGGGAGAGGTCTTACACTGACTTCCCAGAGTACTCTGCTCACGGATTTTTATATATATAAACTTGAATTTTATCAGCATATAAATTGTGCTGTATGTATGGATGTGTTTTAGGCATAGATGATATGGGAAAATAGTAAAGAAAATTTTGCTGGTTTGAACTATTGTGGGTTTTCAGTTCTGGAGTTTAAACAAAGTCACTGGTTAACAGATGAGAAAGGATAGTAAATAAATTATTCGCTGCTGGGCAAATTAAGTACGATATTACTAAGACTTATGAGAGCTATTGTTCCGCCTTACAGCAGTGGAAAATTATTGGGAAAAAAATTAGATCCAACATAATGAATCTATAAAAGAATGTGATAGGGATAATATCCTCAATTTGTACTAATTATTTGATTGTGGGTAAAGGAATTAAGTTATCGTAGTGGATTGTTAACAGCAGCCTGAAAATGTCCTGAGAGTGTGCATCCATGTAATCAGAAATCCCAGATTTGTTTTTTACAAACAACATTTTGGTAGAGGTCTTGTGTGGAACACTTGCTTGGTAGATAAAAAACGGTACTGCATGCTGGCAGCCACTTTTGCGGCCAGTTAGGCCAAACAAATTGAGAGGAAATTGTAGTTAAATACGTAAGTTACACATGGCTATTTGAAAAAAAAAAAAAAAAAAAAAAAAAAAGGAAATTTGTTGAGATGGGAAACATTTTTCGAAGGTTTATTAAGGTGTTATAATATGACATGTGGCAAGGCAAACTATTGGATGGGAAAATTAGATCTGGCTATAGAATAAATTCATTGACCCCTTGAAGTTAATTCTTCGAATCATTGTTTCACTGGCATTTTTGTTCAAATTGGAAATAGTTTGGTAGAGCTTTGGTTAAAACCTTTGGTTGCGGTATCTTGGAACGAAATGATAAACCATAGGAGATTGATAAGAATAGAAAAAATATGGACCCAAAATAGAAAGTTGGATTCATGCCCCTCATTGCAAACAAGCACATGGGGCTAAGGTGGACGATCCCACAGAAAATGAGGCTGCACCTAGCAGCCCAGCAGAACATTCAGTGGCAGATAAATGATAGTCGTGATTTACAGTCATTTGAATTACATTTTAACACCCCTTGCATTGATAAACATTACATTTTCAACATGTGATATTCCTACTTGGGATAGTGACATTTATTTGCCTACATGACATACAATTACCTGCTGATATTAATACAACATGAGTGAAAAATGTATCACAACTACACTCATGATCAGGGGATTGAGTTCAACCCCGGGAGATAGGGGGATCAGGGTAAGACAAATAATCTGATTTATGTTACATATTAAGGCATTTTCTTTATTTACCTTTTAGGAAGCTTGTTAGTTTGGTATATAATGTTAAATGTCATCGACATATAACTATGTCATAGGTATGAATATATACAAGGAGTAGCAGACTTGTTTGTTGGTTTAGTAGTTATATTGGCAATTGTTTTAGTGGTGGCTTGCTTGAAAGCCTTAGTAACGGTGTGTTTGAATAAGGTAACCAACAACACGATGATAACGCATGAAGTGACAAATGAGGAAAGAAATGTGGAACCAGAAAAGGAAGACTTTTATGGCGGCATAAATACTGAGATTAAAAGATTAAATCAAGTGATGTTGCAAATGAATACAGTAGAATTAAGATAATGGCATAACGACAATGTTATGAGTTGTGTCAATTACAATATCAGTGAACTCATATCACCACGAGTGACACACTGTTAGGAAAGAAAAAAAAGGGAAAAGAAAAAGTGGAGAGGAATTATGGTAATAATACATTATGCTTAATTTGTTGGTTTGGGAAAATTGTTGTTGGGAATTAGATATTCCTGTTTGTGATTGTAATCATATACAATTTATTTTCTTAGAGTAGTGCTAAAATACCTGCACAAGTTAATTTTTGAACTATATTAACCTGAAAGCAATTGTGGATGCTATTCTTAGTTTAGTAGTGAAATACATACCTGATTGAATATTATTTGTGTGACGCATATAAATGAATATAACTTTTTGAATGTTGTAAGGGAAAACAACAAATTGTTGAATGTGAAACTGTCGGAAGATATACATGATTATGCTGATTTCATGGTAAGATGTACCCTATCTGATTCAGTGTGTGTGGAAAGCAGATTCAGATGTGACTGAGCATAAGGATAAGACGAGATCACATTTTGAAGGGAGTGCTAACGGAATTGGGAAGAAGTTCGAGAAAGAAAATTTGTGGCTAAAAAATGAAGTTAATCGTGGCATACACCCTCTTTCTCAAAGAATGATGAAGACATTCTCCCGTGTAACTTGGAGATGGATGCTTACCTTCACCAAGGAAATTTATGTGACCATTTGCCTGGATCACACTGCAACATATGAAAGAAAGGCGATCACTTACTCTTGTTCGAAGGCTTCGAACATTCACCACATCAGAAGTTGCAGGACAACGACATTTTACCTGCAACCTCTGTGAAATGCGGGGACATAAGTTATTACTTCACCAACGTCCGGGGAACCAGCATGGAGCTGCAAAAAACGGCTGTGCCCTTGTCACAACAGCTGTGCACGATTCTGCGGGCCACTCCTGGTATGGACCATGGATGACCTGAACACCATGGTCCCAACATCATTGTGGATGCATCCGGCATCCCTGTTCCACATCTTGCTGGCCAATCAACGTCACACCAATACTTGCTGCCCACTCACAATGAGGGAGGAGGCAAGTCGACTACAACTGGGTGAAGGCCTTGTTCAGGAATTACAATGGTTTACAGCAAAAAAAGTGGCAAGAATGCTACAAGGAGAGCTGGGTCAGTCTATGGCTCCGCAATGTTACCACAACAGCGAAATCCTACACGAAGTAGTGCAGGAGCTATGAAGACATTAGGAGAAAATGTTTCATACCAGGATTCAAACACAAGTGATCAGCCCTTCCTTTCAAACAAAGTCAACATTTGTGTGGAGGCAAACGTTTTTACCAGATGGTGCAGATGCTTTACAAAACTTGAAAATGAAGTGAAATTGTTGTATCTTGGTGATGGTGAAGTGTTGTTTTGAAAATATATTTGTGATGCAAATGCAATAGATTGAACGATATGGAAGGAGTCAATGACCAACGAAATGTTTTGTGGTTCTTGCAGGATGACGGTGTATGCCCAAGGGAATTTGATTACCAAAGTGATTGATTATTTACTTATACTTGTAATGATGTTTACTTGTAGTGATTGATTATTTACTTATACTTGTAATGATGTTTACTTGTAGTGATTGATTATTTACTTATATTGATGTTTAGATTAATGGTTAATATAAACAAAAAACAAAAAGATGAGGGAATTGTGGAAGTGTAACTCAGCGTAACTTATTAATTGGCACTGGTAACTTATTAATTAACCTGGTAACAAAGCAAATACATTTTACATGCAAACTCTGTGAAGGACGAGTTTGTAAATGAGTTAGGAATGTGCACGAACATGATAATATCTCTTGAAACACCTGGTCACAGCCCCAGGCTGGAGCACCCCCCTATTGTTTGATAAATGGAACTCACAACAGGGGGGGCTAGCTGGCGCCAGGAAGGCGACCAGTAACGTCAGCGGAGAAGAGATTACGAGTTCAGCGGACAGAGGATTAAGTCGAGTTGGTCCATATAAGCGGGAGCTGCGGCTGGAGTCAGGAGTACTTGCTACGTGAAGCGCTGACCGAACGGGAGTGTCGGATGAACGAGAAGGACCAGCGAAAAGAGTTAACCTGATCCATTATATTATGCGGTATCATTTTGGTAATTGGATGAAGTGAATACAGTTTAATAAACTAGACCTTTTGTAACCTGTGTCCGGTCATTGGAGTCCTGTGAGTCCCACAGTAAAATTCCCTGACACCTCAAATGTTGTGTTTGTGTGCTTCCTCCCCTTCTCTCCCCATCTTGTCGACCTCTCTCATTTTTATATACTTTGTTTACTTGTTTGTTTGATTTGTTTGTTTGATAAATGTTAGCTCTTTCACGAGCCTCGACTCTGTATACAAAAAAAAAAAAAAGGTGGGAGTGCATCAGGGGTCGGTACTCAGTCTACCAATATTTGTAGCTGTGATGGAGGTGCTGGCTCAGAACGTAAAGGAGGGTTTACCGTGGGAGTTGTTGTATGCCGATGATCTGGTGTTGATTGCAGAAAGTATGGATGGACTGAAGGAGAAGATGAACAAGTGGAAGGAATGTATGGAGACAAAAGGTCTGAAGGAGAATATCGGAAAAACGAAGGTGATGGCAAGTGGTAAAGCATGTGGTGAGGTGTAAAGAACTGGGAAGTGGCCGTGTGCTGTGTGCAGGAAGGGTGTCGGAGTGAATTATATTCAATGTACAATGTGCGCTGAGTGGGTTCATCAAAAATGTAGTGGTTTGAGAGGGTCATTAACCAGTGTGGCAGCTACATTCAAGTGTAAGGTGTGCACAGAGGGAGCTGCAGATGGAGAAATGTTGAGTTGGATCTTGGAGACGGCGTGAAACTGGAAGGTGTGAAAACATTGTTGCCTTGGAGACATGCTGAATGGAGAAGGTGGATCAGACTCGGCAACGGTTGCTGGAATGAGATGTGCATGGAAGAGGTTTCGGGAACTGAGTGGCGTGCTGATGAGGAGGGGAGTGTCGGTGAAGCTGAAGGGAAAGGTGTATGCTGCATGTGTGAGAAGTGTTATGATTTATGGGAGCGAGACATGGGTCATGAACGTAGGGCAGCAACGAAGGCTGGAAAGGGTGGAAATGCGAATGGTTCGGTGGATGTGTGGAGTATCGTTGAGAGAGAGGAAGACAAATGATGAATTGGGAAAGATGATGGGAATAGAGCCTGTGATTGATGCTGTGAAGAGAAACAGTTTGAGATGGTTTGGTCATTTGTTGAGGAAGGATGAAAGTGACTGGTTGAGAAGAGTGATGGAAATGGATGTAGAAGGGAGTAGAGGACGGGGAAGACCGAGAAAGACTTGGCTAAAGATGGTGGAAGAAGAAATGCGGGTAAGGGGGTTAACAAGGGGAGATGCAGAAATTAGGGCAAAATGGAGAAGATTGTCATGGGGACCGCAAGGCTAACCCCCGCTCCAGCAAAAACAAACTCGGTGGCTGTTTTGTTTGTCTCGTCAATATGTGTGTGTGTGTATGTGTGTGTGTGTGTGTGTGTGTGTGTGTGTGTGTGTGTGTGTGTGTGTGTGTTTGTGTGTGTGTCTCCATTAAAAGCCAGAGCCCAAGTATTTAAAAAACAAGAGCAAAAAGTTTTAATGAAAACAAAAGCCGCGTCGATGTTACACAATTCCTAGATGCAGCTGTGCCTATAACGTCGATGTTATAGGCACAGGACATTCCTATTGATTCGATTACTTGATGTTATTTTTCCATGCCATGACCATGCCGCGACCATGCCGCGATTTAAAATATATATATCTTGGCAATTTCCCGTGTGTAGCAACACGTGAACGAAGCTATGCTCCTCTCTCCACATTATTGTGACGACGTATAAATTAAATATTTCATCGTGACGATTGTCATCAAATGGACGAATTTTTAATATATCTCGGCATTTTCCCGTCTGTTATTTCAGGCGGTGTATGACTGACCATGCCGCAATTTTAAAAAAAATACCTCAATGGACTTGAAGTTACAGGCCTTTGAGAATTCATTTCGTTCTATAAAGGGCAACTTTCATCGGATTTTCTTCCCGTTTTTTTTCAACCGAGTCTTAAACTATGTTAGCGACTGTGAAAAATGAAATGATATATCGAATTTGATTTGAAATAAAACTGTGTGAGAGAGCAAGACACCACGGGCCTACAAAACAGGCCTCAAAGCTATGCGAGTTAATAAAATGGTGGATATTTGTTTATATGAAGCCTCTCCCAGAATGGGTGGAGCTATGGTTCCCAGAATGGGTGGAGCTTTGAGGTTTTGTCTTCTCTGCAAGAACAAGAACAACAAGAACAACAAGAACAAGAAGAAGAACAAGAACAACAGCAGAGGGCACTCTATGAGCAGCGTCTGCGACGCGGCTAAAAATCATGGTAGTTGTAAAAGACGGCTGTAGTACCTTTCAAACGTGGAAGTTTCGAAGGAGTACACGTAAACTGTTTCACCCAAGTGTCCCTCATTATCTCCTGTAAAGCATAAGAACTTACATGTGAGATAGAAATATGAACACCACCAGGAAATACCCTTTTGCTGGACAACAGATGATCAATAGCCACAGTATCATGAAATATGCTTAATGAATAAAATCAAATAGCTGGAAACAGTTTGGACCTCCGACCTTTGCAGTGAGTCGGCTTCCACGCTGCACGCAAATCATTTCGGTGAGAACAGATCTGCAGGTGACACTGAAGCCGATCATGTTGCCTGGTATTTCCTGCAGAGAAAACAAATACATTTCTTGCAAAATCTGAAAGTTATCAGAACGTAATAATGTACTATATATATATATATATATATATATATATATATATATATTGTTACAGATCGCGGTTAGATGTTGTAGACCGAGCGGTTGGTGACCGCGACCTAACAAACTTACCCGATTCCACCCGAAATTTGGCCGAATCGCGCTACGCTAGATCAATTGAGGAAAGGACACACGGCTGGGTTTAAAATGACACGACACCAGGGGTACGGTTCTCAAGACCTCCGGAGGAGGTTATAATATTGCGGAAGGTTAGATTACAAAGACAAGAGAGACGGCATAGAAAGGTGGGCACTTAAACACGGTCTTATCTTAGCCCCGACAGACGACAGATAAACAGGACAAAACTGACTCACACGGGGATTGATGGCAAGGAAGGCGGGTAGTCGATGGCTCAAGGTGCACTCTTGGCTCAAGGACAGAATCGACCCGGTCCGGTCCAAAGATGCGGGGAGGTATCGTCGCGCTGGGGGTGGCGTCCTTTGCTCTCCGTAGTTCAGGCGCATCTGACCTCACATCCGGTTAGTCGTCGCGTATATCCGGCAGGGAGTGACACGCCCTCGGCTCGTTAGCTCCGCCCCAGATGGAATCGGCCCGTTGCTTCTCATTGGGTGCGGGGGGGTTACCGGGCTCCGCCCTTGACGAGGAGTTGACAGCCAGCCCCTTCGTGGTAACCCCGTAACCTGGAGCACATGGGCCATGGCGGCTAACCGAGCCGGAGGGAGGACGCCCACTCCCCGCACCGCGGCCGCGCCGCCCCCGCTGTGGTTGTAGTTGTTGTTGTTCCATGAGATGATGGGAGGATGCGGAGATGAGGTTGGGGGGAGGTATTGGGAGGTCCTAAACTCACTACTGGTGCCATACAATCACATTCTGGTGCAACGAAGAGTCAGAATTAATGGAAACGAGTCCTTAACTGACATAGACTAAGAATAACTAGCAAGATGTCCTATAGTTGTCTACGTGAGATGCGGTGAACCTGGGTGCGACATTCAATGGGGGAAATAGGGGAAGGTCGGTTCTACAGAGTGTTGTTTACAGACAATGGGACTAGGGAATGGGGGATTGGGGATAGTTGGGGAGTATTGGGGAAATAGGGGAATATTTACAAGCGGATATGGAGGCCAAATTCCATATCCGCAACATTGCACCCTTCTCTACCCTCGGGGCGTCCCGACCCGATAAATTTTTACCTATTTTAGTGTGGCACTCAGATGTAGTTCCCTCTACTATTAACTCTACCCTGAGTGCGACAGTTTTACAGATATTCACAAATGAGTAAATATGTCCCCCTGCGACGTTGCACCCTTCTCCTCACAGAAACACACCCACAGGATAACCGAATCGCGGAAAGAATTCGCAAACTAAACATACAGCCGGTAGGGAGCATTATTTACAAGACTACGCTGATATTTACACTACGATCCAGGACCTGTTTTTGGAGGAACACATGCAGATGTTATGCATAGAGAGAGCACGCATGCCAGCATCGATACACCAACCCACGAGTGCTCTGTGGCCTTACGGCCTTTAATAATGTGCAGAGCACCCCATCCAAGCACCAAAAGCACCACCCCATAAACTATTGCGCATTTGCCCCACCATGGGAAGGGTGGCAGGGATGCCACCCTTACCCACTGGGCCCATCGCTCACTACCAATTTTGCACATCAAATTTCAACAAATCAAAAATTTGCCAATCACTACTCATCATCTGCCAATCATTACTGCCAATCCTTTGCCAATCATCAAATTTTGTTTTTCTCTAATTTTGGGTCCAAAACACTATCACTATCACGATCACCATCATCACAGTCCGCTATATCCTAGCCTCGGTGCGTCATGACATCATTAAACTCGGCTTCGTAAAGCCGAGCAATGAATTCGGGTGGTTTGGTTGCCTGCAGGTTGAATCCGTCCGGCTTTCGGTTCAAGGGAGGTGGTTTGGTTGGACCGATATTCCACGCACCATCTCGGCGCGGCACCTTGCGGTCCCGGGCCCGATGGCTCAATCTCCCCCGGTCGGAACCCCGTCCCCACGAGGGGGCACCGTTCCGCTTCCTCCCACTCGCCCTCGAACCGGACCGGTCGCCTCGCCCGACAAGGCCCGGACTCGACCGTGCGGGGCGGGGCCAAGCCCGAATCGGCAACGACGCTTCGAAGAGAAGCGACGCAGCTTCGATCCGCGCCGGGCCCTGCATCCAACAAAGGGCTCCTCGCACCGAGTGCTCGCATCGGCTATCCGTCGCTCTAACCACTAACCTGGTTACCGTCGATGCTTTACTTGCATGCTTACAAGCATACGCTACCCCTTTCACCCTCACAAAACCCGGCGTTCCAACGCCGTCCGTACATTCCACCAACGCTCTCTCTGTTACACACCACACCTCTCGCGCACACTTCGGTCCACACCTCTCCTCCGTTACGTCCTCCGTAACACTCACCATGGGCGTGCACTCCGTATTGCTCTCACTCCCTGTGTCACACCCCGTACACACCGACGTGCATTCTCGCTCGCACTCGGTTTCACTCCCACACTTTATAACACACCCACTCGCCGACGCACACTTTTTCCTCCCACGCGTGCCATTTCCACTCACACGGGACCCTTCACCAACGCCCGGATGCTTCCTCGATCCCAAGCGCGTGAAAATTCTTTTGTCGCTAAACATCTTCTTACAAAATCTCCCCGCACAATACACAACAGCACGTCTCACCTTTGGGGTTCTTCTTCCTCCCTGCACCAAAACCTGCAAACTTCCATTTGGATTAGCGAGTACATCATCAGGATGTGCATTTAGACTTTGAGCAATTTCCATTCCTTCCTCCGATTGTTGCTCTTTTAACTTTAAGTCCCCGGTCTCTCCAATTTCAACTATACCCATAATTTCTTTGTTCACCTCGACGACCGTTGGCTTTAATAAAACACCCTCTACCTCATCGGCCGCCGGCTTTTCCAAACCCCGTGTCGCGATTTCTACCCCCGTCATTGTACCCGTGCTTTCCTCCGCTTCGCTCAACCAGCGCTTTTCGACCCGCTTTACCTCGTCGTGCACCCGTGGGACCCTTTCGCCCAACTTGCGGTCTCTGTCCCTCTGCTCCCTCATTTGGCCCTCTAATCGCTCACCCTGAGCATCCATCCGCTTCCCCCATTACCCCCATTTTTGCTTCCAATCGCTCACTATCAGCCCTCATTCCCACCATTTGGTCTATAAGGGCCCTCATTTGCAGGAGGAAAAGGTTCGAATCCACCAGGGGCGCTGCCACGGTCGCGGCAAAATTTGGTGCCGCTTCACCCACGTGCGTGAGGACGCCACTTTGCGCGTCTGATACTTCCGCAACCACATTGCTATTTTTCTCCTCCTCCCTATCCTCCACATACATTTCCCCGAGGTCCTGGGTCGATTCTACCCCGTCTATCTCTCCCACCGGCATCCCGTCGCCTTGAACAGCCATGGCGCGATTTCAAAATTCGGGTTTTGCTTTAAAAAAAAACAAATTTCGGCAGCTCGTAATTTTGACCAAAATTTTTTTTTTCCTCTATTCGTTTTAAAATTTTGGTTCGGGCCTCGAATCCCACTCCTGACACCAATTGTTACAGATCGCGGTTAGATGTTGTAGACCGAGCGGTTGGTGACCGCGACCTAACAAACTTACCCGATTCCACCCGAACTTTGGCCGAATCGCGCTACGCTAGATCAATTGAGGAAAGGACACACGGCTGGGTTTAAAATGACACGACACCAGGGGTACGGTTCTCAAGACCTCCGGAGGAGGTTATAATATTGCGGAAGGTTAGATTACAAAGACAAGAGAGACGGCATAGAAAGGTGGGCACTTAAACACGGCCTTATCTTAGCCCCGACAGACGACAGATAAACAGGACAAAACTGACTCACACGGGGATTGATGGCAAGGAAGGCGGGTAGTCGATGGCTCAAGGTGCACTCTTGGCTCAAGGACAGAATCGACCCGGTCCGGTCCAAAGATGCGGGGAGGTATCGTCGCGCTGGGGGTGGCGTCCTTTGCTCTCCGTAGTTCAGGCGCATCTGACCTCACATCCGGTTAGTCGTCGCGTATATCCGGCGGGGAGTGACACGCCCTCGGCTCGTTAGCTCCGCCCCAGATGGAATCGGCCCGTTGCTTCTCATTGGGTGCGGGGGGGTTACCGGGCTCCGCCCTTGACGAGGAGCTGACAGCCAGCCCCTTCGTGGTAACCCCGTAACCTGGAGCACATGGGCCATGGCGGCTAACCGAGCCGGAGGGAGGACGCCCACTCCCCGCACCGCGGCCGCGCCGCCCCCGCTGTGGTTGTAGTTGTAGTTGTTGTTGTTCCATGAGATGATGGGAGGATGCGGAGATGAGGTTGGGGGGAGGTATTGGGAGGTCCTAAACTCACTACTGGTGCCATACAATCACATTCTGGTGCAACGAAGAGTCAGAATTAATGGAAACGAGTCCTTAACTGACATAGACTAAGAATAACTAGCAAGATGTCCTATAGTTGTCTACATGAGATGCGGTGAACCTGGGTGCGACATTCAATGGGGGAAATAGGGGAAGGTCGGTTCTACAGAGTGTTGTTTACAGACAATGGGACTAGGGAATGGGGGATTGGGGATAGTTGGGGAGTATTGGGGAAATAGGGGAATATTTACAAGCGGATATGGAGGCCAAATTCCATATCCGCAACATTATATATATATATATATATATATATATATATATATATATATATATATATATATATATATATATATATATATATGTATATCCAAGATATTCTAGTTTTCTATTTTTAATTAATTTTCTGAAATTTTAAGAATTTGTTTTTCACTTGGAAGTGGTGGGTTACGATATGTAAAGGTGGAAAAAGGTGGAAAAAGTCTCATTTTATGTTGACTCGCACACGCGTTCACGATGGGAGCGGCAGGAAGGGTTATTCCCTCCGCAACCAAAGGTGGATGGAGGTTATGTTTTCACCCCTGTCTGTCTGTTTGTCTTTCTGTTTGTTAACAAGATATCTCAAAAAGTTATGGACAGATTCGGACGAAATTTGGCAGAGTATGTGACAAGTACGAAATAATTAGATTTTGGTGAAGATCCGGATTCGGATCCGGCCAGTATAATTTTTTAAGTGATTCTTCACCATTGGGAGATCGGGCGACAAACGAAACAGAGCAGGATATCTCAAAAAGTTTTGGACGGATGATTTTGATTGAACGTGATTCTGTATTGTGATTTTCTGGTCTACTCCGGGATACAAAACGTAAACTATTCACAATGAGTCGCTTCTTCACGGGAATATAAAGCGAGCGGGAAGGGAGGGAGAGGAGGGAGAGAGGATGGAGCAGGAGGGGAGAGAGGAAAGGGCGAGGGAGGGGAGGAGGGAGGGGGGGAGTGGAGTGGGAGGAGGTGAGAAGAAGGGAGGGTGGAGAGGGAAACAGGGAGGATGGAGCGAGGAAGCAGGGGGAGGGAGAGGGTGGAGTGACTATATCGCACAAAAAATGTTAGTCAATGAAAAAATGGGTACGTGAAAACAAAAAGGCAGCTCTGTCTACTATAACGCCATGGCTTGCAAAAGCAGCCTGAATAGTGTTCACTAAGTGGTGGTTCACCTCGTCAATCATATTCAAAGAGGGTGTTATAACACACCCAAACTTCCCCGGCCTTGTCACTAATTAATTAAGTACACAGGCATTTCTCACTTCATTTGTGGAGCCTTCACCAAGCGACTGAAGCACTCGAGCGAAATGGGTGATAAGGAACGGCTGGCTTGGCAAGCGATAGCAAGCCGATTGCTTCTTGGTGAAATGGCCGAGGAATTTTAAAAACAGATCGATTTAACGCATCAAATAATGTGGAAACGACTGAGAGCAAACAATTTTTTTTTAAAAAAGGCTGTTATAAACACAACAAAACTTCCCCGGCCTTGTGAATAAAAACATAACGGGAGGTCTGTCTACTGTAACGCCATGGCTCACAAAAGCAGCCTGAAAAGCATTCACCAATCTCTCGATGTGGTAAATTTTGTCAGATTTCACTCCAGATTTGTACATTATTTAGTCTACAGCATCCAATCATCATATCCGAATCCAGATTTTGATGATAGCCGGCGAAAACAGTGTTGTGAATGAACGCGTACGTATTATGTTGAAAAGCCAGATTTTGCTGAATCCTTTGAGAATTTCGAAGCTTTGACGCACCAAATCGCTCCATGGAGGCCGCCATCTTGCGGATGCGGAAGTAGTCACAAAAAATTGATAAAAAGTTCAATAGGAGTTTGTTTCACCCGTCTTTTTTTGATTCACAATCTTCTGCACCTCTAATTTGTAATTAAAATACTTTAAGACCAACCTCGTTCCCCGGGCCCGCATGGGCCCTGGTTATCTTCAACGAAAATCGTCACCAAACACCGGGACCAATGAGATTCGAGCATTTGAAAAAATATTTCAAAAAAGCTTATTACCGCGTTTCGGAGGCTGAAAATGGCGTTAAATATTCTAAAATTGACGAAGAATTATTTTTTAGAAATCTCGCAGCCGTAGGGGATAGTTTTTCACGGCCGGAAATATCCGAAGTTGAGACGGAATTCACCGAATTAATCAAGAAGGAAATTTTATAAATATTAATCTCATCCAGAATGCAAATGGTGTCATTTTGAACTAGGTACGGGACCTACTACACCTACCTACTACCAACTACCTAACCTACTGATGCCATAGTGATGGGTAAAATAGTGGCAAGAGGCTTTGGCTTTGCCGGCTCATTGCGGCTTTGCAGTCGGGTACGAGTATGCTTCAATTATGTGATGATAATCGATCGTGTTTTCAAGGCAGGCACGTTTCAGTAGGCCGAAACAAAATGGCGGCTTAAGAACCCAGCGAGAGGTGCAGTGGGCTGACCAAGATGGCGGGCCTCCTCGTGGACCTTTCAGACCCTGATATTCTTTAAATGCCGTGAACAAACTTTAATCCATCAAGGCTATTGATGGTTGTGGTCAAGTATCATCAAAGTTGTGCGTGTAGTTTTGGAAAAGCCATGCTCCTAGCATGGCTACCTAGCTATTTTTGGCTTCGCGCTGTTGAAACCAAAGCTTTCAGAATCAATGGAATCTCCCACGATGAAGCTAACTCTGAGGGCCTTTCACTCACTTACCGCAGGCAGGTTGATGGTCTTTCTGTCTTCTACCGACTCCTCTCCGGCCTTGCTCCCCCAGCTCTCTCTGTGCTCTGTCCCCCAAATACTCCTGCAGGTCGCACAAGATCTGCCTGCAACCCTCTGCTGGTGAAACTACAAAAACAAGACTCTCTGCTCACCTTCACTCTTTCATTCCTCTTTTCTCCCGCCTCTGGAACAAACTCCCTTACTCTCTTCAATCCCACTCATCCCTCCAGGTCTTTAAAGCAGCTGTTCACCAGCATCTCTTATCTTCCCCCATCCAAAACCTTGATGTTTTCTTCCCCCGTTAATTCACCCCAGATCCACTTTTCTGAAATACCGACTTCTTTCCTGGAAGACCTAGCTGTGTCCATGTGTTTTTTACTTCTCCCACCCCGCCCCCCTTCCCACGCCTCCTCCCCCCAAGCCCTCTCCCTCCAACAGATCTCCCGATGTCCCTGCTCTCAAATGATATACTTGTGTGCTTCCCCCTCTCTCCCCATATTTCTCCTGCTCCTTCTATTTTGTCTTGTTTCTGTTTATTTATTTTTTATCATTAATGTTACGTCTTACACGAGCCTCGATCTTGTATACAAAAAAAAAGAGAGAGAAAAAAAGGAGATCCCACAATTTACATGCAGACCTCCCCTGAAGTTCGTCCCAGGTGAGCTAAAAATGCATCAAAGAACCAATTATGCCAAAAACACTAAATGAACGTTTAATAAATATTCCATCATTTACATGGACATTGTTATGGGAAGCATAATTCATACGTACTGCCTGCTGTCCTGATGGTGTGCTTTTCGACATCTGAATGTGGCTAATCTGAAGGAAAAAGAAGATTACTTTCATTTGCAGGAACAAACTTGAACAGGACACATGAATGCACGTGGATCTCAAACTGCCAACAAGCAGCACCAAATTAAGGGTGGATGTGGTGATCTTTTGTCCCTTCCATCTTTGCGATTCCTCAGGGTGGATAGAATTCCACGACTGTAACAGTACAGGGTGTCCACAAAGTATTGTTGTGGTTTTAAAAAGTTGTTACAACCAAACTGAAACAAGACTTTGTGGACACCCTGTACTGTTACGGTTGCGGAATTCTAACCTCCCCGACGAACTGCCAGGCCGAAGAAAATATAGGGGTAATGTCCCTGGGCTCACCTGGCAGAACCAGGGAACCACTGGTAGGCGTGGACAACCCCAAAAATATGTCACGGAGAAGAAAGTAAATACCTTTGGAGGACAAACCCCTGATGTTTTTTTTAATGCTGTGAACAAACATTGGTACATCAAGGTTGTGGTCAAGTTTCGTCAACTGTGTGTTTTTAGTTTCAGAGAAAAGAGCAAATACCTATTTTTTGGGGGGAGGAGGAGGGTCAACCTCCACTACCCCCACAAACCCCCTTTAGATCCCCTCCTTTTCACCCCTCAGCCCAATGGGCTAAGGGGTATTGTCGTCACGGATGTCGTCCGGGCGGGCGTCGTCCGGGCGTCCGTCAACTTTTGGTTACCGTCAATTTCAAGGAGAACGGCTTGTCCGATTAAATTCATTTTTACAGTGTGTGTTGGGGGTGAGTGGCGGAAGGTTCCTATCGAAAATGGGCGCGCTGCGATTTTCAATATGGCCGCCACAGTAGCCATCTTGAAATTGGTTTTCGTCAATTTCAAGGAGAACGGCTTGTCCGATTAAATCCATTTTTGCAGTGTGTGTTGGGGGTGAGTAGAGGAAGGTTCATTTCGAAAATGGCCGTGCTGCGATTTTCATTATAGCCGCCACGGCAGCCATCTTGAAATTGTTTTTCGTCAATTTCAAGGAGAACGGCTTGTCCGATTAAATCCATTTTTGCAGTGTGTGTTGGGGGTGAGTGGAGGAAGGTTCCTTTCGAAAATGGGCGCGCTGCGATTTTCAATATGGCCGCCACGGTAGCCATCTTGAAATTGGGTTTCATCAATTTCAAGGAGAACGGCTTGTCTGATTAAATCCATTTTTGAGGTGTTTGTTGGGGTGGAGTGGAGGAAGGTTCCTTTCGAAAATGGGCGCGCTGCGATTTTCAATATGGCCGCCACGGTAGCAATCTTGAAATTGGGTTTCGTCAATTTCAAGGAGAACGGCTTGTCCGATTAAATCCATTTTTGCAGTGTTTGTTGGGCTGGAGTGGAGGAAGGTTCCTTTCTAAAATGGGCGCGCTGCGATTTTCAATATGGCCGCCACGGTAGCCATCTTGAAATTGGTTTTCGTCAATTTCGAGCAGAACGACTTGTCCGATTAAATCCAGGTTTGCAGTGTGTGTTGGGGGTGAGTGGAGGAAGGTTCCTTTCGAAAATGGGCACGCTGCAATTTTCAATATGGCCGCCACGGCAGCCATCTTGAAATTGGTTTCTGTCAATTTCGAGCACAACAGCTTGTCCGATTAAATCCAGGTTTGCAGTGTGTGTTGGGGGTGAGTGGAGGAAGGTTCCTTTCGAAAATGGGCACGCTGCGATTTTTAATATAGCCGCCACGGCTTCCTTTCACCATGCCTAGGCTGAGGGGTTACGCCCGCTTTGCGGTGCTATTTATTTAATGCTGTGAACAAACGTTAGTCCATCACGGGTTATGAAAGTTGTGGCCAAGCTTCATCAGAATTGCGTGTGTAGTTTCAAAGAAGAGAGCAAGTAACTATTTTGGAGGGCCAAAGATGGACCCACTTTGAACACCGGTGACCCCTTTAGATCCCGATTTTTTTTCATGCCGTGAACAAACTTTGGTATCTGAGTGTTTACCTACAGCCTGACTGACTGACACCGCACCATGCTAATACCTCCCCCTGAACTACGTTCCACATGAGCTAAAAACGCATCAAAAAACAATCACATTAAAAACTAGAACGGGCACTCGGTAGAGCGCATACCTTCGCCGCAGCTACTGTTCTGTACTTGGTAAAAATACGATTTTGACCTTTTCGTGACCTTGACCTTGACCTTTGACCCGATTGCTCCCAAAATCTAATCAAATGTGTCCCGTATAATAACCAATCATCCCACCAAATTTCATGCAATTCGGTTGAATACTTTTTGAGTTATGCGAATAACATACACACACACACACAGACATACAAATAAATACACAGCGATCAAAACATAACCTTCCGCTTTTGCGAAGGTAACAATAATGAACGTTTAATAAATATTCATACATTCATTTGAATGGACATTGTGATGGGAAGTATAAATCATACATACCAGCTGCTGACTTGATCGTATGCCTTTCCACTTCACAATGGTGGGCATCATGTATACCTGAAAGAAAAGGAAGATTACTTTCATTTCCAGGAACAAAGTTAAACAGGGCACATCAATGCACGCGGTTCTTAAATTTTCGACCACCAGCACCAAATAACGGGTGGATGTGGTGCCCTGTCATCCCCTTCCAGCCTGGCGGCTCATCGGCGTGTTTAGAATTCCGCAAGTGCAACAGTGCAGGGTGCCCACAACGTGTTGGTGCTGTTTATTACAACTTTGATTACAACCAAACCAGAACAACACTTTGTGGAGACACTGCATCGTGTATATTGACTGTGCAACGCACAAACAAATTTTCATCCATCATGCTCTCTCTCCACAGGGGTGCAATGTTTGTTGGTCCAAACCTTGTGTTACAGCAACGAAATGATCCCAGGCACTCAGCTAGCATAATTAAAACTTATTTCCAAAAGAAAGATGAAGCAAAGTCCTTTAATATATACAACAATACTCACAGCCCCCTCAAGGCCAAAATCTCAATATAATTGAAGCTGTGTGGGACGATTAAGCTGACAGGATCGCCGAGAAGTAGGCACTCTTTTGGTCGGTGTTAAAACTAAATTAACTTTATTCTTGTGTTCCTGTCTTTATTATCAGGTAAATAATAATATTTCATGTCACTTGCACTAAAACCATCCAGATACCAAGGACATGACTTTGCTCGGAGACTGAAAATTTACGGTGAGGAAACGGTGGAATTTTCCGACAATAAATAATGTAAAACGAGCTCCTACGTAATGAAGGTTGGCATGACGAAGGGATATAAAGGTGTGTAACGCCTTCGATAAGCGGAGGATAACTGTATTTAAAATATACAATTAATAAAAAGAAGGGAAAGTGGTCCAAGAGCATTTTCCAACGCCTAAAATTTGTAATTCATACGAAAGCAGAAGACCAACATTCCCCAATTTGTGATGCAGGAAATATTTAAACACATGTTTTATTGTATTTATCCAGGCAACGCTGGGTACTTCAGATAGTTGTGTTTAAATCGAGATATTTCAATAAGACTATTTTCATCAAGATTATTTGCATTGAACACAAAGTTTCCGTTTCCTTCTGTATCAGAAGAGAAAAAATGCAAATTTTCTGAGACTTTTGCACAGCAGTATTCACTACATCCATACCTTGATGATGGGTCCCAGGATCCGCAGGATCAAAGCCAAACAAAGTAGGAGGATGACGGTTCTGTGCACACCATTCATTAACTCATCATTCCACATACCTGTAAAAGAGAACATCTGTGTGGATCATTTCAACAAACCATCTCAGCTCATCCATCAAGGACTTCGTACCACTTGTTACCAAACCATGGTATCTCCATGATCATATGAGAGTGAAGCACACTACTGCATATGCACATTTGACCCTTTATTCGATGTTTCCACCATCTGTTTTCAGTCATAAATGTTCTTTTTCGTGTCTGTGTAGGCCATCAGCCCTTAGTTTATGTTTCTACAGGAAAAGCACCTCCACAATTCACATCAGGCCACGGCACCAGAACATGTGTGTGAGAAGTCGAGGAAGAATATTTCTTGTCTTGTGATTTTGCTTTGTCTTTCCCTCGTGGTTTGAGTCTGAAGGCGTTTTAGATAATCATGGTTCCCATTCTTCCTTGACTCATAGGTGGGTATGATCGGTTCGAAGGTGAGGGGTCTAATTATTGACAAGCAAATATTAATAGGGAAGAGGGAGAGAAAGTGGGAAAGTGGGTGGGTGGGAAAGCGAGGATGGGGAAGGGAAGAGTGAGGATGGGTCGAGGAGGGTTGGGGGGAAAAGAAGGGTGAGAGCTAAGAAAGGGGGGGGGGTGTAGAGGGAGGAAGGGGTGGGGGAGCGAGGAAGGGGGAGACCAATCTCTCAGAACACTATACACTCCGGAGGGAGTGGTGCGAGGAGGGGGGTGGGAGTGAGAGAAAAAGAGAGAGAAGAGGGAAAGAGAGGAGAAGGCAGCTAGCGGAAAACAACTTTTGAAACTCGCTCCTGCTGTTTAACACGAAACTGAAAGGGAGGAAGCCCGGGTTGTGCTCTTTTACCAAGCAGCTAGCTAGCGCTTGCCAAGCCAGCCGTTCCTTAATGGTTTTGAATGGAGTGCTTGCTCGAATGCTTAAACCACTTGGCGATCTCTCCACAAGAAACTTAGTAAATGAACACACACCCAATGTTCTTGAGACCCGACCATAGATCGACTGTAATCTATATACCCCAAAGAGGAATGACCCTTCTTGCCGCTCCCGTAGCGAACGGGTGTACTAGTTTACACAAATACACAGTTTTCATTTATGAACTCCCTTGAAGTTCCCTTAATTGTTTCATGCAAATTTGAAAGCCACCAGCTTTCATGGTTTTGGATTTATGGAGGAGACACACAGACACACACACTGACACACACACTTATTACCTCCGCCACCAAAGGTGGATGGAGGTTAAGTTTTCACCTCTGTTTGTCTGTTTGTGAACAAAATATCTCAAAAACTTGTGGACGGATTCAGACGAAATTTGGCAGAGATGTAGCGTATGTGACACCGACGAAATGATTAGATTTTGGTGAAGATCCGGATTCAGCTCCGGCTACTCCAATTTTTCAAGCGATTCTTCACCATTGGGAGATATGGTCGAAAACTATACATAGCAGGATATCTCAAAATGTTGTGGACGCATTTGGACGAAACCTGGTGGACCGGTTGGTTGTGTGACAAGGACGATGCGATTCGATTTTGGTGAAGATCTGAATATGGATTCGGATATGAGAATTATTTAATTTTTGAAGTGATTCTTCACCATTGTGAGATAGATCCAAAAACGATACGTAGCAGGATATCACAAAAGGTTATGGATGGATTTGGACGAAACTTGTTGGACAGGTTGTGCGTGGGTCAAGGAAGAATCGATTCAATTTCGGTGAAGATCCAGCTCCGGATCCAGCGAGTGGAATTTTAAAAAGTGATTCTTCACCTTTGAGTGATGCAACCAACCAGGCGGAGGTATGCTCTCTACTGAGTGGCGTTCTAGTTATGATAGATTTATTGTTTCTTATCGACTGTTATTTGCACTTGCTCATCCTGTTCCCTCACCGTGCCATTCTTGTCATTCAACCTGACTTGGTCTCGGGTGAATTCTCTTTGTCCTGGTGGCTTCATCTGGTGGTTCTCGTAATTCCCGTTAAGGGTTGTTTCGCTATTGGAGAAGATCGCGTCACATGATCAAGGTTTCCTCGGCCTTATTAGATCAGTCTTGTGGTCATCTCTCGGCAGCACAATCGCCCGCTTTTGGAACTGCAATCTGCCTGGTAATGCGGTCTTCAGATGCAGATCCAGCAGGGAGTCTTTGAAGCGGCTGACTGTCACGATTGTTTTAATGTTTTAACATGACTCGCTGGATTCGTCCCGGGCAACCGGAACAAACCAGAGAACCGTTACATCAATTGTCACCGCAATATTCTGCGAAGTATTCCTTTGTCTTGGAGTCACAAGACTTGCCGTGGTCATACCGAGTCTCCAGCAACCATCTTTCATTCCCTGATATTTTCATTCATGGAAAATTTCCGACTGTATTGCGATTTTTCCTGGGATATTGGCTTTGAGTTGCAGCAAGTTGGCAAAATTTCAGCTTTCTACCCCAAATCGAAGGTATTAAACATTATCTATCAGTGAGTGAGAGAGTCAGGGGTTAGAAAGAGCTTTATGTACCAGATGATGAAAAGTCACTTACATCTGCCTGGAATTGAAGTCACTTCATTCAGGAACTGAAAGGAAACCAAAACATAAAAATATTAAACATTCTCAGGTCACTTTTGTATCCACAAGTCAAAAGTTAAAGTTTATGATAAGAAAAAGTAAATTTATAAACTTTCGTTCATTTTTATACAAACAGAAAATGATGAAACATGACAAAGTAAAAGCAACTTCAAGAGATATTTACCAATAAACGACACGAAAGCAACAATCCTCTGCGTGATGCACATATACACATCGTTAAAAGTAAATAATGACCATGGAAAAGACCTTTTATAATGACATGGGGTTAAGCTCTGTGTGAGAGAATGCCAATCCCCAACCCACTCGAGCCTTCTGCAGCTCAATTGAAAATAGCACCAAGGAGAACAATGTCACAGACAAAGCTTTGCTCCTTGTCGACAAGGCCCCTTGGCCATCTTGCGCAGATGCAAGACTCGTGCAACAATACAATATGTTTTGCCACCCCTTATACCACCCTCCAGGTAGAAAAATACCACACACTCATCATACGCAACGCGGCATTTAACAGCTATAATCCTCACAGGTAAGTTTATAAATAAACTCGGAGGAGGACCCGTCCCAAGTGACAGGAAAGGTTTAAGTTAATCTCTCAATTTAAATATTATTTCATGGACTTTAAAAAGGTCAATTGTGTTGCACTCGTGGTTTTGCTAAGAACAAAATATCTGAGATGCTCATAGCGCCAACTGCAAAATGGTGGTGCAACATAGGGCCGCGGAGGTTGGATATTGGCTAAAAAGAGGACAACACATCCTGGTTGTATAATACAATCTGGCATCAGCATTACTTAGCAGGTGAGGGTGAATGGTAGCTTATCAAAGTTATCAATCTTGAATACTGCTGCTCCACAAGGCTGTGTATCGTCACCTCGACTGTTCAGTTTCTTCACCAATGGATGCGTGGCTCTTAAAGAAGTTTGTAACTTTATTAAGTATGCAGACGATATCGCCATTGTTGGCTGTCTTTCCGATCAATCATCCTTGGTATCGTACCTCGACGAGATTGACACATTGAATAAGTGGTGTGGGGACTTCTGTCTTACTCTGAATGTGGACAAAACAAAAGAGATGATTTTGGACTTTCGGAAAGGTCACAATCATGAGCCTGTAACCATAAATGGTGATAAGGTAGATATTGTTAACAAATTTAAATACCTGGGTACCTTTATTGATAACAAGCTAACTTTTGATGGAAATACTGATGCTGTGTACAATAAATCAATGCAAAGATTGTATCTTCTCAGGAAGTTGAATTCATTTGGTATTAGCTCTTGTGCGATGCTGATGTTGACCAATTCCTTACTGATCAGTGTTTTATCATTTAATTTGATTTCCTGGTACAGTTATCTTAAGAGCAATCGCAGTATGCGATCGCAAATGGAGATCGTAGCAAACATTGCCGATTGGTCGTACCTCGGCCAAATTGCCACCAATCGCACGATCCAGAAAACGTACGATCCAGTGTGACTGAGGCCTTAGGTACAGCCAATTCAATGTCTTAATCTGGCCACAAAGTAATGGTTCATTTGCCCCTAAATCCAAGAACCTCCCAGACCATTACACCATCCCGCCCCTCCCCCCCCCCCCCCCCCCCAACCTACCTTGTAACTCCGACATCATTTGAATTGAATGTCCAGAGTAGGGTAGATCATCCAGAGTGTCTGCTCTTCACGAGCTCTAACTGGGTTGCATTTGACTTCCCTCCAAGGAATGATTCTCAACAACGAGTAGAGTTTCCAGCGTTTCAATCAGACTACCTTTCTGGTCACATCAAGACAAAAGATAACAAGGACGAGATAAAACAAGCACACCATGATCTCATCCATCAAACAAATAAAGCAAAATCTACAATTCTGCATTCTACATACAAAAATAAATAAAGCTGATGATGTTCATAATCTCTTGTCCCTGAGATCCGAACATCATGATGTTTCAAGTCAACTCTTTTCCAGGTTGTTATGTAAACTCCATTAATGCAGATGGAAGCAAAACAAAAGTGTTAAGCATCCTTTATTATGCTATAGGTTGTGATTGATTAAATGGATCAATGGTTGATATAAAAGCACACACACCCTCCAGCTTCAGTAAATAAGCATTTCCAAAGGAATTGGGGGGGGGGGTGGCGTATTGGAGGGCAGCAAGAGCTTACCTGTACGGCCGGGGACGCGTCACTGGTTTTCCGAACCGCACACAAATAAACGGACAAGACAAGGAATTGAAAGTCAACAATTAACAAGTTTAATAAAAATCAATGCAATACAATTTTTTTTTAAAAGACACTAAATTCCTAACCGAGGGACCCTCCACACAGACTCAAATACAGACACAGGGAATAATAAATTAAAGAAAAATGTGGTGTGCAGCGTTTGCTTGGTACTCAGCTTGGGATACTTGACCGTCCCGGGCCTTCACCAGTCCCTTGTCCCTGCGCGGGAAAACACGAGTTGGCACGAAGTCGCTTTCACCGCCTGCCGCCGACGCGAAGCGAACAGGCCAGAGCTCCTCCCACATCCTTCTCGCTCGGCTGCACCGAGCTCCGAACGTCCCGAATTTTCCAGGTGCACATGGCACGAAACACACCCGTCACGAGCCGACATCAAGGAGAGAAAAGAGAAGGATGCATCCGCTCGTAATGAAGGCCAGGACAGAAGAGAGTAAATGCGATTGTACGCAATGGTAGCCAGGCCAAAGAGAGTGAATAAACTGCGAGACTGCCTGTCACGAACCCAGCACAAAAGAGCGATTGCGAAACGTACTGTCCATAATAAATGTCGGAACCAAGAGCGTATAAACTGTGACCGTGGCAGGATGAAAGCCACGAACCAAGAGAGCAAAAATGGCAGGACGTATCTTTTTTGTCCCTGGTGCTTGAACATTCTGTGATGACATCACACGTGCTCCAATCAACAAGTGCTACCCGCTCACCCCAACGTTCTTTACCCAAACGTTCTTCGGTGCATGGCCTCACGGCCACTTCTTGACGCCCATTGAGATGACTCGGCTGGGTGTCGTCAGTGGTAGTGTTCGGATCCGGGCGGCGATTATGTTATTTAATTGTTCGGATCCTCGCAGCTCGGCAAACATCTCCTCCATATGCGGAAGAGGATATCCGTCAATCACCACCGCTTTATTTGGTTCTCTTGAATCCACACACAGACGAATCCCTCCGTTTTTCTTCATTATCACAACAATTGGTGAAACCCATTCTGAAGATTCAATTGGCTCAGTTACATCCAATTTAACGAGCTTTTTCAACTCCTGAGAAACAGCATCTCACAGAGAAAGGCAAGCGGAGCAGCTTTTGCTGGACCGGAGTCACATTGGGTCGTATTTTAACGAGATGAATGAACCCCTTTGCACATCCCAGGGTGTCCTCCTTGCTGACACCTGTAACATTTGCTACTGGAGTTCGATTTGCCCTGTTTTGGGTGGGAGAGGTGATGCTACCATTCAGCAATTGCACGTCGAGTGCAGCAACCAGGTCTCTGCCCAGAATGGCAGTACCGCTCCGCACGATGTGCAATTCAGCAGGTGCACAGTGATTCTCCAGTCACATCGGCATGCAGGCAACCACGCACGGGAATCGGGTTTCTCAGGTAGCTATCCAGGTGTAGTTTTGGCTTAGTCAGTGACACATTATTGAAACCTTGCGTGTAGACACATTCAGGAAGTATGGATACTGCCGAAATGTATATCGTTCTGCCACATCAACTCTTGGGACAAAAAATTTCCTCAAGGCCGCAAGTGCAGTCTCATCGCTATTATCAGCGACTGTTAATGTACAAAGAGTCTCCGACCTTCGGTGTAGAAGCAATGTATCAAAAGTGCGCGCTTCCTCGCACCAGCTGGTGTTGTCTCCTGCATCGCCAGCACGTGGTTATCAAAGACACGAGTCCAGGCCGTGAAAGGCTTCGAGGGCTCGTCCGGGTTTTGCAGAAAGGGTGTCGGTGGATTCAAGTTCAATCGCATTCTCGTCGCCGGTTTCTGGTGCGCAAAGTACTCCAAGAAGCAAGAATGAATCATTCAGGAAGATCCAACAGTTTTATTCAATCCAACATCGGACGCACGTCCACTTCCAATCCTCTCCACGCTGCGGCCTGCACCCGGAACCGGAATGCGGAACTCCTCAGCTCCTCCTCCTATTGGCCACGCCCCCTCCAGCGCACCTTCGATGCACTCCTGACTCTCCACAGTATGAAATCAGAATATTCGTAAAACCAATGAAAGAAACAGAAGATAAGTGTCACTTTTCCACTTGCGTTCACACGTTAAGTGCGTTTTTGGGGGAACCAATATGGCCGCCGTGTTTGACAAAGGAGAGCCTGGTCCACCGCTTTATTTGGTTTAAACTTTTCACACGAGATGTTTCCAAGTCGACCTCTGCTTTCGGTTCGTTTATGACGACGAGATGAATACGAAAACAAATTTTAGTGCAACAACGGACGTGGTTTGGATTCAACAAAACGCTGATAAATTCAATTAAGAGCCGTCCACTTATTATGTATGCAAATATGAAAGGAATTTTGGCGCCCCGCCCCCTTCGAAAGCCGCAGCCACGCCCTTTCAGCAATCCGTCAAACCCTTCAATCACTTCCTTCACTTAATTTCCGTTTTCTTCCGAATTTTCACGAAATGCAATAAATAATTGACTTGTACACGGACAAAATGATATTACATGACATAATATTACATGAGATGATGACATAACGATGTAATGAACCATCCAAGCAGGTTGTTTAAAGCAAATGCGCCGTTCCCATGACGTCAGTGCAGCGTCACAAAGACTGTTCATTGTGCATTGTTCTGTTTCCTTTGTGAGAACATTTGGACCGTTCTTCTCGATTCGTTGCACGATGTGGTCGTGTTTCATTATGCTGGTGCGTTTCTTCTTTGGAAACTCTCGAAATATGAATGTTGAGTTTGAAAACATCCTTCCGGTGAGCCAAGTGCGTCACGGAGTCGTCTGGACATCAAAAAATAATGAGGTGAGTGGGAAACGTGGAGGGTCAAGTGTTAAATATTGTGATATTAAATAAATAATTACACTTTAATTGCGGTGTTAACAAATGTTACCTCCTCTTTTATCTTGTTCCAAGCAAGCCACACCTGGTGTGAAACTGAAAGGCTTGATCCATTTGGCATGTGCTCAGAATGTCAGGTTTAAACGATCTCATTTACGAATCCTTGTGGAGGCAATAATTGATTCCTCGTTTTATTTAGACACCACCTACTGAAGACCCCTCGCCAAAGGGAGGGTATTGCATTTCAGTCCGTTTGTTTGTTTGTCCGCACAGAATAAATATGATTTTCTCTGCAACCGTTGGTCCAATTGGCAGGACATTTTCACCATAGGTGCAACTCCACCTGGAGAATTTTTTAATGATAATTATGACGTCATAGGTCACGTGCTTTGGCCGCCATCTTGGAAAAGTCGAAAGACTTTGCACCTCTATATCTCCGAAAGCGCTGAATAGAAAACATTTAGACATGGCTCATTGTAAAGAACTCTCCATGGGGAATAAAATATGTTAATGATGATGTCATAGGTGCTTCCATTATGATGTCATAATTCCAGAAGTACAAAAATTCATCGATCAAAATGAAATTTATTGAGCATAATCTCAGAATAAATTAGTTTAGAAAAAAAAAAATGATGACTTCATCGGTCACGTGGTTCGGCCGCCATATTTGTTTTAACACAAAAGCCTTAAAAAACACTGAAAATACATCCTGGCGAGGGTTTGCAATCTCTGATTGCTCTTTCTTCTTTGAATTTGTGATTGATTCCTAACAGTGATCAATAAATTTGAACTAAAATGACATTTTAAAATTGGATTGCAAACGGTAAGTTGGAGGTTAAGTTTTGTTTGTTGTGTTTTTCTTTGTTGATATGATTGAAAAGACAGTAAAATGACCTATTCGTTGATTTTGGAGAGGGGAGTGTTAGGGGACGTTGGGATTTCCGGATGTGACGTTGGGATGTGACGCGTTGGATGGGCGTGAAGTGTTGGACTTGTGCAGGCCAGCACTGTGTGGTGCGCTGGGCTGGATCATTTGAACGCCACGTACTTATTAACCTTGTCGTGTCCGTGTCCACAGATCTTTGGCGAAGGGCCCATCTTTGGCCCGATGAAAGTTGGAGAATTGTTCTCACTGTGGGCGAGATTTCAACATGCAGTCATTGTCATCTCCTTCACCATTTTCATCATCAACTGTCTCAGATGGATCTCTAAACGGGTTCACAAACACCTCCGGTAAACAACACATTCAGATTTTTTTTTTTGTATTTTTTTTTGTATACTGAATCGAGGCTCGTGAAAGAGCTAACATTTACTTCACAAACAAATCAACCAGACAAACAAAATATATAAAAAGAGGGAGCGGAACACAAGATGGGGAGAGAAGGGGAAGCACACAAACACAACATTTGAGAGCAGGGAGATGTGTGGGAGGGAGAGGGCTTGGGGGGAGGAGGCGTGGGAAGGGGGGGAGGGGAGGGGTGGGAGAAGTATAAAACACAAGGACA
>NC_136272.1:61916164-61976164 GCF_964187855.1 Myxine glutinosa
GCCGACATTTGGGTTACCAAGCAAAACCTATATGAGAGTGTTACAGATTGCCAGCCAACTTTGATCAACCTGGCCCCATCCTACCTGGCTGACCTCCTCTCCAGACACACTCCCACCCGCAATCTCCGCTCTGCTGGTACCAACCTCCGGACCCCCCCCCCCCCCCCATCCGGACCAAATTCAGATCCTGGGGGGACAGGGCCTTCTCCACCGCTGCTCCCACCCTCTGGAACTCACTACCTCACACCATCAGAGACTCCTCCTCACTCACCACATTCAAAACATCACTCAAGACCCGTTCAGCACTGCATTCAACATTCAACCCACAGCATTTAACCCCTGACTATCACTTCTCCTTCTCCCTCTTTTTGCTTTTTTTTTTTTTTTTTTTTTTTTTTTTTTTGTATACAAGATCGAGGCTCGTGAAAGAGCGAACATTAATTACACAGAAAGACAAACCGACACATAAAACATATAACATAGGGAGCGGTAGACAAGATGTGGAGAGAGGGGGAAGGACACAAACACAACATTTGAGAGCAGGGACCGAGAGACATGGAGACATCGAGAGATCTGAGAGAGGGCGAGGGCTTTGGGGGGGGGGGGGGGTGGGAGAGGTATAAAACATATGGACACTGCCAGGACTTCCAGGAAAGAAGTTGGAATTTCAAACAAAGTGGATCTGGGGTGAATTAGCGGGGGTAGAAAAGATCAAGGTTTTGGATGGGGGAAGATAAGAGATGGTGGTGAACAGCTGTTTTAAAGACCTGGAGGGAGGAGTGGGATTGAAGGGAGTGAGGGAGTTTGTTCCAGAGGCGGGAGAAAAGAGGAATGAAAGAGTGAAGGTGAGCGGAGAGCCGAGATTTTGGCAGTTTAACCATCAGAGGGTTGCTGGCAGATCTTGTGCGACCTGTAGGAATATTTGGGGGACAGAGCACAGAGAGAGCTGGGGGTGCAAGGCCGGAGAGGAGTCGGTAGAAGACAGAAAGACCACCTACCTGCCTGCGGTGAGTGAGTGAAAGGCCCTCAGAGATAGCTTCATCGCGGGAGATTCCAATAATTCTGAAAGCTTTGGTTTCAACAGCGTGAAGCCGAGCGAGGTGTGAGGCAGAAGCACCGGCCCATAGGGGAGAACAGTATTCCATTGAGCTGCGGATGAAAGCCTTGTATGTGGTGAGGAGCTCAGGTGTGCCGAGGAAGGACTTCGCACGACGGAGGATGCCCAGTCGGCGACTGGCTTTGGAGGCCAGCTTGGAAATGTGGTTTTCCCAAGAAAGATCATGGCAGATAGTGAGACCCAAAATCTTGAGCGACAGAACTTCTTGGAGAGGATTGTTGAGAAAGTAGATGGGAGGGTTGTCCAGTCGATCTTTTCGGAGAGACATAGTAAGAGTGTGAGATTTGTCAGGATTGAAAGACATGTTCCACTTGTTTGACCAGTCTGTGATTTTGTCCAGGTCTTCAGAGAGTGAGGAGGCAGCAGACTGCCGATCTGAGGGAAGAGGAATGGAGCGGCAGAGAGTGGAGTCATCAGCAAAGAGATAGAGAGGATTTTCGAGAGAGTCAGAGAGATCATTGATGAAGACCAGAAAAAGCACGGGGCCCAGAACACTGCCTTGGGGAACTCCAGCCTGAACAGGAAGAGGAGATGAGAGAAACCCATTCAGGGCCACACGTTGACGACGACTAGAGAGGAAGTCCGCCAGCCATGCGTGGAGATTTCCATGGATACCAAAGGAGGAGAGTTTGGTGAGCAGAGCGGGGTGCCAGACCGTGTCGAAGGCACGTGATATGTCGAGGGAGACAGCTCTAATTTCCTGTTTGGCATTGAGGACCTCCATCCATTGTTGAGACAGCAGAAGCAGCATGTCCAGAGTAGAGTGACCTGGTCTGAAACCAAATTGATGATCAGAGATCAAGCCATTGGAGAAGAGGAAAGATTTCATATCAGAAGCAATGATGGATTCCATGACTTTGCTGATAATTGGGAGAAGGCTGATTGGTCTGTAGTTGCTAGGATCTGTTTTTGCACCTTTTTTGTGCAAAGCGGTGATGTTGGCTGATTTCCAAGCAGATGGCAGTTGACCTTGAGCAAAAGAGAGGGTGAAGAGAACAGAGAGAGGGTGAGATAGAGCAGCAGAGCAGGATTTTAGGACCCGTGGGCTGATGCCGTCGGGTCCAGTTGCAGAATCAGAGTCGAGGGTTGACAGAAACTTTTCCACCTTGTCAGGAGGAAAGGACACGGAGTCCAGGAGCAGCAGGGTACGACTGGGTATGGTGGGTACAGAGAGGGATGGGTTTGGGACACAAGATTTAGAGGCAAACACAGAGTTGAGGCATTCAGCTTTTTCACGTGCGGAGTCAGCTGTGTAGCCGTTTGAGGTAAGGGAGGGGATGGAGGGGGAACAAACACCAGAAACGGATTTGACCAGACGCCACCAGGATTTGGAAGAGGGAGACAGATAAGAGAGTTCGGTCTTGAGAACGGAGAGATATTGTTTCCTGGCTCTCCTGAGGGTGGACACACACTTGTTTCGGGCTTTGTGAAAGGAAATGAGATTTCCTTCCGTTGGATTTGCTTTCCAGGAGACGAAGGCAAGTTGTTTCTGGGCAACAGCCTCACCACAAGATTCCGTGTACCATGGACGGGAGGAGGGGTATGACAACTGAAGACGAGATGGGATAAATCTGTGCATGAGAGAGAGCAATTTACTTTGGAAGAATTCCCAGGATGAGTTGATGTCAGAGGTGGTAGAGATGGGAGACCAGTCCAGATGATTGATGGCTGCTTGAAGACCGTGCCAGTTGGCCTGAGTGAAATGCCAGACTCGTCGACGCTGAGCAGGCTCCCTGAGGATGGTCAGAGAGATGTCCACTTTAACAAGGACATGATCAGATGATCCGATCGGAGCAGAAGAAGAGCAGCAGACATTTTCAGGGAAGTTAGTCATAACCAAGTCCAGAAGAGAAGATGTTCCGTTGACTGAGATCCGGGTCGGGAAATTGACAGATTGTGTCAGTCCCAGTGAGTCGCAGAAGTCCTTTGCTGAGGAGCCATGGCTGGTGAGAGAGGTACCCACACCCAGCCAACTGGCATGATGACAGTTGAAATCACCACATATGAGGAAGAGAGAGTTGGGATGAGTAGATAGAAGTTGGTCCATATCATCAGACAGCGAGATGTAGATGGAGTCATCACTGTTTGGTGGACGGTACAACACACATATGAACAAGAGGTGGGAGCGAAGGGGAAGCCGTAGCCAGAGGTATTCCTGGGGGTGAGGTGGAGAGAGTGCAGTGCAGGGCGAGTGAGGAAGAGAGTTTTTGATAAAGATAGCAACCCCGCCTCCAGGACGAGGCTCAGGTCTATCATACCGGAGGAGGGAGTAGCCCGGGAGAGATACTATGGAATCAGAGACATCATAAAGGAGGCTGAGCCTTGCTTGCATCATAAAGGAGCCTTGCTCCATTACCTATTACCTTTAAATATTTCCCTATTGATTCTTGTCTTTTTGCAATTGTTGTTTTCATGTTTTGTTATGCATTATGTTTTGCACTCTGTCAAAGCGCCTTTGGGCTTCATGAAAAGCGCTATACAAAATAAATGAATTATTATTATTATTATTATTATTGTCTGGTGGTTTAATTTGCTGTGACACTTCGATTTTTGTAGGGATAAAGACTAAGATGCTTCTTCACAATTGTACGCAAAGTTTCCCTGTTAATGCCTAAGTTTTTCGTTCTTGAAAACTTCTTGCTGACTTATTACCTACGCCACCAAAGGTGAATGGACGTTATATGTTCACCCCTGTCTGTCTGTTTGTTTGTTTGTCCGTTTGTGAAAAAAATATCTCAAAAAGTTGTGGAAGGATTCGGACGAAATTTGGCAGAGATGTAGCGTATGTGACAAGGACAAAATCATTTGATTTTGGTGAAGATCCGGCTTCTGATCCGGCTACTGGAATTTTTTTCGTGATTCTTCACCATTGGGAGATCAGGCCTAAACAATACATAGCAGGATATCTCAAAAGGTTTTGGATAAATCTGGACGAAATATGGTGGAGAGGTTGGGTGTCTGACAAGGACGATTCGATTCGATTTTGGTGAAGATCTGAATATGGATTTGGATATGACAATTATTTAATTTCTTAAGTGATTCTTCTCCATTGGGAGATATGGCCAAACATGCTTCATAGCAGGATATTTCAAAACGTTGTGGACGCATTTGGACAAAACTTGTTGGACAGGTTGAGTGTGTGACAAGTAAGAATCGATTCAATTTTGGTGAAGATCCAGATCGGGATCCGGCTCGTATAATTTTTAAAGTGATTCTTCCCTATTGAGTGATATGGCCAACCAGGTGGAGGTATGCTCTCTACTGAGTGCCGTTCTAGTTTGGGCTCTGTCGGGCTGTTTCTCTCAGTCTTTCAATTGTTTCTTCAGTTCTTAATGAATTCCTTCACCCTGACCTTCTTGCATCTGCTACACTGCCAGTTGTCCTGTGTGCTTCAACATAAGCGCAATATTGAATTCCATGTGGGGCATTTAGCAAACCAAAGTTTGCCCGAAAGTGTCTTTGAGCAATATTTTAATACAGTAGTGATTGGCAAAACCAAAAGCTTCACAATTAAATGGCAGCTCTGTGTTCCTTGCTCCATTTGTCCATTTTTGGTTTTGATGATTGAGTTCAATTTTTCAAACGGATTCCTTCACATCACCTTACAAAAACAAAACCAGATATTTAATATAAAGAGTTGTTCATGATTAAAATGTGCCTGGTGTTGGCTTAACGGTTCAGGTGGCTGGCATAGGTGAGTTGACTCAGCCTGTCATCCTTCCTAAGTTGGCAAAATGAGTACCAGTTTACTGGGATGTACCAGCCAAAATGAGTACCAGCCATTCGAGTATCTTGTGTCGGAATAGCGACTCGTCCAGGATTGTGCCCAATAGCCAAGAAACTGCTGTGGCAGCCATATGCATTTGAAGATGCAATAACGAGTGTTCTTCTTCTTCGTCTCCGAACAGTTCATTACCGACACCTCGCAGTGCATGTAACCTCATATAAATCCATCTCGTTTATTGTCAGGAGGCTCTCGTTGAAAAGCATAACTGTGTCGTTGTTGATTATTCATGATTATCTTCAAGCTTGATCGTGTAACAGCAAATCTGCAAGGCAAAGCACACGTACTCACTTTTCAGCTCTCTTCTTGGGACCCTGCCTCATGATGTCGTTGTATATCCTTGAGACACATTGGGGCTTGTCCTGTGCAAGGCAAATGCAGTCGGATTCGACTCCACAATTGAAGAAAAAAATCCAGATACAGACAGTTCAGAGTTGAATACTCCAACAAAATAGCCAATACTGCCCTAGCTCAGCCGACAACTAGCTTGCACTCAATGGAGGTCTCTTCACTACAAGCATGAACTGGACTCATCTCTGCTTAGCTTCAAGATTCCTTTTTAATGCTGCAAATCGTCGGCAGGTTGTACAATTGCGAGATTCACAAAGGACAAATTGCAAATTTCTTTCATTTATCTCTTTATTATGAGTTTTCACCACATCAATGGCATCAATAATCTCACCAACATATTCTTAAAGGGATGTTTCAGGGAATCATGGCCTCGGCGTCTGTATTTTCGCACTTGCACAGGTGTTGAAAACCACAATTCCCATTTAGATAAGTGTTGCAAAACCACTTTTCGCACTCGTGCTGGCATTGAAAACCACTTTCCACACTTGTGTCAATGTTGCACACCACTTTCCACACTCGTGCTCGTGTTGAAAACCATTATTCGCATTTGTGTTAGTGCTGCAAAAACCAATTTCCACACTTCTGCGGTTGAAAACCACTTTCAGCACTGGTGCTTGTGTTGAAAACCACTTTTCGCATTTGGTTCAGTATTGCAAAACCACTTTCCACGAGGGTGTTGAAAACCACTTATCGCACTTGTGTTAGTGTTGCAAAACCACTTTTTGCACTTGAGTTGGTGTTGCAAAACCACTTTCCACACTTGTGCTGGCGTTGAAATCCATTTTTCGCACTTCTGCTCATGTTGAAAACCACTTTTCGCACTCCTGTTTGTGTTCAAACCCACTTTTTGCATTTGTGTTAATGTTGCAAAACCACTTGTCTCACTTTTGTAAGTGTTGCAAAACCACTTTCCGCACACGTACTGGCGTTGAAAACCTCTTTTCGCACTTGAGCTAGTGTTGCAGAAAGACTTTCCGCACTTGCGCAAGTGTTTAAAAAACCACGTTCTACACTTGGGCCTGTGTTGCAAAACCACTTTCCACACTTGCGCTAGTGTTGAAAACCACAATTCGCATTTGTCTTAGTGTTGCAAAAACCAATTTCCACACTTCTGCTGCCATTGAAAACCACTTTCAGCACTCTAGCTAGTGTTGAAAACCACTTTTCGCACATGGTTTAGAATTGCAAAACCATTTCCCGTGCTCGTGCTGGTGCTGAAAACCACTTATCACACTTGTGTTAGTGTTGCAAAACCACTTTTCGCACTTGTGCTAGTGTTGAAAACCACTTTTCACACTTGTGTTATTGTTGCAAAAACAATTTTCCGCACTCGTATTGGCATTGAAAACCACTTATCGCATTTATGTTAGTGCTGCAAAACGCACTTGTGCTAGTGTTGAAAAGCACTTTCCGCACTTGCGCTAGTGTTGCAGAACTACTTTCCACACTCGTACTGGCATTGAAGCCACTTATCGCACTTGTGTTCGGGTTGCAAAACCACTTTTCGCACTTGTGCTAGTGTTGAAAAGCACTTTCCGCACTTGATCTAGTGTTGCAGAACTACTTTCCGCACGTGTGCTGGCATTGAATACTACTTTTTGCACTTGTGTTAGTGTTGAAAAACCACTTTCCACACTTGTGCTGGCGTTGAATACCACTTTACACACTTGTGCTAGTGATGCAAACCACTTTTCGCGCTCCTGTTAGTGTTCAAAACAACTTTTGCACTTGTGTTGGTGTTGCAAAACCACTTTTCACACTTGTGTTATTGTTGCAAAAACCACTTTCCGCACTCTTAATGGCGTTGAAAACCACTGGTCGAACTTGTGTTGGTGTTGCAAAACCACTTTCGCACTTGTGTTAGTGTTGCAAAAAACACTTTTCACACTGTGTTATTGTTGCAAAAACCACTTTCCGCACTCGTACTGGCGTTGAAAACCAATGGTCACACTTGTGGTAGTGTTGCAAAACCACTTTCGCACTTGTGTTAGTGTTGCAAAACCACTTTCGCACTTGCGTTAGTGTTGCAAAACCACTTTCGCACTTGTGTTAGTGTTGCAAAACCAGTTTCGCACTTTTGTTAGTGTTGCAAAACCACTTTTCGCACTTGTGTTATTGTTGCAAAAACCACTTTCCGCCCTCGCACTGGCGTTGAAAACCACTTTCCGCACTTGAGCTATTGTTGCAGAACTACTTTCCACACTTGTGCTGGCATTGAATTCCAGTTTTTGCACTTGTGTTGGTGTTGCAAAACCACTTTCCGCACTTGAGCTATTGTTGCAGAACTACTTTCCACACTTGTGCTGGCATTGAATACCATTTTTTGCACGTGTTATTTTTGCAAAACCACTTTCCACACTTGTGCTGGCGTTGAATACCACTTTCTGCACTTGAGCTCGTGTTGCAGAACCACTTTCGCACTTGCGTTCGTGTAGCAATATCACTTTTCGCACTTGCACTAATGTTGAAAACCACAATTCGCATTTGTCTTAGTGTTGCAAAACGAATATCCACACTTGTGCTGGCATTGAAAACCACTTTCAGCACTTGTGCTAATATTGAAAACAACTTTTCGCACTTTGGTTAGTGTTGAAAACCATTTTCTGCGCTCGTCCTGTTGTTGAAAACCACTTATCACACTTGTGTTGGTGTTGCAAAACCACTTTTTGCACTCTGTTTCGTGTTGCAAAACCACGTTTCGCACTCGTGTTATTGTTGCAAAAACCACTTTCCACACTCGAACTGGCGTTGAAAACCACTTACCGCACTTGTGTTAGTGTTGCAAAACCACTTTCACACTTGTGTTAGTGTTGTAAAACCACTTTCACATTTGTGTTAGTGTTGCAAAACCACTTTCACACTTGTGTTAGTGTTGTAAAACCACTTTCACATTTGTGATAGTGTTGCAAAACCACTTTTTGCACTCGTGCTAGTGTTGAAAACCACTTTTCGCAATTGGGTTAGTGTTGCAAAACCACTTATCGCACTTGTGCTCATGTTGAAATCCACTTTCCACACATGTATTAGTGTTGCAAAATCAATTTCCACACTTGTTCTGGTGTTGAAAACCACTTTCAGCACTCGTGCTTTTGTTGAAAACCACTTTCCGCACTTCAGCTTGTGTTGAAGAACCACTTTCCACACTTGAGCTAATGTTGCAGAACCGCTTTTTGCACTTGTGCTGGCATTGAAAACCACTTTTCGCGTGCCTGTTGGTGTTCAAAACCACTTTTGCACTTGTGTTAGTGTTGCAAAACTACATTACACACTTGTGCTGGCATTGAAAACCACTTTCCGCACTCGTGCTAATGTTGAAAACCACTTTTTGCAATTGTGTGTGTGTTGCAAAACCACTTGTCGCACATGTGCTCGTGTTGAAACCACTTTCCACACTTGTGTTCTTGTTGCAAAACCAATCTCCACACTTGTGCTTGCATTGAAAACCACTTTCCGCACTCGTGCTAATGTTGAAAACCACTTTTCGCAATTGCGTTTGTGTTGCAAAACCACTTTTCGCACTCAGGTTCGTGTTGCAAAACTACGTTTCGCACTCGTGTTATTGTTGCAAAAACCAATTTCCACACTCGAACTGGCGTTGAAAACCACTTACCGCACTTGTGTTAGTGTTGCAAAACCACTTTCACACTTGTGTTAGTGTTGTAAAACCACTTTCACATTTGTGTTAGTGTTGCAAAACCACTTTCACACTTGTGTTAGTGTTGTAAAACCACTTTCACATTTGTGTTAGTGTTGCAAAACCACTTTTTGCACTCGTGCTAGTGTTGAAAACCACTTTCCACACATGTATTAGTGTTGCAAAATCAATTTCCACACTTGTGCTGGTGTTGAAAACCACTTTCAGCACTCGTGCTTTTGTTGAAAACCACTTTCCGCACTTCAGCTTGTGTTGAAGAACCACTTTCCACACTTGAGCTAATGTTGCAGAACCACTTTTTGCACTTGTGCTGGCATTGAAAACCACTTTTCGCGTGCCTGTTGGTGTTCAAAACCACTTTTGCACTTGTGTTAGTGTTGCAAACCTACTTTACACACTTGTGCTGGCATTGAAAACCACTTTCCGCACTCGTGCTAATGTTGAAAACCACTTTTCGCAATTGCGTTTGTGTTGCAAAACCACTTTTCGCACTTCTGTTAGTGTTGAAAACCATTTTTCGCGCTCCTGTTTGTGTTCAAAACCACTTTTTGCCTTTGTGTTAGTGTTGCAAAACCACTTGTCTCACTTGTATTAGTGTTGAAAACCACTTTTTGCAATTGTGTTAGTGTTGAAAACCACTTTTCGCACTTGTGTTAGTGTTGCAAAACCACTTTTCTCACTTGCGCTAGTGTTGAAAACCACAATTCGCATTTGTCTTGGTGTTGAAAAACCAATTTCCACACTTCTGCTGCCGTTGAAAACCACTTTCAGCACTCTTGCTCGTGTTGAAAACCACTTTTTGCACATGGTTTAGAATTGCAAAACCATTTTCCGCGCTCGTGCTGGGGTTGAAAACCGCTTATCACACTTGTGTTAGTGTTGCAAAACCACTTTTTGCATTCGTGTTATTGTTGATAAAACCACTTTCCGCACTCGTACTGGCGTTAAAAACCACTTATCGCACTTGTGTTAGTGTTGAAAACCACTTTCCACACTTGAGCTAGTGTTGCAGAACTACTTTCCGCACTTGTACTGGCATTGAAAACCACTTTCTGCACTTGAGCTTGTGTTGCAGAACCAATTTTCGCACTTGTGCTGGCATTGAAAACCACTTTTTGCACTTGTGTTAGTGTTGCAAAACCAATTTCCACACTTGTGCTGGTGTTGCGAACTACTTTTCGCGCTCCTGTTATTGCTCAAAACCACTTTTTGCACTTGTGTTAGTGTTGCAAAATCATTTGTGTCACTTGTCTTTGTGTTGCAAAACCACTTTTCACATTTGTCTTAGCGTTGCAAAACCACTTTTCGCACTTGCACTGGTGTTGAAAACCAATTGAAAATGAAAACCACCAAGTGAGTGAACCAAGAACATTCCCAATGTCTCTTATTCCCGGTTTCAAGCCAAAGTTGCTTCGCTCCAGCGATCGTCAGATCAATGTCCAATCGAGACTAGAATCCCGTTGGGTTGGCAGTTACAGTCCTGCTGCCAAAGCTGTGTAAAGGCGCCCTCCAGGCGACTGGGAAATCAAAAGGCGCCCTCCAGGCGACTGGGAAGTCACACCCTCGGGTATGGACATTCCACGGCTCACAGTCGGCGAACCGCAAATTCACCTTCAAAAGCCACGTTGCACACACACACACCAGATACGTCTGAATGCGGTGAAAATGGCATAAGCGAAGCAAAGACCTTGCGCAATGCGCCAAGCACGCAAGTCAAAATGGCCGTCTCGTGGCGTAATGGCACGACGATGATGACGATGATTCTCTTCAGAATCCACCGCAAAACCTGACACGCAGGTTTTTCTGTTACAGCGATAACAACTCTGTCACAGGAATCCCTTTCCTGGGAAACCCAAAGTTCACTCATGACTCTTGCTCGCCAACGTTCGCTCCAGACCGCAAAGCAACTATGCTTCTTGTCCGACTCCACTCGCTCCGCCTTCTTTTCCTCTCTTCTTCCTCTTCGTCGTCCGGTTCCCGATCTGGTTTCCTGTTTCTTTTAACTCTAACTTTTTCACCTTTTGAAAACAGTTCATAAACCATGAACCTTTTGAAAACAATAATAGTACATGGAATCAAAAATGTTTACAGTGGATGAAAACCACCACAACGGAAGTGACGAATCCGTAACACCACGTGCTCGTGAAGCACTTCACCCGCAAGAACGCCCTGGAACCAAGGTGGACGGGACCATTCCAGGTATTGCTGACTACACCAACCACTGTCTTTTGCGAGGGTAAGCCCTCCTGGATCCACGCCACGCACTGTAAGTTGGCTATCCAAGCACCAGACACAACACCACAGTAATTATGTTTTCAGTCACAGGTGTAATACTACTGATAGCGGTAGCATCTATTGGTAACGCGGTTAGGTGGGGCTGATAGCGGTCGCTTCGCGCTTATATTGGTGTCAGCCGTATCAAGCCGTGATCTGGCGGCTCCTCCCCCCTTCTTCTCCGAGATGGAGCACATGGGCAATGGCGTCTTGGGGCAATCAAACGAGCCAAACCAAAGGGCAGCGAACGCTGCCTGGCTGTTACTTTGCGGAGACGCGGGTGAGGCGATTGGGGAATTGAAAGGGGCCTATCTTATTTGATTAATGCAACGTAGAGTCAAACTATTGGAAACACAGCCTTACCTGAAACACATAATAATGAAATAACTATGAAGAGAGCCTATGTTTCGCTACGTGTTGCGATGTGGACTAACTAGGGGACGACCTTTGACCTTTACAAGAAATGGAGGTATTTACAAAGGGAATTATTTACAAAGGGTATATTTACAACACTTTACACGCTCCAGCGATCGTTACACGTTACACGCTTTACACGCTCAAAACCCCAACAATATTTACGATATTATTATTACTATATTATATTATTACTATATACTTATATTATTTACGATATTATAAGCCTGGTGTTGGCTTAGCGGTTAGGGTGCCGGCTTGGGATCCTAGGATCCTGGGTTTGTAATCCCGGTCGATCGCTGAATTAACGCCAGGGGGGTTGACTCAGCCTGTCATCCTTCAGAGGTCGGCAAATTGAGTACCAGTTCACTGGTAATTCCCTGTGTGTCCCAAGAGGTGACTAACGGGGTTGGTGGCAGGAAGGGCATCCGGCTATAAAACATTGCTTCAAAAAGGAGACCGTGCTGCCCAAAAAAGGCCAACCCCTGCTCTGCAGGGAAAAATGGCCTCTAAAGGTGGTTCTATTATTACTATTATTATTATTATTATTATTATTACGAAAATGATACGACTGTATTAAGAAACCTGGGCAAATTTGTCCAAAGCGGCCTGAAGGTGAGGGATGAAGGTATGAAGCCTAAGGCCTATACATAATGTGTCGTTGGAAGATCCGTAATGCCTATGCTTTCGATATTTGATGGTCATTTTCACAATCGGTTTGTTTGTGTTTCACACTGAATGGAAAATTTAAAGGTAGAGGAGCTTGCAGATTGTAATGCATGACAGGGTTGACAATATATTCTGCCTGAATGGCATAGAAATCAAAATGGCGGTGTCAAAATGACATCACCCCTGTCACGTGGCCAGGTCCACAGCTCTGATTGGCGTACATTTGTGAGGGACATACATACATACATACATACATATACACATACATACATACATTAGGAACAGAAAAACACTGTTCTAGACGGCTTTGCACTATGGGCTACACTGTAAAAAAATCCGTGTCACTCAGACCAACGAACGCCAAGAAAATGAATTTTTAACATGCGAACATACACATATGTACATATATATACATGTACATGACCGATCCATTAACCTCGCTTTTCAGCGCAGTGTAAAAAAGGAATGTAGCGAGCAAAACAACTCCATACTAGGTGAGGTTTGGGAACATGAATCCCCCGAAATTTTTGAAAAATTCATGTCAATTTTTTTGGGTCATTTTGGGGGTATTTGTGTCCAAATTGAAACCAAAAAAATTGCACCCATGTCCAAAGTAAGCGGTTCAGTTTGGCATTTTAAATATGAAATAGGCACTGCCTAGAAATGAATGAAACCGTTCAGAATTACTCTTTAGAACCCCTTAGAATTATCCTTTGGAACCCTTAAGAATTAAAGTTTCGAACCCCTTAGATTTACCCTTTGGAATTACCCTTTACAACCCATTCGAATAATCCTTTAGAATCACCCTCTAGAATTACGCTCTAGAATTAAACTCCAGAAATACCCTCGAGAATCACCCTTTAGAATCACCCTTTAGAATCACCCTTTAGAATTATCTGCTGGAATTATCCTCGAGAATTAAACTCTAGAATTACCCTCTAGAACCCATTAGATTTACCCTTTCGGACCCTTTACAATTACCCTTTAGAAACCATTACAATTACCCTTTAGAATTAAAAATGGTGGGTTAGAACGGTTCTTCATTTTCGATGGAAGGACGGACATAGCCCAATATTGAAGCGGCTACAACACTTAAAAACTAAGCAAATAAAAACGTGATAATTGGAGGAATTTGGTTTATTTCACCTGAACATCCATTGCTGGGAGGATTATTTTCAGTTAATACAGCATCTTATTATCTTAAAAAAATTAATGAACACTGAATACCACATACCTTTCAAGGACTTTTGATACACTAGTAGGCCCTTTTTGTATTATTATTGTTATTTTTAATGAGATATCGCCCGGCACAAAGCCTTTAAGGACACGAGGTGGGGGGCACACAAAGGAAAGTATAAATATTTGACAGAAAGGAGGAATCTATTGACATTCTTGTTGAATTGAGGTAAGTTTGGTCCAAATTTTCATTAGCCTTCACAGTTTTGCAGCATACTTGCCTGCTTGAGCATTAACTTACCTCTCACTGGGCCCAGATATGCATGGGCCAGGGTGGGAGATGGGCGAGGGGGGTGAGGGTGGGTACAAAACCAGAGCATTCACTCACTACCCCTTCAAACTCGTGAAACTGGAGGGGTTTTCCTGAATCACTGAATTGAGAGCCCGACAGATTTATTTAATGTGGTCGTGGTGCAGCACAGGCATTGCGGGCCAAATGGTCCCCTCCTGCGTCAAGGTTCGTTGGTGAGATTTATTGGTCTGGGATTGAAGTGGTCACAAACTTCACCGTGACCAACAGACATTATCAGGTTTTGTATTTGTGTGCAGCAGAATCGCGTTTTTACTTCATGCAATGTAAAGATGGCACTTCGGTATTTTCCGTGAAGTTCACAGAAGGGAATGGGGAAGAGAAACCCAACAATGGACTCTATTTCCAAATTTATCGACGAAGGCAGACTTTCTGCTGCCTGGCTATACGGAAGTTAGTATTGTTAGTTAGTGAGTTCCGTGCTCTATGGAAGGCGTTTCACCCATGCATTTGACATTTTTAATGTCATACGTCACATGCCACAATGAAACATTGTATGTCAACTCAAAAAGCTGTACACCGTCATGTGACCCCTCCCATGTGATCCCACCCAAACTCCATCACGAGTATAACCTACTGATGTTGCGAAAGTCTGGATGCTCAACGGACGGTGAAATGGAGAGAGTGCGGTTGGTTGGTCCCATAGCCCCGGCCACAAAGCGCCTGTGGCCCGTTTCGGCCCAGACCGCATCAGCCGTACGCCTCGCCAAGTCGGCTGCCTCAAGGTTCAGTCGGTATGCCTGCGCACGCGCATCGAGGAGTGAAAAGGTCATTGTGGATGGGGTGATCAGAAAGTGCCGCATGACGGTGTCATCCACACAATAGCTTTTTTTTCTTCTTTTTTTTTGTATACAGAATCGAGGCTCGTGAAAGAGCGAACATTTATCACACAAACAAATCAAACAGACAAACAAAATATATCAAAAGATGGAGCGGTGGACAAGATGGGGAGAGAGGGAGAAGCACACAAACACAACATTTGAGAGCAGGGACATCGGGAGATGTGTGGGAGGGAGAGGGCTTGGGGGGAGGAGGCGTGGGAAAGGGGGGGGGGCGGTGGGAGAAGTATAAAACACAAGGACACCAAGGACTTCCAGAAAAGAAGTTGGTATTTCAAAAAAGTGGATCTGGGGTGAAATAACGGGGGTAGAAAAGATCAAGGTTATGGATGGGGGAAGATAAGAGATGGTGGTGAACAGCTGTTTTAAAGACCTGGAGGGTGGAGTGGGATTGAAGGGAGTGAGGGAGTTTGTTCCAGAGGCGGGAGAAAAGAGGAATGAAGGAGTGAAGGTGAGCAGAGAGTCTTGATTTTGGCAGTTTAACCATAAGAGGGTTGCAGGCAGATCTTGTTTGACCTGTAGGAATATTTGGGGGACAGAGCCCAGAGATAGCTGGGGGAGCAAGGCCGGAGAGGAGTCGATAGAAGATGGAAAGACCACCAACCTGCCTGCGGTGAGTGAGTGAGAGGCCCTTGGAGTAAGCTTCATCGCAGGAGATTCCAATGATTCTGAAAGCTTTGGTTTCAACAGCGTGAAGCCGAGCTAGGTGTGAGGCAGGAGCACCAGCCCAGAGGGCAGAGCAGTACTCCATTGAGCTGCGGATGAAAGCCTTGTATGTGGTGAGGAGCTCAGGTGTGCCAAGGAAGGACTTCGCACGACAGAGGCTGCCCAGTCGGCGACTGGCTCTGGAGGCCAGATTTGAAATGTGGTTTTCCCAGGAAAGATCATGATCATAATAATAATTGATGATCATAATAAAATCATAATAAAATGATCATAATAATTGTCTACTTATTTGTGTACTACTATGGTCTGGTGAATTGCCCATTCCCACGTCCTATTGGATTTGGGTTTGAGATGCAACATGAGTGCGATGGACCAAATGGCCATTTCCTGTTTCAAAAATTATCTTATTATTTGTGAGAATTTCAATGAGTTGCTCGGACTGACCAGGTGAGAGAGCTGGTAATCGCTCTGTGCGACACTCGTACTGCTGAACGTGTTTGTCTCAATAATGTCCGCTCCGGCCAACAGGTAATCCTGCCACACACGACCACAACATGTTATTACATGAACAGACTCAGAAAGTTCAGTATTTTTCTCGACCTAGTAACATCTCGAGCCATTTCTGACAGGTTTCCAGCACTTTTCGCCCACCCGGTGGATCTTGCGGACCACATCGGGACGGGTGAGAGTCAGAAGGTCATTGTTTCCCTGAAGGTTGCATTTGTGCTCCGAGAACTCGCTCCCATGGAAATCACTCTCCTGGAGCTTGAACTGCTGCAGACATGTCCCCATTCCACCATCAAGCACGAGCACCCGTTGTCGTAGCAGCTCCAGCAGAGCGGCCTCCGAATCACCTGCAGCGGGAGGACAACACGTGGACCTCACGAGTTTCAGGACATCCTTGTATATCGTGAACTGTACAATGTCTTCTGTCTAAGCTCTGTCTAAGAACAGCAGTAACTGTTCACATGTTGACGTCAAAATTGTCTTGCTACGAACACGACGAACTGCTACGAACACACAGGTCAAAGGCGGTGGGAGGGATTTTCGAAGCTCCACAGTCCACACGGTCTCCACGTTTTTCGAAGTTAAGTCTGTTCACAATTGTATTTTGTCGAAACTGTATTTATCTTTCGGTGTGTGAAGTTATTGTGTGCAACTTTGGTTGTTTCTCGGTGTTTATCTTTCATAAATTGATCGTCTGTTTGCCGTGTCGCGAGCAAGGCCTTTGCCGCGTCGCGAACGATTTGAAATCGAAGTTAAGTGATTGTTCCCATTTATATTTTCGTTAAAACTGTATTTATTTATGGTGTTGTACGTATATTGTGTCCCGACGAAGATTTTTCGGTGCAAATCTTTCATACCTGTATTGAAAATCGTGTTAATTCGTGTCGTGTCTTGAGGCCATGTACAGTGTGCACTGTACAACCTTGACGCTTTGTTTTTCTCTCAGCGGTCCGTCGTTTGTGATACAATAACTTTCGTTCTCTGTATTCCCAGTCTTTTCACCCATAGCCTACTTCCTTGTGTAAATCTCAACTCAAAAAAAAAAAAAAAAAAAAAAAAAATTTCCTTCTCTGTTCTCATTCGTTTATTCATACTTATTCGTTCGTTCGTTCTTCGACCACGTGTTTCTCCCCCATTTCCCCAGATAGTTTTCACTCATTAACCTTCAATGTTTACACTTTCCCCTCAAGTTATGTATTCCGTCATATTTTATAACACCTTTTTCTTCTTCTTCTTTAAAAGGCTGCTTTCGACTTGCTCATCAAATCAATTCATCCCCAAAAAAATATCCATCTCCTATAGTGCCTTTTTTCTACATTCCCTAAACTCTCCTGCACTCCATCCTCCATCCAGCGTCCTTAAACGTATTTTTAACTCGAAGGTCACAAGAAACTCATTTTGCAATAAATGTTCGTTTCCCATAAATCGCACACTTTCAAAAATCCAATCTCACCCCTCCCCTCCAAATCTTCCCCATAACCCCTCCCCTCCAAATCTTCCCCATCAACCCTCCCCTCCAAATCTTCCCCATCACCCATCCCTTTCAAATCTCCCCCCTTGCCCCCTCCCTCCTAAACTACCCCCTCACCCCTCCCCGCCAAGACGCCCCCTCGCCCCTCCCCTCCTAGACTCCTGCCTCACCCCTCCCCTCCAAATCTCCCCCATATCCCATCCCTTTCAAATCCCTCCCCTTGTCCATTCCCTCCCAAACTCCCCCCTCACCCCTCCCCTTCAAATCTCCCCACCCTCATTGCTTCTCAATTTCCCCCCTCTCACTCCCCCTCCTCAAAGCGTCCTCCCCGCTTCTTCCCCCTTCAAACTCTCACCTCCATCTCCCCCAACCTTCTGCCTCGCTCTTCCCCCTCCTCAAATAACACCTCATTGTGGCTCACCCAATCACCATCAAACCTTTTGTCCGCCCCATCCTTCCCTTTCTCTGAGCTATTCTGAAATCTCTGACACACCTTCAACAGCTCTCCCTACCTCTTCCACCTCTTCCACATCTTACCCTACCCCTCCTCCCCCCTGTTCTGTATCTGATGCTCCCCCTTCCTCTTCATTAACGGTATGGACCTCAAACATCCGGGGCCTTCGTTCAAACTTAACTGATCTCTCCATACAGGTTGCTTCTGTCAAACCAGACGTGATCTGCTTAACAGAAACTTTCCTCCTTTATGATGTCTCTGATTCCATAGTATCTCTCCCGGGCTACTCCCTCCTCCGGTATGATAGACCTGAGCCTCGTCCTGGAGGCGGGGTTGCTATCTTTATCAAAAACTCTCTTCCTCACTCGCCCTGCACTGCACTCTCTCCACCTCACACCCAGGAATACCTCTGGCTACGGCTTCCCCTTCGCTCCCACCTCTTGTTCAAATGTGTGTTGTACCGTCCACCAAACAGTGATGACTCCATCTACATCTCGCTGTCTGATGATATGGACCAACTTCTATCTACTCATCCCAACTCTCTCTTCCTCATATGTGGTGATTTCAACTGTCATCATGCCAGTTGGCTGGGTGTGGGTACCTCTCTCACCAGCCATGGCTCCTCAGCAAAGGACTTCTGCGACTCACTGGGACTGACACAATCTGTCAATTTCCCGACCCGGATCTCAGTCAACGGAACATCTTCTCTTCTGGACTTGGTTATGACTAACTTCCCTGAAAATGTCTGCTGCTCTTCTTCTGCTCCGATCGGATCATCTGATCATGTCCTTGTTAAAGTGGACATCTCTCTGACCATCCTCAGGGAGCCTGCTCAGCGTCGACGAGTCTGGCATTTCACTCAGGCCAACTGGCACGGTCTTCAAGCAGCCATCAATCATCTGGACTGGTCTCCCATCTCTACCACCTCTGACATCAACTCATCCTGGGAATTCTTCCAAAGTAAATTGCTCTCTCTCATGCACAGATTTATCCCATCTCGTCTTCAGTTGTCATACCCTTCCTCCCGTCCATGGTACACGGAATCTTGTGGTGAGGCTGTTGCCCAGAAACAACTTGCCTTCGTCTCCTGGAAAGCAAATCCAACGGAAGGAAATCTCATTTCCTTTCACAAAGCCCGAAACAAGTGTGTGTCCACCCTCAGGAGAGCCAGGAAACAATATCTCTCCGTTCTCAAGACCGAACTCTCTTATCTGTCTCCCTCTTCCAAATCCTGGTGGCGTCTGGTCAAATCCGTTTCTGGTGTTTGTTCCCCCTCCATCCCCTCCCTTACCTCAAACGGCTACACAGCTGACTCCGCACGTGAAAAAGCTGAATGCCTCAACTCTGTGTTTGCCTCTAAATCTTGTGTCCCAAACCCATCCCTCTCTGTACCCACCATACCCAGTCGTACCCTGCTGCTCCTGGACTCCGTGTCCTTTCCTCCTGACAAGGTGGAAAAGTTTCTGTCAACCCTCGACTCTGATTCTGCAACTGGTCCTGACGGCATCAGCCCACGGGTCCTAAAATCCTGCTCTGCTGCTCTATCTCACCCTCTCTCTGTTCTCTTCACCCTCTCTTTTGCTCAAGGTCAACTGCCATCTGCTTGGAAATCAGCCAACATCACCGCTTTGCACAAAAAAGGTGCAAAAACAGATCCTAGCAACTACAGACCAATCAGCCTTCTCCCAATTATCAGCAAAGTCATGGAATCCATCATTGCTTCGGATATGAAATCTTTCCTCTTCTCCAATGGCTTGATCTCTGATCATCAATTTGGTTTCAGACCAGGTCACTCTACTCTGGACATGCTGCTTCTGCTGTCTCAACAATGGATGGAGGTCCTCAATGCCAAACAGGAAATTAGAGCTGTCTCCCTCGACATATCACGTGCCTTCGACACGGTCTGGCACCCCGCTCTGCTCACCAAACTCTCCTCCTTTGGTATCCATGGAAATCTCCACGCATGGCTGGCGGACTTCCTCTCTAGTCGTCGTCAACGTGTGGCCCTGAATGGGTTTCTCTCATCTCCTCTTCCTGTTCAGGCTGGAGTTCCCCAAGGCAGTGTTCTGGGCCCCGTGCTTTTTCTGGTCTTCATCAATGATCTCTCTGACTCTCTCGAAAATCCTCTCTATCTCTTTGCTGATGACTCCACTCTCTGCCGCTCCATTCCTCTTCCCTCAGATCGGCAGTCTGCTGCCTCCTCGCTCTCTGAAGACCTGGACAAAATCACAGACTGGTCAAACAAGTGGAACATGTCTTTCAATCCTGACAAATCTCACACTCTTACTATGTCTCTCCGAAAAGATCGACTGGACAACCCTCCCATCTACTTTCTCAACAATCCTCTCCAAGAAGTTCTGTCGCTCAAGATTTTGAGTCTCACTATCTGCCATGATCTTTCTTGGGAAAACCACATTTCTAAGCTGGCCTCCAAAGCCAGTCGCCGACTGGGCATCCTCCGTCGTGCGAAGTCCTTCCTCGGCACACCTGAGCTCCTCACCACATACAAGGCTTTCATCCGCAGCTCAATGGAATACTGTTCTCCCCTATGGGCCGGTGCTCCTGCCTCACACCTAGCTCGGCTTCACGCTGTTGAAACCAAAGCTTTCAGAATTATTGGAATCTCCCGCGATGAAGCTATCTCTGAGGGCCTTTCACTCACTCACCGCAGGCAGGTAGGTGGTCTTTCTGTCTTCTACCGACTCCTCTCCGGCCTTGCACCCCCAGCTCTCTCTGTGCTCTGTCCCCCAAATATTCCTACAGGTCGCACAAGATCTGCCAGCAACCCTCTGATGGTTAAACTGCCGAAATCTCGGCTCTCTGCTCACCTTCACTCTTTCATTCCTCTTTTCTCCCACCTCTGGAACAAACTCCCTCACTCCCTTCAATCCCACTCCTCCCTCCAGGTCTTTAAAACAGCTGTTCACCACCATCTCTTATCTTCCCCCATCCAAAACCTTGATCTTTTCTACCCCCGCTAATTCACCCCAGATCCACCTTGTTTGAAATTCCAACTTCTTTCCTGGAAGTCCTGGCAGTGTCCATATGTTTTATACCTCTCCCACCGCCCCCTTCCCATGCCCCCCCCCCCCCAAAGCCCTCGCCCTCTCTCAGATCTCTCGATGTCTCCATGTCTCTCGGTCCCTGCTCTCAAATGTTGTGTTTGTGTCCTTCCCCCTCTCTCCCCATCTTGTCTACCGCTCCCGATGTTATATGTTTTATGTGTCGGTTTGTCTTTCTGTGTGATTAATGTTCGCTCTTTCACGAGCCTCGATCTTGTATACAAAAAAAAAAAAAAAAAAAAAAAAAAAACAATATTAATCATTGAACCAACCAATCACTATCCCTCAATCTCACGATTTTCATCCATCCATTGTATCCCTCCATCTACCACTCCACGAGAAACACACGTGTGCAGATTAACTATTAAAGTGAAATTTATTCAGCTGCAATACATTATATTGTAGCGGTTACCGCTGGATGTACATAATCGCCTTGCACCGGCCAGAACACGGCCAGACGCGCCTCTCCCGGGCATGCCCGGACTCACTGTTCCCGGGCACGCCCGAACCTCCCGGGCACGCCCGGTCTCGTCTTTCCCGGGCTCGCCCAGAGCGCCCGGGCATGCCCGCTATCGCCTTTCCAGGGCTCGCCCAGAGCGTCCGGGCATGCCCGCTATCGCCTTTCCAGGGCTCGCCCAGAGCGCCCGGGCATGCCCGCTCTCGCCTTTCCCGGGCTCGCCCAGAGCGTCCGGGCATGCCCGCTCTCGCCTTTCCAGGGCTCGCCCAGAGCGCCCGGGCATGCCCGCTATCGCCTTTCCAGGGCTCGCCCAGAGCATCCGGGCATGCCCGCTATCGCCTTTCCAGGGCTCGCCCAGAGCGCCCGGGCATGCCCGCTATCGCCTTTCCAGGGCTCGCCCAGAGCGTCCGGGCATGCCCGCTCTCGCCTTTCCCGGGCTCGCCCAGAGCGTCCGGGCACGCCCAGCCTCGACTTGCCAGGCCGCAGCCAAACACGCCCGGGCAGGTCCAGACTCGCCTTTCCAAGGCTCGCCCTTGACACCCGGGCATGCCCGGTATAGCTTTTGCCGGGCAAACTTCCCGACATAAATGTGTATATATATTGTTGCCCGATAAACGGGCTTGTCAGAATACCTGAGCTGTTTGGTTTCAATAAAGCAACTCGGACGAATTCCGTCTTTGGTCGCGTCAATTCTTTCGACTCGCGTTGGAGCGCAGTTCCTTCAATATAACTGTTTAGATGTGAAGCTGATATAATGGACAAATTACTATATTAATACAGTAGGTATTTGTACGTGTACATCTTGTAATACGCTTAACATCAACGAACACAGTGTGCAAAGCTTTTACCCTGTAGGTAGACACTCATGGTGGAAGCTTTCACGCTGAACAGATGTGGTGGAGCGGCCAAAGCAGGGAACCCGGAATGGAGGCGGGCCGAAGCTGGGATGAAGGCGGGGCCAAGGCGGGATGGAGGCGGGGCGAGGCCGGGATGGAGGCGGGGCTGAAGAAGAAGGCAAAGCGAATCCGCGACGAGGGCGGAGCGAATCCGAGATGAGGGCGGAGCGAATCCGCGATGAAGGCGGGGCGAATGCGGGATGAGGGCGGAGCGAATCCGCGATGAAGGCGGGGCGAATGCGGGATGAGGGCGGAGCGAATCCGCGATGAAGGCGGGGCGAATGCGGGATGAGGGCGGAGCGAATCTGGGACGAGGGCTGGACGTTACAAAGGAAAAGTTTAAATGCGAAGTGGAACAGAAAAGCACAAAATAATGATGAAGTTAAGATAAAGTGGAGAAAATAAATACTTGAGGTAAAGTCCGAAGAAGCATAGGCAATAGCAAAGAAATATTTAAAAATTGTGATAAAGCCGAATCCGTCCACTCAGGCTGCGCCAAACTGAAAGACAGACGGCGAACTCCCGTGGAGTCCAAACCTCATTCCTGACTCGCTCACTGATTGGCTGTACATGTTGACATTTCCCCCCAAAGATCTATTTTCATTGGCTGAAAGAACTTGGGGGCTGCCATCGATTTACAGCTTCAAGAGGATTAGGTTAGGCCAAGTTTAAAAAAAAAAAGTTTCTCGTCCGGACTTTTTTGAAAAAGGAGGAGGGAGGCCTTACTATTTACTATTTTCATTTTTTTTGCTATTTTTTTCTAAGAATTTTTTTGTTAAGAATTTTTTTTGTGATTGTATTTTCTTTTACGAAATAAATGAAAAATCAATACTGCAGAAATCTAGGCCTACTTTATTAACTACAACAGGGCCTAGATACCGAGCTTCTCACTCAGAGACCCACGTTGTACTCCCACCTCCCACCATTAAACCTACATCATAGGGTAGGACTATGGCCTGACTGTATTCACACTTCAGAATACACGAAACTACAACTAGTACTAGGCCATCCAAGTATAGCGTTACAGCTACATATGGATTTTTTAATGCACCAAGTATTTATAAACAAGTACACTAGAAAATGTATGTCTTGATATGGCTTAAATATTTACGCTATATCACGACACTGAAGGAGCTGGGGCTCCCACGTCGATCAGAAGAATGGACGCGACAAAAAGCTGGAATTCATCTGAGTTGCTTTATTGAAATCAAACACTCAGGCACTCTGAAAAACCGTTTATCTCTCAGCAATATATATCTATTCCGCCAGGGGGTTTGCCCAGGCCCGGCGCCAGGGGGCGTGGCCCAGCGTCCTGGCTGCGGCCTGGCAAGTTGAGGGCGAGCCTGCCCGGGCATGCCCGGGCGAGCCTGCCCGGGCATGCCCGGGCATGCCCGGGCGTCCCGACCGAGGCCTGGCAAGTTGAGCGCGGGCCTGCCCGGGCGTCCTGGACGAGCCCGGCATGGTGATCGCTCCGCGTCCTTGATAGGTGCAAGGCGATTGTGAAAACTCAGCGGCAGCCGCTACACACGTCCCCCCAGAATCGACTTGCACCGGCAGGGTCAATTTGAGGGGGGTCCTGACGACCCGGCCGAAGCGACCCCTGGCGGGTCGTGGGAGGGGGTCCGGTGAGGTGGTGGGCGGTCGAGTGGGGGGCACCGTGGACGGGGGGCGGCCTCGCCGCGGCGGAAGGGCCACCCGTGGTGGGTGGTCGACGTCCACGTGTGCCGGCTTGAGGCGGTCCACAGCAATCCGGTCCGACCTGCCGCCGATGTCGATGACGAACGACTTGTCGTCCCGTCGCAGCACCCGGAAGGGCCCGTCGTACGGCGGCTGGAGTGGCCACCGATGTGCGTTGTGACGCACAAAAACATACTCCGCTGTGCGGAGTGCTGGGGGGACGTAGGACTGGGGGTCACCGTGGCGGGATGTTGGCACGGGGGCAAACCGTCGGGCGGCCTCCTGGAGGTCCGAGCGCTGGTGAGCTGCGGACCAGGGACTGGTAGCGTCGGGCACAAATTCGCCCGGGACGCGTAGCACCTGGCCATAGACAAGCTCGGCGGTGGATGCCTGGAGGTCTTCCTTGGGGGCCGTGCGAAGGCCCAAAAGGACCCACGGCAGCCGGTCGGCCCACCCGACGTCTTGAAGGCCGGCCATGAGCGCGGCCTTCATGGAGCGGTGGAATCGCTCGCACAACCCGTTTGCTTGGGGGTGGTAGGCCGTAGTACGGTGGAGCTTTACCCCCAGGTTGCGGGCGACCGCGCCCCACTGCTCGGAGGTGAACTGTGGACCACGGTCTGACGAGATGTCCGCCGGTGCGCCGAAGCGGGCGACCCAGGTGGCGATGAAAGCCTGCGCCACGTCGGCGGTGGTGGTGGAGACGAGGGGCACGGCCTCCGGCCACCTGGTGGTCCTGTCCACCATGGTGAGCAGGTGTGTGAACCCCCGTGATGGGGGGAGGGGGCCCACCAGATCCACGTTGACGTGGTCGAAACGTCGTTCGGGCACGGTGAAAGGTGCCAGCGGGGCCTGGGTGTGTCGGTGGACCTTGGCCCGTTGGCAGGCCGTGCAGGCGCTGGTCCAATCGCGGACGTCCCGACGAAGGCCGTGCCAGACGAAACGCGCCGACACCAGCTTCTGGGAAGCTTTCCGGCCCGGGTGGGAAAGGCCGTGGAGGGAGGCGAAGATGCGGCGTTGCCAGGCGACGGGCACGATGGGGCGAGGCTGGCCTTGGGAGACGTCGCAGAGCAGGACAGTGTCCGCGCAGGGGATGTCGGCCAGGCGGAGGCCCGTGTCCGCCGCCCGGAGGGCTTGCACCGTGGTGTCGGTGGTTTGGTCCGCCGCCATAAGCGCAAAATCCACGCCCAGGTGGACCGCGTTCGCGCTGGCCCGGGAAAGACAGTCGGCCACGGCGTTGTTTTTGCCGGCGACGTGCCGGATGTCCGTGGTAAACTCCGACACGGCGGAGAGGTGGCGCTGTTGGCGGGCCGACCATGGCTCCGTGACCTTGGCCATGGCGTAAACCAACGGCTTGTGGTCGACGAACGCCGTGAAAGGACGGCCCTCCAGGAGGTGGCGGAAATGGCGGACGGCCAGGTGTAGACCGAGGAGCTCCCGGTCAAACGTGCTGTATTTGAGCTCGTTCGGCCGGAGCTGCCGGCTGAAAAAAGCGAGTGGCTGCCAAACCCCGTTCACCCATTGCTCATGTACGGCGCCCACCGCGTAGTCGGAGGCATCCGTGGTGAGGGCGATGGGAGCGTTGAGCACCGGGTGAGCGAGCAGTGTTGCGTCGGCGAGGGCCCGCTTTGAGCCTTGGAAGGCCGCGTCCATTGCTGCGGACCAGGCGATGTCGTGCTTGGCCGGCTTGCCCCGGAGGGCTTCGTAGAGGGGCCGCATGAGCTGAGCAGCGCGGGGCACGAAGCGGTGATAAAAATTCACCATTCCCAGGAATTCCTGCAGGGCCTTTATGGTGCGGGGACGCGGGAACGTGGTGATGGCCTCGACCTTGGTTGGCAGCGGCACGGCCCCGTTCTTGGTGATGTGATGGCCCAAAAAATCAACGGCCGTCGTGCCGAAGTGGCATTTGGCCGGGTTGACGATGAGGCCGTGCTCGCTGAGGCGCTCGAACAGTGTTCGGAGGTGGAGGAGGTGCTCGGCCCGGGACGTGCTGGCGACGAGGATGTCGTCCAGGTAAACGAAAAGGAACGGCAGGTCACGCAGCACGCCGTCCATCAAGCGCTGGAACGCCTGAGCCGCGTTCTTGAGACCAAACGGCATCCGCAAGAATTCGAATAAGCCGAACGGCGTGATGACTGCCGTTTTAGGGACGTCGGCCGCCCTGACAGGTACCTGGTGATATCCCCGTATGAGGTCAATTTTTGAAAAAATGACCCGTCCCGCCAGACGGGCGGAGAAGTCTTGGATATGCGGGATCGGGTACCTGTCGGGGGTGGTAGCGTCATTCAGACGGCGGTAGTCGCCACACGGGCGCCATCCACCCCCCGGCTTTGGCACGATGTGCAGTGGCGAGGCCCACGCGCTATCGGAGCGCCGCACGATGCCGAGGTGCTCCAACGCGTCGAATTCGGCCTTCGCTACGGCGAGCTTGGCTGGGTCGAGGCGACGGGCCCTGGCGTAGACCGGCGGGCCCGTGGTTGGTATGTGGTGCTCGATCCCATGCCGTACTGCGACGGCCGAAAACGTCGGCCGCGTGAGGGCCGGGAACTCCGTGAGCAGGCGAGCAAACTCGTTCGCCGCCGGGACGGTGCATGCCAGCTCGGTCGGCGCGGAGCTGCTCAATGTGCATACCAGGGAGCTGAAGGTTTCAGCGTTGATTAAACGACGCCGTTGGACGTCCACCAGCAGTCCGTGTGCGCAGAGGAAGTCGGCGCCTAGCAGAGCCACGGGCACGTTAGCGGTTACAAACGTCCAAGCAAAGCGTTGGCCGCCGAAGCAGAGGGTGACGTTGCGCGGGCCGAAGGTGCGGATAGTCGATCCGTTGGCCGCAACTAAGGAGGGGCCGCAAACCGCGGATTGCCTGTCCTGGTCAGAGGCGGGTATGACGCTCAGTTGGGCGCCGGTGTCGCACAGGAAGCGCCGTCCGGACGCTGTATCCGTGATGAACAGTAAGTTGCCCGTGTGGCCGGCGCTCATGGCTGGTAATGAACGCCGGCCCGGCCGTTTCCCGGCCTGCCGAAGGTGCACGGGGGTCGGCATGTCCGGGCCTTCTGTCCGAACCTGGCATGATAGTAACACCACGCTTGGTCAGGTGGAGGCCTCGGTCGTCGTGCCGGAGGTGGTCGGCTCGGTAGAGCGGCCGCCAATGGCGTCGGCAGTTCGGCCGTCGACCGTGCCGGGTGCTCGGGCGCCCTGGGTGTTGCGTCGGACGGCGGTGGGTCCCATGTCGCCGCTACGATGCGCTGTCCTGCGGCGGAGATCTTGTCGGCTTCTCTGGCAAGGGCCCGGGGATCTGTGATCGTCGTGCTTGCCAGGGCGAGGCGTACCGGGTTAGGCAGCTGACGGAAGAACAGCTCCCGCAACAGGAATGCCGGAGAGTGCTCGCCGAGCAGTGAAAGCATGTAGTCCATGCGCTCGGAAGGGCGCGTGTCGCCGAGCTCAGGCAGATCGAGCAGGCGCCGTGCGCGTTCCGCCGATGGGAGGGCGAAAGCATCGAGGAGCAGCTTCTTAATCGCGCCGTATTTGTCAGCGGCTGGCGGGCTTTCGAGGAGGCTCAGGGCGCGGGCCGCAGTAACCGACCCGAGCGCAGCTACCACATGGTGGAAGCGGGTGTCGTCGGCCGTTATGCTTCGCAGGGCGAACAGGGACTCCGCCTGTGCGAACCAAACCGCCGCGTGAGCCTCCCAGAAGGTAGGCAGTTTAAGGGCGACTGCCGTGTCCATGTCGATAGGTCACCAATGAAGGAGCTGGGGCTCCCACGTCGATCAGAAGAATGGACGCGACAAAAAGCTGGAATTCATCTGAGTTGCTTTATTGAAATCAAACACTCAGGCACTCTGAAAAACCGTTTATCTCTCAGCAATATATATCTATTCCGCCAGGGGGTTTGCCCAGGCCCGGCGCCAGGGGGCGTGGCCCAGCGTCCTGGCTGTGGCCTGGCAAGTTGAGGGCGGGCCTGCCCGGGCGTCCTGGACGAGCCCGGCATGGTGATCGCTCCGCGTCCTTGATAGGTGCAAGGCGATTGTGAAAACTCAGCGGCAGCCGCTACAACACCAACTTACTTTCGTTGTTTGGTATCCATCACCAATGTCATCTCCATCGTCAAATTCTCCACTGGCAAATTTACTTTTAGCGAAGAGATCGTTCAACGTTCGCTTCTCATCTACAACTGATCTCGCGAACCAAGACTTCAAACCTTTTGTCGACGAACGAATGCTTACACACACGAATATCGTTATATTTCCTACTCAAATTTGTACCATTAAAAGTACTAGGGCATGCCCGTACGTGGGTGCAATGCCCGTACGTGGGTACGTGGGTACGTGGGTGCGAGTACGGTGACAATCCCCCCCCCCCCTCTATTTACATGAAATGGTTTGGTCCATGAAATGTTTTGGTCCATTCGCAACGCCAAAGCGAACGGCGAACGGCTTGCGAGTACGGTGACAATCCCCCCCCCCTCTATTTACATGAAATGGTTTGGTCCATTCGCAACGACCACAGAACCCCCCCCCCTCTATTTACATGAAATGGTTTGGTCCATTCGCAACGCCAAAGCGAACGGCGAACGGCTAAATCGCCATAGCTCGGTAACTACTTGTCCGATTAATTTCAAACCTTGAAAAGGCACATCCTCGGGTCCCCAGCAATATACCTGGCAAGTTTCAAGTATATCGGACCCGTGGTTGTCGAGAAACAGCGGTCACAGACAAACATACAAACATACAAACATACAAACATACACACAGAGATTACTGGAATTATAGATAGATGAAACTAGGGCATGCCCGTACTATATCTATATCTAAAATTATATCCCCCCCCTCTATTTACATGAAATGGTTTGGTCCAAAGCGAACGGCTTGCGAGTGGTGACAATCCCCCCCCTCTATTTACATGCAATGGTTTGGTCCAAAGCGAACGGCTTCCGGAGTTTGGTAAAGAAATCGCCATCGCGTGCACAAACGCGCAGGAAAGCGAATGAATCGCAAATTCGTTTTTATTAGTTGTAAAACATAGTTTAACGCCAACATAGTTTGCAAACGTGAAATAAATGAATACGCTCTCAAATGTGCCATCCGAGGCAGAGTGTGCCCGCCACGTTCGGCACACGCGATCGTTCGCTGCTCTCTGATTGGTTGAATCGTTTTTTGGACATAGCTCGGTAAGTAATTGTCCGATTAATATGAAACCTTGAAAAGGCACATCCTCGGGTCCCCAGCAATATACCTGGCAAGTTAAAAGTATATCGGACCCGTGGTTGTCGAGAAACAGCGGTCACAGACAAACGTACAGACGTACAGACAGACAGACAGAGATTACTGGAATTATAGATAGATGCAAGATTTTTACACGTATTAATTGCACTTGCCCAGTGCACAACCGCTGCGAGAATTGACCGTCTTTAGCACAAAGTGTCTGCGTTAAGCCTAGCATGTATTAACCAGGAAGTTCCGTTAGAGGGCGTGATCCATAATAGTTCAGATCATCAATGCACAAGATACGATCAGCAAACGCCCGGAAACGGCAAGTTTTAGACCGAGTTTCTTCGCAAAACGATTTTTTTTTAAACAAGTATATATTAAAAAAAAAAAAAGTATTAAATAGTAAATAAAAGTAGGCGGCGACTAAAAAGGAAGCGGGCGGGGACGAGAAACATTTTTTTTTTTTTTACTTGGCCTTATCATTATCAAGATGCTTGAGCGCTTCCATTCCATGATGTTTACGGTCACGGACATTGTAAAACGCTGAAATGGCACCGAGTTCCGTGTAATTGATTTGGACTCGTCCAAGTGAACCCTGTATAAATATATAATAATTAAAACAACAAGGAACGTCAACGAACAAGGCCATTGGGCCCACCAAGGCCTAGGCTAGTATAAGATTACCAACCTATGGTTCCGACAAACGTCCGTTCTTTACCCTTTTAATACTGAGAATCAATAAATGAAGCAGCGGTTGACCCTTTATAAAGTCTTTGGTATTAATCGACCAGGTTCGAACCGTCGACTCCCTAAACTCAAAGCGGCCGCTCTAACCATTTATTGATGCCTCATAGTTTTTTAATTTGTTTTTTTTTTCTTTACTGTTTTTTCCTGAATAATTATATTGTGGCGAGCACGAAAACACACTGGCGTGGTGACTTCATTCCACGCACAAAGTGGGCGGCGGCCATGCCCAAGGGGTAGGCGTGGCCGCGGGATATACACCGGGCACGCAGCCCCGAGCGCGCCAGTGTTACAGTGAGCTCAGAGAATAAAGAACGTTTGAACCTACCGCGTTGTCCGCTTCCTCCTTGGTAGCAAGTAGCGCGCGTAACACCGCGCTTCATTGGTGACCTTCGACATTCTGGTCAGCCGTCGCTGACCAACCGAACCCGCCACAGCATGGCAACCAACGCGGTCTCCATCAAATTACCCGAGTTCTGGGAGGCACAAGCCGAAGTTTGGTTCCTGCAGGCAGAAGCCCAGTTCCAACTTCGAGGCATCACGGTCGACGAGACCATGTACTGCCACGTGGTCGCCTCCCTCGGGCCCGGCGCGGCCGCCCACGTCGTGTCGGTCCTACGACATCCACCGGCCGAGGCAGGTACGAGGCGATCAAGCGCATCCTCCTCGCCACGTTCGGCCTCACGGTGGACGCATGAGCCGACCGCCTCTTAGACCTTCCTGAGCTCGGTGACACGCGACCATCGGTCCGCATGGACCATATGTTGTCGCTGATGGGCGACGAAACCCTGACCGCTCTGTTCCGGGCGTTATTTCGTCGCCAGCTGCCGGCACGAGTCCGCCTCGCGTTGGCCCGTTCTACCACAACGGAACCCCGAGCTCTCGCTGCCGAGGCCGACAGGTTTTTCGCGGCGTTGGACATGCAGGCGAGTTTTGCCGCGGCCATCGCGGCTCCCGAGGCTGATGATGCGCCACTCCTCGTGGATCTCGGGGCTGCTGCCGATGCGCCACACCTCGTGTCCGTCACCACACGCCGCCCACCACCATCGCCGCCGCGAAGAAAACCGCGACCTCCACCGCCGAAGCCGCCCACCCGGTGTTTCTTCCACGCCAAGTTCGGCCACGAGGCTCGACAGTGTCGCCCGCCGTGCTCATTCGGCAGGTCGGGAAATGGGCGAGCCGGCGCTCGGTGGCAGCTTTGAGCGTCGGCGGTTCCAACAGCTTGCTGTATATAACGGACACCTTGTCCGGGCGCCGTTACCTGTGCGACACGGGAGCGCAGGTGAGTGTCATTCCTGCCGGTACGTCTGACAAGCAAACCGTGGGCCGCGGCCCCGCGCTGCTTGCGGCCAATGGTACATCTATATGCACGTACGGAAAGCGCTGCCTCCCACTGCAGTTTGGGTGACAGGTTTTCCGATGGTCGTTCGTCACAGCCGACATGCCCATGGCACTGCTCGGCGCGGACTTCCTATGCGCTCATGGATTATTGGTAGATGTAAAGCGCAGAAGGCTTGTTCAGGTGGAAACGTTCAGCTCGCTCGCATGCGCGCTGCCCCGCTCGTTGAGCAGCTCACAGAGCGGCTCGCCGAGCGGCTTGTTGAGCGGTTCCGTTCCGGCCAGGTTCATCTGCACGCTTCCGGCAGCGAACAAATTTACCCGCCTCTTCGCCGGTTTCCCGGCCCTCACGAGGCCCACCTTCTCGGCGGGGGCTGTTAAGCATGGGGTGGAACACCACATCTCCACCTCCGAGCCACCGGTCAACGCCCGGGCACGCCGCCTCGAGCCGACGAAGCTCGCCGTAGCTAAGGCGGAGTTCGCTACGCTGGAGCGGCTCGGCATCGTGCGGCGCTCCGAGTGCCTGCGCGTCGCCGATCCACATCGTGCCCAAGCCCGGCGGGGGATGTCGACCGTGCAGACTACCGGCGCCTCAACGACGCCGCCACCCCCGACCGCTACCCCGTCCCTCACATACAGGACCTCTCCGCCCGGTTGGCGGGTATGTCCTTCTTTTCAAAGGTGGACCTCGTACGCGGCTACCATCAGGTCCCCGTCAGGCCGGAGGACATCCCGAAGACGGCCGTCATCACGCCATTCGGACTTTTCGAATTCCTTCGGATGCCCTTCGGTTTGAAGAATGCGGCTCAGGCGATTCAGCGCCTTATGGACAGTGTCTTGCGCGGCTTAGACTTTTTATACGTCTACTTGGACGACATCCTCGTCGCCAGCACGTCCCGCGAAGAGCATCTTCACCATCTCCACACGCTTTTCGGACGTCTGGGCCAGCATGGCCTCATCGTGAACCCCGCTAAGTGCCGGTTTGGCGTCACCGACATCGACTTTTTGGGGCACCGCGTCACGAGGCACGGGGCCGTCCCCCTACCGGCCAAGGTGGAGGCGGTGAGGGGGTTTCCGCGCCCCCGCACGATCAAGGGGCTCCAGGTGTTCCTGGGCATGGTAAACTTTTACCATCGTTTCCTGCCCCGCATCGCTCAGCTCCAGCGCCCCCTCCACGAGGCCCTCAGAGGGAAGCCAGGCAAAGGTGACGTTACCTGGACCGAGCAGATGGATGCGGCGTTCGTGGACGCAAAGCTCGCCTTGGCTAACGCCACCATGCTCGCGCACCCGGCGCCCGATGCACTGATCGCCCTCACCACCGACACCTCGGACTACGTGGTGGGTGCGGTACACGAGCAATGGGTGCGTGGTGCTTGGCAACCGCTGGCGTTCTTCAGCCGGCAGCTTCGCCCGCCCGAACGCCGTTAAAGTACCTTTGACCGCGAGTTGCTCGGGCTCCACCTGGCGGTCAGGCACTTCCGCCATCTGCTCGAGGGCCGTGCGTTCACGGCCTTCGTCGACCACAAGCCGCTGGTCTACGCGATGAGCAAGGTCACCGAGCCGTGGTCGGCCCGGCAGCAGCGTCACCTCGCGGCCGTGTCCGAATACACGACGGACATCCGGCACGTCGCAGGGAAGGACAACCCGGTGGCGGATTGCCTTTCCCGGTCCGTCGCCCACGTGGTCCACCTTGGCATCGACTATGCCCGGATGGCGGTGGACCAGGCCGCCGACCCCGGTGTCCAGGCCTTGCGGACCGCCGTCACGGGCCTCCACGTCACCGAGGTGCTGTTCGACGGCGCGGCCACGGCCCTCTTGTGCGACGTCTCCCTCGGGTGGCCTCGCCCCATCGTGCCTGCGGGCTGGCAGCGCCAGATTTTCGACGCCATCCACGGCCTGTCCCACCCGGGCACGAAGGCCTCCCAGAGGTTGATCGCCGACAAGTTTGTCTGGCATGGCCTCCGGAAGGCCGTCCGCGGCTGGACCAGGACGTGCCTCGCGTGCCAGCGCGCGAAGGTGCACCGGCATACCCAGGCCCCGTTGGCCCCGTTTACGGTGCCGGCACGTAGGTTCGACCACGTGCACGTGGACCCGGTGGGACCTCTGCCCCCCTCGCGGGGTTTCACCCATGTCCTGACCATGGTGGGCCACACCACCCGTTGGCCGGAGGCCATGCCTTTGGCGGCGACGACGGCCGCGGACGTCGCGCAGGCGTTCATCGCCACCTGGGTCACCCGGTTTGGCACCCCCTCGGCCATCTTGTCCGACCGCGGCCCCCAGTTCACCTCGGAGCTCTGGGCCGCGGGGGCTCGGGGTCCAGCTGCACCGAACCACAGCCTACCACCCCCAGGTCAACGGCCTGTGCGAGCGGTTCCACCGTTCGTTGAAGGCCGCGCTCCGGGCCACCCTCCGCGACGGCGGCTGGGTCGACAAGCTCCCCTGGGTCCTGCTGGGCCTCCGGACGGCGCCCAAGGATGACCTGCGCGCATCCGCAGCGGAGTTGGTCTTTGGGCAACCGCTGCGGGTGCCGGGCGAGTTCCTCCCCGACCCCACGGCACCATGGTCCCCGGCGCAGGAGCGCTCCGCCCTGCAGGAGACCGCCCGAAGGTTCGCCCCGTTGCCGACGGCGCACCACGGGCACCCACCCACGCACGTCGCCCCGGAACTTCGCACCGCGGAGTATGTCTTTGTCCGGCACGACGCCCACCGGACACCACTGCGGCCCCCGTATGACGGGCCTTTCCGCGTGCTGGAGACCGGGGTGAAGCACTTCACCTTGGACATCGGCGGTACTCCCGACCGCGTCTCGGTGGATCGACTCAAGCCGGCCCACCTCGACGTGGACCACCCACCGCCGATGGCTCGGCTCCTGCGTCGGGGCCGCCCCCCTGCGGGTGGACCCCGGGCACCGCCCAGCCCTGCCGGTACGCCGCCCCCCGGTCCAGCACCCATCCCGGGTACAGCCGGAAGCATCCCAGCTGGCATCCCTGCACCCCGGACGCCGCCGGTCGCCAGGGGGCGCTTCGGCCGGGTCATCCGTTTGCCCCGCAAACTGGCCCTCCAGGTGCGCGGGAATTCTGGGGGGGGCGCGTATGGCGAGCACGAAAACCCACTGGCGTGGTGACTTCATTCCACGCACCAAGTGGGTGGCGGCCAGGCCCAAGGGGTAGGCGTGGCCGCAGGATATACACCGGGTGCGCAGCCCGGAGCCAGTGTTACAGTGAGCTCAGAGAATAAAGAACGTTTGAACCTACCGCGTTGTCCGCTTCCTCCTTGGTAGCAAGTAGCGCGCGTAACACCGCGCTTCAATATCTTCCAGACCCATTGATTTGTTTACTCGAAGGCGGTAAAGCGAGAGGTGTATGTTAACAGAAAACGTAGCACTGTATATATGTTTGAATAAAATAGATACACCTGTGGGCCTGTGGCGGACACGATGGCTCGCTGGCGCGATGACATCATTCCGCGCACCAAGAGGGTGTCGGCCACGCCCGAGGGGTAGGCGTGGCCTCGGGATATACACGGCCACACGGGGCTCATAGCCCCGAGCACGGGTGCTGTCGTTTGATCCCAATCACTAAAATAATATTCTGATACGAGGTGGAACAAAAACGGACTTTCCAATCTGATCCTAAAAACATTCCCTTTCTGAGGGGAAAAATGGTTCGGAATTGTTGGACGTATTTTGAGTTACCATCTTCCCATTATTGTTATTTTTTCTTCGTGCACCCTTTACCTAATTGTTTTATCTCTTCTTTCTCGATACTCGTTTTTTAAAATCATCTCTTGAGGATTATGGCGGTGCAGATAACGGCTTGACAATAGATGGTGTATTGACACATGTCAGTTTAGTTCAGCTGGTCTGTCGTTTAGTTTTTCGCTTTGATTGGAAAATAAGGTACTTTGATGATAAAGTTATTGATTATTCAGTGTTATATGTGTGTTACTGTTGTTCTAAATCTGAAGAAAAACCTTAATCTTGGCAGAATCAAGGTAATACCATTTCATTTGCACGTGTGAGTTTACTAACTTGTCCTGTCACTGTCAGTCACACATTTACGCGCCAAGTAGCCTATAATTACGTACTCTTTATTTCTTTGCCCTTTTCACTGCTTTTAACCGCCTCATTTGTTATTTTACCGTTGAATGTGTTGTGGTGATTCATCGTACTTATAAAGGCCTTTTGTGTGCAGGACCTTGTGTGAGGTGGTAAACGCAACCTACAAAAGGATGGCTGGGGTGCTGGAGGAAAACGAGGCGCATGGAAGTGATGGAGCTGGCGAGGGTGGGGAAGCCGTGGAGATTCTCACGGTCGCCGTACGGACGGAGGATCCACCAGATGGAGCGAACGCCGCCCTTGGAGGCGCCGAAGAGCCGGGCAGGGTGGTGCTGATGGTGCGGGACGGTGGGTGTGCTACAGAGAGCGAGTCTGCTTCCAATCGGCGCCCGAGGCTTTCCTGCAGCTTTCCCCGACCGGTGCCGATATTACGGCTCCCACGGGGACCGGGAGGAGGAAAGGGATTTGACCCGAGCTCGGCTCGCTTTAAGGCTCTGTTCACTCTACCCGGGCTGGGTGCGGGTCACGCAGACTCTGCACGAGCTGACGAGGATCGTGCGGTGCGTGCGACGTTGCGTGAGCGTTTCGTACGTTGCCTGCTCGCCCTCGGAGGGCGGCCCGCCGAGTTCACCCTGTACGAGCGATTGCGCATGCGCGCCCGGTTCACCTGCGCCGATGTACCTTTTAGCAGCGTGGCCGTTCACGACCTGGAGACGCCCCTGGGCAAACAGCCGGCAGCTCTGCTGCGCGCGAGTGACGTCATCGTGTTCCAGGTGCAGCTTGCAGATTCCGAGGCCGCCGTGGGTTGACGTGGACCCGTGGGTGTGACCATGGTCGCTCCTCTTATCGGACACCTCGGTGCTGTTTCTACCTCGTCCGTTTTGTATATATTTCTGGTGGATTTCCCAGTTCGAGTCCCAAATCCTGTAAATACCTGTTTAAATATTGAGCTCTATTGGGTCGATTTCTCAGGTGTGTTTTGCTCTGAACAAAGCTGCACCTCTTGATGCCACGAGCCATCCCTCGCAGTTCAGTTCATTTATCACAAGTCTGTGTTCCCATTACTTCTGCTATCACATTATACTTTGGTTTTTTTTTTCTTTCCAAGGACCGCCTTTTCTGTGGCAGAGGGGAGGTCGAGAAATATTTTCTGTTTGGATATAATGAGGAAGAAGAGGAAGCATTGCCACTTTATTACCTTATTGGACTTCCTGCTTTTCACAGCATTTTTGCTTCCAATCCCAATGGAAATGTGTGAAAGATTCCATTTCTTCGATGATCTTGTGGCGTGAGAAACCTTTGCTTACCGAACGGGACAGGCCGGCCCCAGGTTGAGTTTGTGACACTCGTGTCTGGGACGTTCGACCTGATCGGACGAGTGTCCGTACTGCCAGGAAGTCCCAAAAGACGTATAACATGCATGACAAGTATATAAAACATTCTCAAGACAAATGCAAATTTTGAAAAAACAAAGTTTTTAAAATCCACAATTTTAATATTTGTCGTTACAATGACAACAACAACAACAACATGCATTTTAAGGCCATTTTCCCTGCTAGAGCGGGGGTTAGCCTTGCGGTCCCCATGACAATCTTCTCCATTTTGCCCTATTTTCTGCATCTCCCCATGTTAACCCCCTTGCCCGCATTTCTTCTTCCACCATCTTTAGCCAAGTCTTTCTCGGTCTTCCCCGTCTTCTACTTCCTTCTACATTCATTTCCATCACTCTTCTCAACCAGTCACTTTCATCCTTCCTCAACACATGACCAAACCATCTCAACCTGTTCCTCTTCACAGCATCAATCACAGGCTCTATTGCCATCATCTTTCGCAATTCATCATTTGTCTTCCTCTCTCTCAACGATACTCCGCACATCCGTCGAACCATTCGCATTTCCACCCTTTCCAGCCTTCGTTGCTGCTCTACATTCATTACCCATGTCTCGCTCCCATAAATCATAACTGCCATAATCATTCGCATGCCGTTACAGCCGATAAATATTTATTTATACATACATTCAATAGGAGATTTGAATCGTAGAAACGTTTCTCTGATTTTACGCTGACGGTGTTCTGTGCGCACGCACAAAAAGGTATTTCTGAAGGGTCATCAATTGATTTCTCGTGATTTCATTATTTCCGACCCCTTGTGGTTTCTTCTTCATATGTCAACATTATACAGGCCTAGTAGCCTCTGAGGCCGAACAGGCATCTAGCACCACACCAAGACTCCCACACCCACATATTCGTTTTATCTTCCGTTCTTGCTTTTCACAATTTATCCCAATCCGTTCCCCTATGTACATAATAAATAGATTTCCCTCAGCTGTGACCTCGTGTTCCAGTGTTTTCAATCCAGGAAGATGGCAGGTTGACCGGTGGCGGAAGTGGTGTATGTGAGGTATTGAACTCATTCCCTTGATGAATGTACTCGTGTGTTGCCGAAAATGCTGCGGTCAGAAGGTCACGGTTGCTCCAGGCAAGGGCCGGCATGAAGTATTGCCTGAAATGAAGAAACGAGAAAGGCCTTGCGTTATCAACCGGAAGGTAAAATATGGTAAAACAAGGAATGCTCGTCGACCCGAGCTTTTATGATGACACGTATGTTTAAATCCAGATGTTTCATCTCATGTCTGCTCATCTATTCTGCAGATTTGCAACTTCCCATGTACGATGGATGAACAGCCGACCGAACCTCATCGTGTGTGTTTACTGCTGGTGTTGTACCCCCACAATCTTTATCGTTGTTTAAATCAAATGAATAACGGTGCACGGTTACTGCAGTGGCGATGGTCGGAAGGAGGAAGTCAAACACTTGGAAGATAAAGTTTAATAAAAAAATTCTTCTTTTTTTGCCAATCCTGGGAGAGTATCTCTCAGGAAGGCCTAACGAATCAGAACTAGCCTGAAGCCATGCTCTCCCATGAGTGTCAATCAGACCGACAACTTTGCAACGTTTAGTAATGTCCACCAACGTGCCGTACTATGGTGTACTTTGGCCTCTGAAATATGAACTGAAAACTTCCGTTAATCTGGAGGGGCAGGTATTGGATAGCTGCAGCGAGCCAATCGTAGCACAAGGGCGTCGACACAATGTGTGGACAGTGCAAACCCAGTGGGAGGAAATGTGGTCATTTACACACAAATAAATATACGAGTAATTGGACTTGAAGGAAATACATAAGTTTGTGTAACTAGAATATATCGATCGACATGGCAGGATGGTCTCGAGTTCCGCACTACTCCCACTCCAGGCTGTCTCGTCTGGGTTTGAATCCTGACCCAGCTATAAACGATCATCCTGGTGTTTCACTGGCAAGGTTTCAGAATCATTGGAATCTCCCGCGATGAAGCTAACTCCAAGGGCCTCTCACTCTCACCGCAGGCAGGTTGGTGGTCTTTGTCTTCTACCGACTCCTCTCCGGCCTTGCTCCCCCAGCTCTGTCTGTGCTCTGTCTCCCAAATATTCCTACAGGTCGCACAAGATCTGCCTGCAACCCTCTTCTGGTTAAACTGACGAAATCAAGACTCTCTGCTCACCTTCACTCTTTCATTCCCCTTTTCTTCCGCCTCTGGAATAAATTCCCTCACTCTCTTCAATCCCACTCCACCCTCCAGGTGTTGAAAACAGCTGTTCACCACCATCTCTTATCTTCCCCCATCCAAAACCTTGATCTTTTCTACCCCCGCTAATTCACCCCAGATACACTTCTTTGTAATTCCGACTTCTTTCCTGGAAGTCCTAGCAGTGTCCATGTGTTTTTTACCTCTCCCACCCTCCCCCCCACCACTCCCATTTCCACACCTCCTCCCCCAAGTCCTCTCCCTCCCACAGATCTTCCGATGTCCCTGTTCTCTGCTGTTGTACTTGTGTGCTTCCCTCTCTCTCTCCATCTTGTCTCCCGCTCCCTTTATCTTATGTTTTATGTGTCCGTTGTTTTTTTGTGATTAATGTTTGCCCTTACACGAGCCTCGATCTTTTATACCAAAAAAATAAAGGGGATTCATGAATGTGTGTGCTGTTCCTCGGATCGACGATAAACTTGGCGTCCTCTCTACCGACATTGGTTGATGGACTTAAAGATCACGCAAAGTGTCCGCAAAGGGTAGGCAAGCTAAATCCGGCACCCTGTGCAAATTCCAAGTTACCTACCTAACTTCCCGACTCGGAGTGGCGACCCGACCTGGACTGTGTCCCAGGAAACTGATTCACCAGCACATCTGCATCGGGCATTCATTACTGAGGATCGATCCGATCCTCCACCATTTTGCATCAACCCACCTGGCATTCTGTCATAGAGGAAACCAGTGAGGGGGAATGTGCTGGAATCATGAAGAGGTTGCTCGGTTGTGGAAATTCCCAGGCTGAGGAGCGATTCCAGTTCATCCAGCAAGTCCCAATTGAGGATTGAGACGCCAAATCCATCATCAAGTCGGTTCATTTTTGATGACTTGGTGATTTGCAAATCGCTTTCACCGACACCAAAACCGTGCTGGCCCGATTCTGTTACGTCACCACCACACCAACTTCCGGTGTACAACGATGGGTATTCAGCATTGAAGACGCAGTCATTCCGCATCTCAAGTGCGTCAAAGTTTAGCCGGAGATCGGCCTCAATAACAGCGCCTTGTAAGGAAGGACCCGGATTTTGTAGGCACAGGAAAGAGGAGTTCCTGCTACTTGGGTTTGAGAAGTTGTTTGAAGTCTTCTGTGGTGGTTTCTCTGAGATACCGCTTCCAGTAACAGGTGGTGCCGCGGTGTGGAGGTGCGTACAAGGTACTACCACAGCCGGAGAAGGACACGTGACAAAGTTGTCATTGGATGGAATAGCTACATGATGGGAATCTGATCCCCAGGCCCACGAATGCTCTGATCTCAAGATTTGGTCCACCAGCTCTGCCAGGTCTTCACTCAACTCCGACAGGTCCTCATCCATTCTTGCCCTCTTTGCTGGCACTGGATCCTCTTGGCTCAGACCGTTGTAATTTGACGGGGTCTCATCATTTCCACACAGGTGTGTAGGCTGAGGTGCCGCCTCAGCTTCGCCATTTCCAGAGGTGCCAGGAAGTTGTGGGCACGCGCAAAATCCCTGAATTGGCGTGGCTTTGTGAGGAACAGGGATTCTGTGTTTATTAACGGAACTTAATTCGGATTGTCTGGGCCTCGTCCTCAGGTGAGTTACAGAGGATGAAATGGTGGAGACCTCGGATGACTGTGAAGCAGGAGTCAAAGATCGGTACGTGCAATGTCCCCTGTTCCTGGGATTGATGTTTGCCGAAGTGTCAGTTACATGAGGAGATATGGATGATGCTTTCGGATTTGAAGGTACCGGGGTTTGATGGAGAAGGAATTTCGCCACCTGTTCACTGTCATGACACGTGATACACAGCGATTGGTCAAAGGAATTGAGAATATAACATTCAAATCAAAGCTCCAATTGCAACCTTTCAAAAAAAACGTTTTACTTCCAGGTCTAGCACCAACGACGGTTTCAAGGTAAACTCACCTGATAATCGAGTTTGTACACCGGATCGTATGTGGATCTCGCTTCCGCATTGCTGTCACCTGAACCCACAACCATTGTCCTGACTTGGTGACCATCTTTAGCACTCCCTCACAAACCACCTCCTCTCCACTCACTGCCAAGGATGGAGGGAGGAATTGTGCAGGATGAAGAAGAAAGCCAAAAGGATTGTGCGTAATCGAGACACGATTTGAAAAGGAGGACAGGTTTGCAATTCCACAAACAAATCATACACGTCATCGCTTTTCAACAGGTAAAACACCGCGATGGGCCCAACATTAGTTTATCTCTACTTTGAATTTTGAACACCGATGATGTCATAACACAAGGGGGTCAACATTATTATATCAGCCTGTAACAAATTTTGACCCTGCCCCCACATACACAAGGACAATGCATACATAATAAATAGATGGGCCCAAAGCAAGTGGTTACCTGTACGGCTGGAGTGTTACACAACGACTTACAGCACGTGGAGTGAAGCATCCGAGCCTCAGAGAGATGATCTGGGTGCACCTGTCGGTACCAGGAAGAACCACTCAGTTCTTCTGGTTGGAACTCCAGAAAGAAAGACGTGCTGGAGGATGAGGAAGCCGAGGTAGATTTCAGGTATCACGTTGCTAATAAAACCTGATATTAGGCCCAAAGTCGTTTGTTTGAAAAATCATGGGAAGGCTTCATCGTCAACAGATCAGCGAACTTGATCAGGAGATTGATGCGATGGGGGAGGAAGTTGGGGTAGGAGGTGGGTGGGATGGGGGGAGGGGGCAGGAGGTGGGTGGGATGGGGGGAGGGGGTAGGAGGTGGGTGGGATGGGGGGAGGGGGCAGGAGGTGGGTGGGATGGGGGGAGGGGGGTAGGAGGTGGGTGGGATGGGGGGAGGGGGTAGGAGGTGGGTGGGATGGGGGGAGGGGGTAGGAGGTGGGTGGGATGGGGGGAGGGGGGTAGGAGGTGGGTGGGATGGGGGAGGGGGCAGGAGGTGGGTGGGATGGGGGGAGGGGGTAGGAGGTGGGTGGGATGGGGGGAGGGGGTAGGAGGTGGGTGGGATGGGGGGAGGGGGTAGGAGGTGGGTGGGATGGGGGGAGGGGGTAGGAGGTGGGTGGGATGGGGGGAGGGGTAGGAGGTGGGTGGGATGGGGGGAGGGGGTAGGAGGTGGGTGGGATGGGGGGAGGGGGTAGGAGGTGGGTGGGATGGGGGAGGGGGCAGGAGGTGGGTGGGTGGGATGGGGTGAGGGTAGGAGGTGGGTGGGATGGGGGGAGGGGGTAGGAGGTGGGTGGGATGGGGGGAGGGGGTAGGAGGTGGGTGGGATGGGGGAGGGGGTAGGAGGTGGGTGGGATGGGGGGAGGGGGTATGGAGGTGGGGTGGGATGGGGGAAGGGGGTAGGAGGTGGGTGGGATGGGGGAGGGGGCAGGAGATGGGGGGAGGGGCAGGAGGTGGGGTGGGATGGGGGGGAGGGGTAGGAGGTGGGGTGGGATGGGGGGAGGGGTAGGAGGTGGGGCAGGAGGGGTTGGGGAGTTGGGGTAGGAGGTGGGTGGGATGGAGGGGGGGGGGTTCAGAGGGGAGGTTGAAAGAATGTATAGAGTATATAATGGGAGGGGAGGGTCAAAATTGTGCAATTTTTGAATACCTAATAAATGGAAGCCCCTTTCATCCTATTTAACCATGTATATTGTGTTCAACATATGAGGTATGTGCATTCCCTCCAATCACCTGGTACAGCATGAACGGTATTTCATATCCAGTTCGTGCCATGTGCAGAACGCCCATTGTGCCGGTCCAGAGTGGGAACCAGGCCAGGCAAGTGGACGGCACATGGCCACCAGGATCTCCCCACTGAGGGGACTCTCCACCTTGGAACTCCAACACACTCGGTGACCCGTTACCTCCACCACGCGGTTCCTTCTACTCCCCGCACGCCGCAGTGTCCGAGATGTGACCATACGACACACAAAGGTTACCTCTGTGCGACAGAGGGATGACATTACATTGTTTGGAAAGTATCAACTTATCGGTTTTACCACTTGACCTTCGACCGAAAGAGTTTGCTTAACCCAGAGACAAGGACATCCATGTCTCTAATTCTGTGTCTCCTTCTCTTGTGATATTTTAATAAAAGTTCTGACCGACAACATGGAGCTACATCCACTGCTGAACAAAAGTGGCGGACAACATAATACATTTACTATACTGATGTACCATGTGTACCATACTCCGTCACAGAGCGTCGGTGCTGCTGTGGCCACATAATACATTTACTATACTGATGTACCATGTGTACCATACTCCGTCACAGAGCGTCGGTGCTGCTGTGGCCACATAATACATTTACTATACTGATGCACCATGTGTACCATACTCCGTCACAGAGCGTCGGTGCTGCTGTGGCCACATAATACATTTACTATACTGATGTACCATGTGTACCATACTCCGTCACAGAGCGTCGGTGTTGCTGTGGCCACATAATACATTTACTATACTGATGCACCATGTGTACCATACTCCGTCACAGAGATCGGTGCTGCTGTGGCCACAGAATACATTTACTATACTGATGCACCATGTGTACCATACTCCGTCACAGAGCGTCGGTGTTGCTGTGGCCACATAATACATTTACTATACTGATGCACCATGTGTACCATACTCCGTCACAGAGCGTCGGTGCTGCTGTGGCCACGTAATACATTTACTATACTGATGTACCATGTGTACCATACTCCGTCACAGAGCGTCGGTGCTGCTGTGGCCACATAATACATTTACTATACTGATGCACCATGTGTACCATACTCCGTCACAGAGCGTCGGTGTTGCTGTGGCCACATAATACATTTACTATACTGATGTACCATGTGTACCATACTCCGTCACAGAGATCGGTGCTGCTGTGGCCACATAATACATTTACTATACTGATGCACCATGTGTACCATACTCCGTCACAGAGCGTCGGTGCTGCTGTGGCCACGTAATACATTTACTATACTGATGTACCATGTGTACCATACTCCGTCACAGAGATCGGTGCTGCTGTGGCCACAGAATACATTTACTATACTGATGCACCATGTGTACCATACTCCGTCACAGAGATCGGTGCTGCTGTGGCCACAGAATACATTTACTATACTGATGCACCATGTGTACCATACTCCGTCACAGAGCGTCGGTGCTGCTGTGGCCACATAATACATTTACTATACTGATGCACCATGTGTACCATACTCCGTCACAGAGCGTCGGTGCTGCTGTGGCCACATAATACATTTACTATACTGATGTACCATGTGTACCATACTCCGTCACAGAGCGTCGGTGCTGCTGTGGCCACATAATACATTTACTATACTGATGCACCATGTGTACCATACTCCGTCACAGAGCGTCGGTGCTGCTGTGGCCACATAATACATTTACTATACTGATGTACCATGTGTACCATACTCCGTCACAGAGATCGGTGCTGCTGTGGCCACATAATACATTTACTATACTGATGTACCATGTGTACCATACTCCGTCACAGAGCGTCGGTGCTGCTGTGGCCACATAATACATTTACTATACTGATCCACCATGTGTACCATACTCCGTCACAGAGCGTCGGTGTTGCTGTGGCCACATAATACATTTACTATACTGATGCACCATGTGTACCATACTCCGTCACAGAGCGTCGGTGCTGCTGTGGCCACATAATACATTTACTATACTGATGCACCATGTGTACCATACTCCGTCACAGAGCGTCGGTGCTGCTGTGGCCACATAATACATTTACTATACTGATGCACCATGTGTACCATACTCCGTCACAGAGCGTCGGTGCTGCTGTGGCCACATAATACATTTACTATACTGATGCACCATGTGTACCATACTCCGTCACAGAGCGTCGGTGTTGCTGTGGCCACATAATACATTTACTATACTGATGCACCATGTGTACCATACTCCGTCACAGAGCGTCGGTGCTGCTGTGGCCACATAATACATTTACTACACTGATGCACCATGTGTACCATACTCCGTCACAGAGCGTCGGTGCTGCTGTGGCCACATAATACATTTACTATACTGATGCACCATGTGTACCATACTCCGTCACAGAGCGTCGGTGCTGCTGTGGCCACATAATACATTTACTACACTGATGTACCATGTGTACCATACTCCGTCACAGAGCGTCGGTGCTGCTGTGGCCACATAATACATGTACTACACTGATGCACCATGTGTACCATACTCCGTCACAGAGCGTCGGTGCTGCTGAAACAGTTGCTTGGCAATGGTTATACTGGATGGTTTTGCCATTGTTTTCCCAGCAGTTGTTAGCGCAGGAATTTGTTGAGGGTGCTGGAAATAACTTGCCGACGCTTCATGAAAGACACCATGGGATATTTAACCTCCACCAACTAATGTTAGCAGACGGGGCGCCAGTTTAACGTCCATCCGAGGAACGGCACACACATTGACGGATCACTCCACCTGTGAAACATGGGATGGCACTTTATATCTGGGTGGGATTCAAACTCGGGCAAGACGACTCAAGGTGAGTCTGCGAGGGTCAGCCAAATCCAGATCCAAAGTGAGTTTGTGACGACATCCGTACAATTTGCATGTGAGTTTGTGACGACATTCCATACAATTTGCCAAATCCAGAACCAATGTGTTGCCAGACTCCATATTCCTCTGTGAGCATGCGAGTTTGTGATGATATTCCGTACAATTTGCCAAATCCAGAACCAAAGTGTTGCCAGACTCCATATTCCTCTGTGAGTTTGTGATGATATTCCATACAATTTGCCAAATCCAGAACCAAAGTGTTGCCAGACTCCATATTCCTCTGTGAGTTTGTGATGATATTCCATACAATTTGCCAAATCCAGAACCAATGTGTTGCCAGACTCCATATTCCTCTGTGAGCATGCGAGTTTGTGATGATATTCCGTACAATTTGCCAAATCCAGAACCAAAGTGTTGCCAGACTCCATATTCCTCTGTGAGCATGCGAGTTTGTGATGATATTCCGTACAATTTGCCAAATCCAGAACCAAAGTGTTGCCAGACTCCATATTCCTCTGTGAGCATGCGAGTTTGTGATGATATTCCGTACAATTTGCCAAATCCAGAACCAAAGTGTTGCCAGACTCCATATTCCTCTGTGAGCATGCGAGTTTGTGATGATATTCCATACAATTTGCCAAATCCAGAACCAAAGTGTTGCCAGACTCCATATTCCTATGTGTGCATGTGAGTTTGTGATGATATTCCGTACAATTTGCCAAATCCAGAACCAATGTGTTGCCAGACTCCATATTCCTCTGTGAGCATGCGAGTTTGTGATGATATTCCGTACAATTTGCCAAATCCAGAACCAAAGTGTTGCCAGACTCCATATTCCTCTGTGAGTTTTTTTTTTTTTTTTTTTTTTTTTTTTTTTTTTTTTTTTTTTTTTTTTTTTTTTTTTTTTTTTTTGTATACTGAATCGAGGCTCGTGAAAGAGCTAACATTTACTTCACAAACAAATCAACCAGACAAACAAAATATATAAAAAGCGGGAGCGGAAAACAAGATGGGGAGAGAAGGTGAAGCACACAAACACAACATTTGAGAGCAGGGAGATGTGTGGAAGGGAGAGGGCCTGGGGGGAGGAGGCATGGGAAGGGGGGGGGGGGGTGGAGGGAGAAGTATAAAACACAAGGACACCAATGACTTCCAGGCCAGAAGTTGGCATTTCAAAAAAGTGGAATTGGGGTGAAATTAGCGGGGGTAGAAAAGATCAAGGTTTTGGATGGGGGAAGATAAGAGATGGTGGTGAACAGCTGTTTTAAAGACCTGGAGGGTGGAGTGGGATTGAAGAGAGTGAGGGAGTTTGTTCCAGAGGCGGGAGAAAAGAGGAATGAAGGAGTGAAGGTGAGCAGAGAGTCTTGATTTTGGCAGTTTGACCATAAGAGGGTTGCAGGCAGATCTTGTGCGACCTGTAGGAATATTTGCGGGACAGAGCCCAGAGAGAGCTGGGGGGGCAAGGCCAGAGAGGAGTCGGTAGAAGATGGAAAGACCACCAACCTGCCTGCGGTGAGTGAGTGAGAGGCCCTTGGAGTTAGCTTCATCGCGGGAGATTCCAATAATTCTGAATGCTTTGGTTTCAACAGCGTGAAGACGAGCTAGGTGTGAGGCAGGAGCACCAGCCCAGAGGGGAGAGCAGTATTCCATTGAGCTGCGGATGAAAGCCTTGTATGTGGTGAGGAGCTCAGGTGTGCCAAGGAAGGACTTCGCACGACGGAGGATGCCCAGTCGGCGACTGGCTTTGGAGGCCAGATTTGAAATGTGGTTTTCCCAGGAAAGATCATGGCAGATAGTGAGACCCAAAAGCTTGAGTGACAGAACTTCTTGGAGAGGATTATTCAGAAAGTGGATGGGAGGGTTGTCCAGTCGGTCTTTTCGGAGAGACATCGTAAGAGTGTGAGATTTGTCAGGATTGAAAGACATGTTCCACTTGTTTGCCCAGTCTGTGATTTTGTCCAGGTCTGCAGAGAGTGAGGAGGCAGCAGACTGCCGATCTGAGGGATGAAGAATGGAGCGACAGAGAGTAGAGTCATCAGCAAAGAGATACAGAGGATTTTCAAGAGAGTCAGAGAGATCATTGATGAAGACCAGAAAAAGGACAGGGCCTAGAACACTGCCTTGTGGAACTCCAGCCTGAACAGGAAGAGGAGATGAGAGAAACCCATTCAGGGCCACACGTTGACTACGACTAGAGAGGAAGTCCGCCAGCCATGCGTGGAGATTTCCATGGATACCAAAAGAGGAGAGTTTGGTGAGCAGAGCGGGGTGCCAGACCGTATCGAAGGCACGTGATATGTCAAGGGAGACTGCTCTAATTTCCTGTTTGGCATTGAGGACCTCCATCCATTGTTGAGAAAGCAGAAGCAGCATGTCCAGAGTAGAGTGTCCAGGTCTGAAACCAAATTGATGATCAGAGATCAAGCCATTGGAGAAGAGGAAAGATTTCATATCTGAAGCAATGATGGATTCCATGACTTTGCTGATAATTGGGAGAAGGCTGATTGGTCTGTAGTTGCTGGGATCTGTTTTTGCACCTTGTTTGTGCAAAGCGGTGATGTTGGCAGATTTCCAAGCAGATGGCAGTTGACCTTGAGCAAAAGAGAGGGTGAAGAGAACAGAGAGAGGGAGTGAAAGAGCGGAAGCACATGATTTTAGGACCCGTGGGCTGATGCCGTCAGGTCCAGTTGCAGAATCCGAGTCGAGGGTTGACAGAAACTTTTCCACCTTGTCAGGAGGAAAGGACACAGAGTCCAGGAGCAGCTGGGTACGACTGGGTACGGTGGGTACAGAGAGGGATGGGTTTGGGACACAAGATTTAGAGGCAAACACAGAGTTGAGGCATTCAGCTTTTTCACGTGCGGAGTCAGCCGTGTGGCCATTTGAGGTGAGGGAGGGGATGGAGGGGGAACAAACACCAGAAACAGATTTGACCAGACGCCACCAGGATTTGGAAGAGGGAGACAGATAAGAGAGTTCGGTCCTGAGAACGGAGAGATATTGTTTCCTGGCTCTCCTGAGGGTGGACACACACTTGTTTCGGGCTTTGTGAAAGGAAATGAGATTTCCTTCCGTTGGATTTGCTTTCCAGGAGACGAAAGCAAGTTGTTTCTGGGCAATAGCCTCACCACAAGATTCCGTGTACCATGGACGGGAGGAAGGGTATGACAACAGAAGACGAGATGGGATAAATCTGTGCATGAGAGAGAGCAGTTTGCTTTGGAAGAATTCCCAGGAAGAATTTATGTCAGAGGCAGTAGAGATGGGAGACCAGTCCAGATGATTGATGGCTGCTTGAAGACCGTGCCAGTTGGCCTTAGTGAAATGCTTTGCCAAATTTGTGACGTTTGTGACGATATTCCATACAATTTGCCAAATCCAGAACCAATGTGTTGCCAGACTCCATATTCCTCTGTGAGCATGCGAGTTTGTGATGATATTCCGTACAATTTGCCAAATCCAGAACCAAAGTGTTGCCAGACTCCATATTCCTCTGTGAGCATGCGAGTTTGTGATGATATTCCGTACAATTTGCCAAATCCAGAACCAAAGTGTTGCCAGACTCCATATTCCTCTGTGAGTTTGTGATGATATTCCATACAATTTGCCAAATCCAGAACCAAAGTGCTGCTAGACTCCATATTCCTCTGTGAGTTTGTGATGATATTCCGTACAATTTGCCAAATCCAGATCCAAAGTGCTGCTAGACTCCATATTCCTCTGTGAGCATGTGAGTTTGTGATGATATTCCGTACAATTTTCCAAATCCAGATCCAAAGTGTTGCCAGACTCCATATTCCTCTGTGAGCATGTGAGTTTGTGACGATATTCCATACAATTTGTCAAATCCAGATCCAAAGTGCTGCCATACTCCATATTCCTCTGTGAGTTTGTGACGATATTCCACACAATTTGCCAAATCCAGAACGAAAGTGCTGCTGGACTCCATATTCCTCTGTGAGCATGTGAGTTTGTGATGACATTCCATACAATTTGCCAAATCCAGAGCCAAAGTGCTGCCATACTCCATATTCCTCTGTGAGTTTGTGACGATATTCCACACAATTTGCCAAATCCAGAACGAAAGTGCTGCTGGACTCCATATTCCTCTGTGAGCATGTGAGTTTGTGATGATATTCCATACAATTTGCCAAATCCAGAGCCAAAGTGCTGCGAGACTCCATATTCCTCTGTGAGCATGTGAGTTTATGACGATATTCCATACAATTTGTCAAATCCAGCTCCAAAGTGCTGCTGGACTCCATATTCCTCTGTGAGCATGTGAGTTTGTGATGATATTCCATACAATTTGCCAAATCCAGATCCAAAGTGCTGCTAGACTCCATATTCCTCTGTGTGCATGTGAGTTTGTGACGATATTCCGTACAATTTGCCAAATCCAGATCCAAAGTGCTGCTAGACTCCATATTCCTCTGTGAGTTTGTGATGATATTCCATACAATTTGTCAAATCCAGATCCAAAGTGCTGCCATACTCCATATTCCTCTGTGAGTTTGTGACGATATTCCACACAATTTGCCAAATCCAGAACGAAAGTGCTGCTGGACTCCATATTCCTCTGTGAGCATGTGAGTTTGTGATGATATTCCATACAATTTGCCAAATCCAGAGCCAAAGTGCTGCCAGACTCCATATTCCTCTGTGAGCATGTGAGTTTGTGATGATATTCCATACAATTTGCCAAATCCAGAGCCAAAGTGCTGCGAGACTCCATATTCCTCTGTGAGCATGTGAGTTTATGACGATATTCCATACAATTTGTCAAATCCAGCTCCAAAGTGCTGCTGGACTCCATATTCCTCTGTGAGCATGTGAGTTTGTGATGATATTCCATACAATTTGCCAAATCCAGATCCAAAGTGCTGCTAGACTCCATATTCCTCTGTGTGCATGTGAGTTTGTGACGATATTCCGTACAATTTGCCAAATCCAGAACCAAAGTGTTGCGCGACTCCATATTCCTCTGTGAGCATGTGAGTTTGTGATGATATTCCATATAATTTGCCAAATCCAGAACCAAAGTGCTGCTGGACTCCATATTCCTCTGTGAGTTTGTGACGATATTCCGTACAATTTGCCAAATCCAGAACCAAAGTGTTGCGCGACTCCATATTCCTCTGTCAGCATGTGAGTTTGTGATGATATTCCATACAATTTGCCAAATCCAGAACCAAAGTGTTGCGCGACTCCATATTCCTCTGTGAGCATGTGAGTTTGTGATGATATTCCATACAATTTGCCAAATCCAGATCCAAAGTGCTGCTAGACTCCATATTCCTCTGTGAGCATGTGAGTTTGTGACGATATTCGACACAATTTGCCAAATCCAGAACCAAAGTGCTGCTAGACTCCATATTCCTCTGTGAGCATGTGAGTTTGTGATGATATTCCATACAATTTGTCAAATCCAGAACCAAAGTGCTGCTAGACTCCATATTCCTCTGTGAGCATGTGAGTTTGTGACGACATTCCATACAATTTGTCAAATCCAGATCCAAAGTGCTGCTAGACTCCATATTCCTCTGTGAGCATGTGAGTTTGTGACGACATTCTGTACAATTTGTCAAACCCAGATCCAAAGTGCTGCTAGACTCCATATTCCTCTGTGAGCATGTGAGTTTGTGACGACATTCCATACAATTTGTCAAATCCAGAACCAAAGTGCTGCTAGACTCCATATTCCTCTGTGAGCATGTGAGTTTGTGACGACATTCCATACAATTTGCCAAATCCAGATCCAAAGTGCTGCTAGACTCCATATTCCTCTGTGAGCATGTGAGTTTGTGACGACATTCTATCCAATTTGCCAAATCCAGATCCAAAGTGCTGCTAGACTCCATATTCCTCTGTCAGCATGTGAGTTTGTGACGACATTCTATCCAATTTGCCAAATCCAGAACCAAAGTGCTGCTAGACTCCATATTCCTCTGTCAGCATGTGAGTTTGTGACGATATTCCATACAATTTGTCAAATCCAGAACCAAAGTGTTGCTAGACTCCATATTCCTCTGTGAGCATGTGAGTTTGTGACGATATTCGACACAATTTGCCAAATCCAGAACCAAAGTGCTGCTAGACTCCATATTCCTCTGTCAGCATGTGAGTTTGTGACGACATTCTATCCAATTTGCCAAATCCAGAACCAAAGTGCTGCTAGACTCCATATTCCTCTGTCAGCATGTGAGTTTGTGACGATATTCCATACAATTTGTCAAATCCAGAACCAAAGTGTTGCCAGACTCCATATTCCTCTGTGAGCATGTGAGTTTGTGACGACATTCTATCCAATTTGCCAAATCCAGAACCAAAGTGCTGCTAGACTCCATATTCCTCTGTGAGCATGTGAGTTTGTGACGATATTCCATACAATTTGTCAAATCCAGAACCAAAGTGTTGCCAGACTCCATATTCCTCTGTGTGCATGTGCGTTTGTGACGATATTCCATACAATTTGTCAAATCCAGATCCAAAGTGTTGCTCGACTCCATATTCCTCTGTAAGCATGTGAGTTTGTGACGACATTCCATACAATTTGCCAAATCCAGATCCAAAGTGCTGCGAGACTCCATATTCTTCTCTGAGCATGTGAGTTTGTGACGACATTCCATACAATTTACCAAATCCAGATCCAAAGTGCTGCTAGACTCCATATTCCTCTGTGAGCATGTGAGTTTGTGACGACATTCTATCCAATTTGCCAAATCCAGATCCAAAGTGCTGCTAGACTCCATATTCCTCTGTCAGCATGTGAGTTTGTGACGATATTCGACACAATTTGCCAAATCCAGAACCAAAGTGCTGCTAGACTCCATATTCCTCTGTCAGCATGTGAGTTTGTGACGACATTCTATCCAATTTGCCAAATCCAGAACCAAAGTGCTGCTAGACTCCATATTCCTCTGTCAGCATGTGAGTTTGTGACGATATTCCATACAATTTGTCAAATCCAGAACCAAAGTGTTGCCAGACTCCATATTCCTCTGTGAGCATGTGAGTTTGTGACGACATTCTATCCAATTTGCCAAATCCAGAACCAAAGTGCTGCTAGACTCCATATTCCTCTGTGAGCATGTGAGTTTGTGACGATATTCCATACAATTTGTCAAATCCAGAACCAAAGTGTTGCCAGACTCCATATTCCTCTGTGTGCATGTGCGTTTGTGACGATATTCCATACAATTTGTCAAATCCAGATCCAAAGTGTTGCTCGACTCCATATTCCTCTGTAAGCATGTGAGTTTGTGACGACATTCCATACAATTTGCCAAATCCAGATCCAAAGTGCTGCGAGACTCCATATTCTTCTCTGAGCATGTGAGTTTGTGACGACATTCCATACAATTTACCAAATCCAGATCCAAAGTGCTGCTAGACTCCATATTCCTCTGTGAGCATGTGAGTTTGTGACGACATTCCATACAATTTGTCAAATCCAGAACCAAAGTGCTGCTAGACTCCATATTCCTCTGTGAGCATGTGAGTTTGTGACGACATTCCATACAATTTGCCAAATCCAGATCCAAAGTGCTGCTAGACTCCATATTCCTCTGTGAGCATGTGAGTTTGTGACGACATTCCATCCAATTTGCCAAATCCAGATCCAAAGTGCTGCTAGACTCCATATTCCTCTGTCAGCATGTGAGTTTGTGACGACATTCCATACAATTTTCCAAATCCAGATCCAAAGTGCTGCTAGACTCCATATTCCTCTGTGAGCATGTGAGTTTGTGACGACATTCCGTACAATTTGCCAAATCCAGATCCAAAGTGCTGCTAGACTCCATATTCCTCTGTGAGCATGTGAGTTTGTGCCGACATTCCGTGCAATTTGCCAAATCCAGAACCAAAGTGTTGCTAGACTCCATATTCCTCTGTGAGCATGTGAGTTTGTGACGACATTCCGTGCAATTTTCCAAATCCAGATCCAAAGTGTTGCTAGACTCCATATTCCTCTGTGAGTTTGTGACGACATGCCATACAATTTTCCAAATCCAGATCCAAAGTGCTGCTGGACTCCATATTCCTCTGTGAGCATGTGAGTTTGTGACGACATTCCATACAATTTGCCAAATCCAGATCCAAAAGACTCCATATTCCTCTGTGAGCATGTGAGTTTGTGACGACATTCCGTGCAATTTGCCAAATCCAGAACCAAAGTGCTGCTAGACTCCATATTCCTCTGTGAGCATGTGAGTTTGTGACGACATTCCATACAATTTGCCAAATCCAGATCCAAAGTGCTGCTAGACTCCATATTCCTCTGTGAGCATGTGAGTTTGTGATGATATTCCATACAATTTGTCAAATCCAGAACCAAAGTGCTGCTAGACTCCATATTCCTCTGTGAGCATGTGAGTTTGTGACGACATTCCGTACAATTTGTCAAACCCAGATCCAAAGTGCTGCTAGACTCCATATTCCTCTGTGAGCATGTGAGTTTGTGACGACATTCCATACAATTTGCCAAATCCAGATCCAAAGTGCTGCTAGACTCCATATTCCTCTGTGAGCATGTGAGTTTGTGACGACATTCCATACAATTTGTCAAATCCAGATCCAAAGTGCTGCTAGACTCCATATTCCTCTGGGTGCATGTGAGTTTGTGACGATATTCCATACAATTTGTCAAATCCAGATCCAAAGTGCTGCTAGACTCCATATTCCTCTGTGAGCATGTGAGTTTGTGACGACATTCCGTACAATTTGTCAAACCCAGATCCAAAGTGCTGCTGGACTCCATATTCCTCTGTGAGCATGTGAGTTTGTGACGATATTCGACACAATTTGCCAAATCCAGAACCAAAGTGCTGCTAGACTCCATATTCCTCTGTGAGCATGTGAGTTTGTGATGATATTCCATACAATTTGTCAAATCCAGAACCAAAGTGCTGCTAGACTCCATATTCCTCTGTGAGCATGTGAGTTTGTGACGACATTCCATACAATTTGTCAAATCCAGATCCAAAGTGCTGCTAGACTCCATATTCCTCTGGGTGCATGTGAGTTTGTGACGATATTCCATACAATTTGTCAAATCCAGATCCAAAGTGCTGCTAGACTCCATATTCCTCTGTGAGCATGTGAGTTTGTGACGACATTCCGTACAATTTGTCAAACCCAGATCCAAAGTGCTGCTGGACTCCATATTCCTCTGTGAGCATGTGAGTTTGTGACGATACAACAACAACAACAGGCATTTTAAGGCCATTTTCCCTGCAAGCGCGGGGGTTAGCCTTGCGGTCCCCGTGACAATGTTCTCCATTTTGCCCTATTTTCTGCATCTCTCCTTGTTAACCCCCTTGCCCGCATTTCTTATTCGACCATCTTTATCCAAGTCTTTCTCGGTCTTCCCCGTCCTCTACTTCCTTCTACATTCATTTCCATCACTCTTCTCAACCAGTCACTTTCATCCTTCCTCAACACATGACCAAACCATCTCAACCTGTTCCTCTTCACAGCATCAATCACAGGCTCTATTCCCATCATCTTTTGCAAATCATCATTTGTCTTCCTCTCTCTCAACGATACTCCACACATCCACCGTACCATTCGCATTTCCACCCTTTCCAGCCTTCGTTGCTGCTCTACGTTCATTACCCATGTCTCGCTCCCATAAATCATAACACTTCTCACACATGCAGCATACACTTTTCCCTTCAGCTTCAACGACACTCTCCTCCTCATCAGCACGCCACTCAGTTCCCGAAACTTCTTCCATGCACATCTCATTCCAGCAACCGTTGCCGAGTCTGATCCACCTTCTCCATTCAGCATGTCTCCAAGGTAACAATGTTTTCACACCTTCCAGCTTCACGCCGTCTCCAAGATCCAACTCAACATTTCCTCCATCTGCAGCTCCCTCTGTGCACACCTTACACTTGAATGTAGCTGCCACACTGGTTAATGACCCTCTCAACCCACTACATTTTTGATGAACCCACTCAGCGCACATTGTACATTGAATGGAATTCACTCCGACACCCTTCCTGCACACAGCACATAGCCGCTTCCCAGTTCTTTCCACCTCGCCACATGCTTTACCACATGCCATCACCTTCGTTTTTCCGATATTCACCTTCAGACCTTTTGTCTCCATACATTCCTTCCACTTGAGTTTGCGACGATATTCCATACAATTTGTCAAACCCAGATCCAAAGTGCTGCTGGGCTCCATATTCCTCTGTGAGCATGTGAGTTTGTGACGATACAACAACAACAAAGGCATTTTAAGGCCATTTTCCCTGCAAGCGCGGGGGTTAGCCTTGCGGTCCCCGTGACAATGTTCTCCATTTTGCCCTATTTTCTGCATCTCTCCTTGTTAACCCCCTTGCCCGCATTTCTTATTCGACCATCTTTAGCCAAGTCTTTCTCGGTCTTCCCCGTCCTCTACTTCCTTCTACGTTCAATTCCATCACTCTTCTCAACCAGTCACTTTCATCCTTCCTCAACACATGACCAAACCATCTCAACCTGTTCCTCTTCACAGCATCAATCACAGGCTCTATTCCCATCATCTTTCGCAAATCATCATTTGTCTTCCTCTCTCTCAACGATACTCCACACATCCACCGAACCATTCGCATTTCCACCCTTTCCAGCCTTCGTTGCTGCTCTACGTTCATTACCCATGTCTCGCTCCCATAAATCATAACACTTCTCACACATGCAGCATACACTTTTCCCTTCAGCTTCAACGACACTCTCCTCCTCATCAGCACGCCACTCAGTTCCCGAAACTTCTTCCATGCACATCTCATTCCAGCAACCGTTGCCGAGTCTGATCCACCTTCTCCATTCAGCATGTCTCCAAGGTAACAATGTTTTCACACCTTCCAGCTTCACGCCGTCTCCAAGATCCAACTCAACATTTCCTCCATCTGCAGCTCCCTCTGTGCACACCTTACACTTGAATGTAGCTGCCACACTGGTTAATGACCCTCTCAACCCACTACATTTTTGATGAACCCACTCAGCGCACATTGTACATTGAATGAAATTCACTCCGACACCCTTCCTGCACACAGCACATAGCCACTTCCCAGTTCTTTCCACCTCGCCACATGCTTTACCACATGCCATCACCTTCGTTTTTCCGATATTCACCTTCAGACCTTTTGTCTCCATACATTCCTTCCACTTGAGTTTGCGACGATATTCCATACAATTTGCCAAATCCAGAACCAAAGTGTTGCGAGACTCCATATTCCTCTGTGAGCACGTGAGTTTGTGACGATATTCCATACAATTTGCCAAATCCAGAACCAAAGTGCTGCGAGACTCCATATTCCTCTGTGAGTTTGTGACGATATTTCATACAATGTTCCAAATCCAGAACCAAAGTGTTTCAAGACTCCATATTCCTCTGTGAGCGTGTTTTTTTTTTGTTGTTGTTTGTTTTTTGTTGTATACTGAATCGAGGCTCGTGAAAGAGCTGACATTTACTTCACAAACAAATCAACCAGACAAACAAAATATATAAAAAGAGGGAGTGGAAGACAAGATGGGGAGAGAAGGGGAAGCACACAAACACTTGAGAGCACACAACTTTTGAGAGCAGGGAGATGTGTGGGAGGGAGAGGGCTTGTGGGGAGGAGGCGTGGGAAGGGGGGGGGGGGGTGGGAGAAGTATAAAACACAAGGGCACCAAGGACTTCCAGGACAGAAGTTGGTATTTCAAAAAAGTGGAATTGGGGTGAAATTAGCAGGGGTAGAAAAGATCAAGGTTTTGGATGGGGGGAGATAAGAGATGGTGGTGAACAGCTGTTTTAAAGACCTGGAGGGTGGAGTGGGATTGAAGAGAGTGAGGGAGTTTGTTCCAGAGGCGGGAGAAAAGAGGAATGAAGGAGTGAAGGTGAGCAGAGAGTCTTGATTTTGGCAGTTTAACCATAAGAGGGTTGCAGGCAGATCTTGTGCGACCTGTAGGAATATTTGCGGGACAGAGCCCAGAGAGAGCTAGGGGGGGCAAGGCCAGAGAGGAGTCGGTAGAAGACGGAAAGACCACCAACCTGCCTGCGGTGAGTGAGTGAGAGGCCCTTGGAGTTAGCTTCATCGCGGGAGATTCCAATGATTCTGAATGCTTTGGTTTCAACAGCGTGAAGACGAGCTAGGTGTGAGGCAGGAGCACCAGCCCAGAGGGGAGAGCAGTATTCCATTGAGCTGCAGATGAAAGCCTTGTATGTGGTGAGGAGCTCAGGTGAGCCAAGGAAGGACTTCGCACGACGGAGGATGCCCAGTCGGTGACTGGCTTTGGAGGCCAGATTTGAAATGTGGTTTTCCCAGGAAAGATCATGGCAGATAGTGAGACCCAAAAGCTTGAGTGACAGAACTTCTTGGAGAGGATTATTCAGAAAGTGGATGGGAGGGTTGTCCAGTCGGTCTTTTCGGAGAGACATCGTAAGAGTGTGAGATTTGTCAGGATTGAAAGACATGTTCCACTTGTTTGCCCAGTCTGTGATTTTGTCCAGGTCTGCATAGAGTGAGGAGGCTGCAGACTGTCGATCTGAGGGATGAAGAATGGAGCGACAGAGAGTAGAGTCATCAGCAAAGAGATAGAGAGTATTTTCAAGAGAGTCAGAGAGATCATTGATGAAGACCAGAAAAAGCACAGGGCCCAGAACACTGCCTTGGGGAACTCCAGCCTGAACAGGAAGAGATGAGAGAAACCCATTCAGGGCCACACGTTGACTACGACTAGAGGGGAAGTCCGCCAGCCATGCGTGGAGATTTCCATGGATACCAAAAAAGGAGAGTTTGGTGAGCAGAGCGGGGTGCCAGACCGTATCGAAGGCACGTGATATGTCAAGGGAGACAGCTCTAATTTCCTGTTTGGCATTGAGGACCTCCATCCATTGTTGAGAAAGCAGAAGCAGCATGTCCAGAGTAGAGTGACCAGGTCTGAAACCAAATTGATGATCAGAGATAAAGCCATTGGAGAAGAGGAAAGATTTCATATCTGAAGCATTGATGGATTCCATGACTTTGCTGATAATTGGGAGAAGGCTGATTGGTCTGTAGTTGCTGGGATCTGTTTTTGCACCTTTTTTGTGCAAAGCGGTGATGTTGTCAGATTTCCAAGCAGATGGCAGATGACCTTGAGCAAAATAGAGGGTGAAGAGAACAGAGAGAGGGAGTGAAAGAGCGGAAGAACAGGATTTTAGGACCTGTGGGCTGATGCCATCAGGTCCAGTTGCAGAATCAGAGTCGAGGGTTGACAGAAAAGGACACAGAGTCCAGGAGCAGCTGGGTACGGTGGGTACAGAGAGGGATGGGTTTGGGACACAAGATTTAGAGGCAAACACAGAGTTGAGGCATTCAGCTTTTTCACGTGCGGAGTCAGCCGTGTGGCCGTTTGAGGTGAGGGAGGGGATGGAGGGGGAACAAACACCAGAAACAGATTTGACCAGACGCCACCAGGATTTGGAAGAGGGAGACAGATAAGAGAGTTCTGTCCTGAGAACGGAGAGATATTGTTTTGCTGGCTCTCCTGAGGGTGGACACACACTTGTTTCGGGCTTTGTGAAAGGAAATGAGATTTCCTTCCGTTGGATTTGCTTTCCAGGAGACGAAAGCAAGTTGTTTCTGGGCAATAGCCTCACCACAAGATTCCGTGTACCATGGACGGGAGGAAGGGTATGATAACTGAAGACGAGATGGGATAAACCTGTGCATGAGAGAGAGCAATTTACTTTGGAAGAATTCCCAGGATGAGTTGATGTCAGAGGCGGTAGAGTTTGTGACGATATTCCATACAATTTTCCAAATCCAGAACCAAAGTGCTGCGAGACTCCATATTCCTCTGTGAGTTTGTGAGTTTGTGACGACATTCCATACAATTTGCCAAATCCAGATCCAAAGTGCTGCCAGACTCCATATTCCTCTGTGAGCATGTGAGTTTGTGACGATATTCCATTCAATTTGCCAAATCCAGAACCAAAGTGCTGCCAGACTCCATATTCCTCTGCGAGTTTGTGACGATATTCCATACAATTTGCCAAATCCAGATCCAAAGTGCTGCTAGACTCCATATTCCTCTGTGAGTTTGTGACGATATTCCATACAATTTGCCAAATCCAGATCCAAAGTGCTGCTAGACTCCATTATCCTCTGCGAGTTTGTGACGATATTCCATACAATTTGCCAAATCCAGATCCAAAGTGCTGCTAGACTCCATATTCCTCTGTGAGTTTGTGACGATATTCCATACAATTTGCCAAATCCAGATCCAAAGTGCTGCTAGACTCCATATTCCTCTGTGAGCATGTGAGTTTGTGATGATATTCCGTACAATTTGCCAAATCCAGAACCAAAATGCTGCTAGACTCCATATTCCTATGTGTGCATGTGAGTTTGTGATGATATTCCATACAATTTGCCAAATCCAGAGCCAAAGTGCTGCTAGACTCCATATTCCTCTGTGAGCATGTGAGTTTGTTATGATATTCCGTACAATTTGTCAAATCCAGATCCAAATTGCTGCTAGACTGCAGGTTCGTGTCCCACTTCATGTTCTCCGTTATCCCAAATGTAACTTTCAATTGAAATGACGTGGTTCCTTGATCATAGAGACGTCTGTATACAGACACATTGAAGCAAATGCTAAACCGCACTTTGCGCTTCGTGCGAGGGGTAATAAAATACCCCAGTTGGGGACATCAATCTGTCCATAAGGTTCTTCTCTAGTACGTGTGAATTTGCCGAAATGTAATGGA
>NC_136272.1:61976364-62166364 GCF_964187855.1 Myxine glutinosa
GTGAGACTCACAGGGGCGTTACCTTTAACCCCTCACTATTTAACACTCGAATCTCCAGGTAGATCCACACTCATACATCTTACCCCGACAACCGCCTGAACATCATAAATTACATGTAGAGTCCCTGTCACGACAGCCGAATACCTACCTATTCAGATCTACCTAGCTCTAGATGTTGCATTACCAAATTCATAACACAGCCCCCCCCCCTGGAACCGTAGCTCCTGCAAGGTTCACCGCAGGGCTACCATTCCAGCCTTAACACTTACTGTCACACACTTAATTAACCTATGAAATAAATCAGGAAGGGCTGTGGGAAGTGAGTCGGACTACCTACCTACACTTCCTTAACATGCTGAACCCCTTAACCATCATGCAAGTATGTACATCTTCTTCGTTGTTCCTGTGGAGGGAGGAAACAACAACACACAACACTAACTTAACCACAAAACTTAACCATCTTTCCAAAACTCAAAACTCTAACCTTTGTACATACCCCGGTCTACAGACCGCGTCCCCCGGTGGATGCCACAAGACTCAACCTTACCTGCGGGCCATCCCCAATGCATCCCCCTAAATTTCCACGGGCCCTGTCCAGATGTTACAGGTGAGTGACACGGCTCGGTGGATTTCGCCCACATTCATGCTACACAGACCCCTTAACCACTCATTCTCATTCCATAGGTCATCAAGGCATTTCAAAAATCAATAAGGTTCTTATTTCAATACACCCCCTGCAGGACCATGGCATTGATGTCATTCACGTGTGTGTGCATTCCTCAACTAGGCAGCGGGGAGGTACCGCACAAAAAGATGGTGGGGGGCACATCAGGCTGTGGTGCCCGCAGTCCCAAAAACAAGTCAACCGACTTACAAGTTCATTGCCCCCCCCCCCCTTTACCTCTTGGCCCCATGACAGCCCAACAGCCCCTTTCCGCCGTTACCTCGCCGGTGAGGGTCTCCACACACACCAGGCTCCTTTGCCTCCTGCTTTCGCGCAGCAACACGGGTCACCGGGGGACTTCCTCACCCCGCGGCGCCCAACCAGACCCTCCACCGACGAGCTCCAATTTCCAGTTACCACCGGCTGCCAGGGGTAATTGCCGCAGAGGGGGGCCCGCAGGCATCGCTCCTCAGAGCTTGCTCTGTACCTGCGGACACACACACCTTCCCCACCCATGGTCCCCAAAACACACTTCCTCCCCCGCTGCCATTCAATTCTCCACACAACTCAGCACAATTCAGTACAATTCATAGATGGTGTAAAAGGTGTTACAAGGCTTGCCATGGCCTGCCAATGTGAAATCCCATTCACAGTTCGAATCATTGAATCCTTACACATTTCCATTAGCACATTTCCAAAAAGCACAATTATCGCCCCTCATTATCTCCAATAATCATCACTCACTCTCCAGGTTCCACTCTCACGACCACATCAAAACACCTAACCACAATACAAAAACATACGCCACCCACAAGACACTGTGGCTCCCATTCCATCCCCTCACCGGCCATGTCATCACTCTCACCCGCCTCCCAACTCCAATTTACCTGTCCCCAATTTCCAAAGCAAATCCTGAAGCCTGGGACAGTACTCCTCAAAGCACTCACCTTAAGTGCAGGTAGTTGCAGGTTGGTCAGGTTCAAGGGTGTCATCCACCACACAATTCCCAAAATTTCACATTGGGCCTACCAAATCCTTCCAGATTTCTCTTTTGTCCCCACTACACTGGCAGGTATGTGGATCCGCATCCAACGGTGATCATCACTACACAACTACCTGTGGCCACGACAGCTCTGCACCTCTACCGTGCAAGGGTCACCGGGACAAGGTGAGCAGTCAAAACGCCAACATGGCCCATGAGTGTCCATAAGGGTGCGACCCACCATCTTTCCTTCGGCCCCCCTGCGAGGAACACAGCTGCAGCAGCCCCAGCTGGCCAATGTGGTGAGCACTTGCTGCCACAACACACACTACCGCACACACAACCTCGGCCCTGGGGGGCACGGTCGCAGTGCGTGGCATCCCTACAGCCACGTCCCCTGCACCTCCCCATCATCCCCCAGTCCGACTACAGAACTGCAGCCCCCCAGTGCTCACCCACACTTGACCACACCAAGGTCCAGTCAACAGCCATGCTCCACCAGGAGACCCACCCAGAAGACATGGTCCACACACCTCGGACACGCACAGCACCACGTTGACCCTCAGGCTACACAACTACATCCCCATCATCCCGCGTCCCGAATATCAGCACAGTTGCCCCCGCAACCAGTTGAAACTGTGTCCTGCTACCCTATTAATTTCATCACAGCCTCCAACACTTTGGTCTACACACCTGGATCAATAATGGCGTCACTGTACAGTGTCCACCATGGCATTTCAAAATCCACCCTTAAATTTGCATCTAACCCACAGATTACCCATGCCAACCATTTGTCACATTTCACTCACCTCACCAAAGAAGGATGCTTTGCCATACACATGCCAGCCGAGCATGGCCCATATGCTCGGCTCGTCGTTACACATCTCCCGATTCACATCCCCATGGCTCTCTTCCCAACCCGAGAGTCCATAAATCACAACGGAGCATCTGTGGAAGGTCGCTCACACCATCACGTTCCACAGATGCCCCAATGGTTGTCCGGCAGGCTATCTCCATCCCTGTCCATTCGGTTTGACCCGCGTCCATAGACCAACCACCATGCCAGGTCACCACATGCTGGTTGTCCCAGAGTCCCTGGAGGAGAGTGCCAGGCCGCATGCCCGGGTGGTCACCACATCAGTCCCAAGTTGGCCGTCCGCAGTGCCACCACCAAAGCGCGACCCACAACACCTCCCCCTAGTGGTCCTCAATATTTGCCATCCCAGGCTTGAGAAACCACCTCGGACCTCCCTGGAGGTCTTAACCCCCACCAGGGTCCGGTGACCCTGCCGGCCCGAGCCACCAGCTCGGACGGCGCCCCGACGGACAAGGGACGCCACACTCCACCAGACCCCCCGTGGGACCCAGGTCGTACCTCGACACCCAAGGCTGGACCCCACGTCCAAATCTCGCCATCACAGCCCCCCAGCTGGCCGGCATACCCACATTTTGAAAGGGGCAACTTTTGCCCGAGGCCATCACCCATGACCTCTCCATGTCCAGATCCCGCAGCCCGGGGACCAATCCCCGCCATGGCTGCTCCAAATCAATTTCCCATTGTAATTTTATTTTAAATTTTCTTTTACAAATTTTCATTCCCACTGCCAAACCGCAGCTGCAGGGAACAACCTCTACCACCGGTTGTTCTGCCCCTCCCTGCAGTTGATCCAAATTCCCTACAGGGACCAAATCTCCAGAAGCTCTATCTCCCGATCCTCCAAGATCCAAATCCAGCCCGGAGCCAACACACTCCCCCAACTGGTTGTCCAATTTTGGAGCCTCTGTTTCCAAATAGCAGTGTACAGTGAGCGTCCCCTCGGTCATTCCAACCACCTCCTCGGACCAACTCACCTCTTCCCCCAGACTCCTTTGGGCCTGAACAAGCTCTACCTCCATGGGACTGTCACAGGTCTCCAGCCGCTGGATCAACTCATCCTCATCATTAGAAATCATTCCTGGCCCCGCCAGGCTTTGATCAATATCCCCAATAAATACCCGGTCCGGCTCTATCGCATGGACCCCCAAAAACTCTACCCCCTCTTGCTCCGCACCACCGCCCTGGTGCTGCACAATTTCAAATTCATCCCCCGGTTGGGGTGTTGTGACATCCACACGGTCCCGATAAACAACCAGGCCAGAATGTGGGAAACATTCCCCATTACAACTCTCACATTCCAAATTTCCTTCCCCGCTCACCTGTGGACACTCAACGTTTACCTGCAGGCATTCCCCATCTACCTGTACACATTCCCCATCCACCTGTGGACATTCCCCGTCCACCTCTGCACCTGCAGTCTCCCCATTTACTTCAATTGCCATCCCCTGTGCAATTCCAAATTTTGCCATTCCCGGTGCAATTCCCTGCTCGTGAGCAACATGCACATCTGCATGGGCCGTACTCTCTCCTGTTCCCAATCTAGCTTCCCCCCGTTCCGATTCAATTTTTGCCACCTTTGGCTTCTCCTGTGCCCCCATTTGAGTTTCTACTTTACCCTCAAATTTCCCCAGTCTGTCCGTAATTTGGTTTTGCACTCTCCCTTCTATGCCATCAATTCGTTCCCCCAGCTGCTGTGCCATTTCCCCAATTTTTCCTTCCAATTGTTCATTCCTTTCCTTTATTTCATTCCTCCATTCCTTCCCCTGGGACTCCATTTTATTTTCCAACCCACTTTTCATTTCTCCCATTTGTTCCTCCAATCGATCACTCATTCCCTTCATTCCTTCCCTACATTCCTTCCCCTGGGACTCCATTTTATTTTCCATCCCACTTTTCATTTCTCCCATTTGTTCCTCCAATCGCTCACCCTGAGCATCCATCCGGTTCCCCAATCGCTCACTCTGAGCCCTCATGTCTTTTATTAAATTTACTATGGTCTGGAGATCTATCGGGGCCGTCCCAACGGCGGGGAAAGTTCCAACGCTATCCTCCTTATCCCCCATTTCCGGCTCACTCCCGACGCTGACGGAGGCCTCGCTGCGTACTTCCATCTCGTCAATTTCCGACATCCGCTTTCCGGAAGATTGTTTCCCGCGCGCGTATTTATTTTAATAATTCCAGTAACACAATTTAAATTTGACGAAGACGCGATATCGCGCTCCGTATGCCCAATTGATTACTAAATTTCTCCGCCTCGCCTATAACAATTTTGCGTTCGAACGTCGGGCGCAATGTACGCCCGACCGTGTCGATGTCGCCCCGCGGACAAAAAAATTTGTCCGACCGTGTCGATGTCTCGCCGCGGACAAAAAAATTTGTCCGACGGGTTCAAATCCTACACTCCTGACACCACTTGTCGCGTAACCGTGATTAACACCACAGTTACGGATGACCGATTTGCGAGACTTTAACTCCCGAGGCGAACACTCAATGGCGGACTCAAGTTCAACACCAACGCGCGGAATGGCGGCCGCAGCGAAGGCTCCGCAACCTTATCTATTAAAATCAAACACCCAGGAAAACTGCGTTCAGATATTATGTACAAAAAGTAATATAAGGGTTTATTAGGAAAAGTAAAGCCAGTGAAAAAGCCCGCCGGTAAATCTAATAATTCTAATAAACCTAAATCGGGACGTCCCCACACGACTGACAGCAAACACAAACGAGGGAGATTAATCACGAAAATAACACGTCCCGTCGTTCAAAATATACGCGGAGATCGGGCTTATCTGTCTTTGTCGTCTTGTATTGTTGGTGTCCAGCACCGCTCCTTCCGGCCCGATCGCACACCACGAGGCCCCTCGCTCCAAGCACCACGCGTCCGACGCAGGCCAGCGGCTCCACTTGACCAGGGACAGGAAGGACTCCTTTCAACTCCACTCGACTCGACGACGCGGGAGTGCTGGCAGCCAAGTGCCAACGAACTGCTCAGTGCCAACTGGGTGTGCTCTCGTGCGTCTCCTGCGACTCCCTACAACCCGAACTGCACTCGAACTGCGACTGGAATGGCGTGTCCTCTCCAACTCTCCACCACCGCTCAACTCTCTGGTGCCTGCCTGCGTCTTGGTGCCTGCCACGAACTCAACTCAACTCAACTCCGTGTGACTTGCGACTCAACTGCCGAAATGGCGTCCGACCGTCGCCTATATTGGTGGCCGATGACGTCACATTGCGCACTCCTCAGCCAATCAAAGCCTCCCGCGACTCCTGACATCTCCCCCGTTACGCGACCCTGCGGTCCTGGCATAACACGTGCCGGCCAGGTTTGTAGGCCTTTGGAGGTGTACACGGTGGCGGCCAATCGTGGCGGTGTTTTTGACCTGGTTTCCTGTCAATTTATTATGAAGTCCTTGTCAGGGAAAGGGGGATTATTTAATGTTGCGCTAAGGACCTAACTAATGTTTATGTGGTTTGCAGTGCCATAAAGGACAAAGGTTTGATTACTAGGTGAGACTCACAGGGGCGTTACCTTTAACCCCTCACTATTTAACACTCGAATCTCCAGGTAGATCCACACTCATACATCTTACCCCGACAACCGCCTGAACATCATAACTTATTACATGTAGAGTCCCTGTCACGACAGCCGAATACCTACCTATTCAGATCTACCTAGCTCTAGATGTTGCATTACCAAATTCATAACAATACATTTACTATACTGATGTACCATGTGTACCATACTCCGTCACAGAGATCGGTGCTGCTGTGGCCACATAATACATTTACTATACTGATGCACCATGTGTACCATACTCCGTCACAGAGCGTCGGTGCTGCTGTGGCCACGTAATACATTTACTATACTGATGTACCATGTGTACCATACTCCGTCACAGAGATCGGTGCTGCTGTGGCCACAGAATACATTTACTATACTGATGCACCATGTGTACCATACTCCGTCACAGAGATCGGTGCTGCTGTGGCCACAGAATACATTTACTATACTGATGCACCATGTGTACCATACTCCGTCACAGAGCGTCGGTGCTGCTGTGGCCACATAATACATTTACTATACTGATGCACCATGTGTACCATACTCCGTCACAGAGATCGGTGCTGCTGTGGCCACATAATACATTTACTATACTGATGTACCATGTGTACCATACTCCGTCACAGAGCGTCGGTGCTGCTGTGGCCACATAATACATTTACTATACTGATGCACCATGTGTACCATACTCCGTCACAGAGCGTCGGTGTTGCTGTGGCCACATAATACATTTACTATACTGATGCACCATGTGTACCATACTCCGTCACAGAGCGTCGGTGCTGCTGTGGCCACATAATACATTTACTATACTGATGCACCATGTGTACCATACTCCGTCACAGAGCGTCGGTGTTGCTGTGGCCACATAATACATTTACTATACTGATGCACCATGTGTACCATACTCCGTCACAGAGCGTCGGTGCTGCTGTGGCCACATAATACATTTACTACACTGATGTACCATGTGTACCATACTCCGTCACAGAGCGTCGGTGCTGCTGTGGCCACATAATACATTTACTACACTGATGTACCATGTGTACCATACTCCGTCACAGAGCGTCGGTGCTGCTGAAACAGTTGCTTGGCAATGGTTATACTGGATGGTTTTGCCATTGCTTTCCCAGCAGTTGTTAGCGCAGGAATTTGTTGAGGGTGCTGGAAATAACTCGCCGACGCTTCATGAAAGACACCATGGGATATTTAACCTCCACCAACTAATGTTAGCAGACGGGGCGCCAGTTTAACGTCCATCCGAGGAACGGCACACACATTGACGGATCACTCCACCTGTGAAACATGGGATGGCACTTTATATCTGGGTGGGATTCAAACTCGGGCAAGACGACTCAAGGTGAGTCTGCGAGGGTCAGCCAAATCCAGATCCAAACTGAGTTTGTGACGACATCCGTACAATTTGCATGTGAGTTTGTGACGACATTCCATACAATTTGCCAAATCCAGAACCAATGTGTTGCCAGACTCCATATTCCTCTGTGAGCATGCGAGTTTGTGATGATATTCCGTACAATTTGCCAAATCCAGAACCAAAGTGTTGCCAGACTCCATATTCCTCTGTGAGTTTGTGATGATATTCCATACAATTTGCCAAATCCAGAACCAAAGTGTTGCCAGACTCCATATTCCTCTGTGAGTTTGTGATGATATTCCATACAATTTGCCAAATCCAGAACCAATGTGTTGCCAGACTCCATATTCCTCTGTGAGCATGCGAGTTTGTGATGATATTCCGTACAATTTGCCAAATCCAGAACCAAAGTGTTGCCAGACTCCATATTCCTCTGTGAGCATGCGAGTTTGTGATGATATTCCGTACAATTTGCCAAATCCAGAACCAAAGTGTTGCCAGACTCCATATTCCTCTGTGAGTTTGTGACGATATTCCATACAATTTGCCAAATCCAGAACCAATGTGTTGCCAGACTCCATATTCCTCTGTGAGCATGCGAGTTTGTGATGATATTCCGTACAATTTGCCAAATCCAGAACCAAAGTGTTGCCAGACTCCATATTCCTCTGTGAGCATGCGAGTTTGTGATGATATTCCGTACAATTTGCCAAATCCAGAACCAAAGTGTTGCCAGACTCCATATTCCTCTGTGAGTTTGTGATGATATTCCATACAATTTGCCAAATCCAGAACCAAAGTGCTGCTAGACTCCATATTCCTCTGTGAGTTTGTGATGATATTCCGTACAATTTGCCAAATCCAGATCCAAAGTGCTGCTAGACTCCATATTCCTCTGTGAGCATGTGAGTTTGTGATGATATTCCGTACAATTTTCCAAATCCAGATCCAAAGTGTTGCCAGACTCCATATTCCTCTGTGAGCATGTGAGTTTGTGACGATATTCCATACAATTTGTCAAATCCAGATCCAAAGTGCTGCCATACTCCATATTCCTCTGTGAGTTTGTGACGATATTCCACACAATTTGCCAAATCCAGAACGAAAGTGCTGCTGGACTCCATATTCCTCTGTGAGCATGTGAGTTTGTGATGACATTCCATACAATTTGCCAAATCCAGAGCCAAAGTGCTGCCATACTCCATATTCCTCTGTGAGTTTGTGACGATATTCCACACAATTTGCCAAATCCAGAACGAAAGTGCTGCTGGACTCCATATTCCTCTGTGAGCATGTGAGTTTGTGATGATATTCCATACAATTTGCCAAATCCAGAGCCAAAGTGCTGCGAGACTCCATATTCCTCTGTGAGCATGTGAGTTTATGACGATATTCCATACAATTTGTCAAATCCAGCTCCAAAGTGCTGCTGGACTCCATATTCCTCTGTGAGCATGTGAGTTTGTGATGATATTCCATACAATTTGCCAAATCCAGATCCAAAGTGCTGCTAGACTCCATATTCCTCTGTGTGCATGTGAGTTTGTGACGATATTCCGTACAATTTGCCAAATCCAGATCCAAAGTGCTGCTAGACTCCATATTCCTCTGTGAGTTTGTGATGATATTCCATACAATTTGTCAAATCCAGATCCAAAGTGCTGCCATACTCCATATTCCTCTGTGAGTTTGTGACGATATTCCACACAATTTGCCAAATCCAGAAAGAAAGTGCTGCTGGACTCCATATTCCTCTGTGAGCATGTGAGTTTGTGATGATATTCCATACAATTTGCCAAATCCAGAGCCAAAGTGCTGCCAGACTCCATATTCCTCTGTGAGCATGTGAGTTTGTGATGATATTCCATACAATTTGCCAAATCCAGAGCCAAAGTGCTGCGAGACTCCATATTCCTCTGTGAGCATGTGAGTTTATGACGATATTCCATACAATTTGTCAAATCCAGCTCCAAAGTGCTGCTGGACTCCATATTCCTCTGTGAGCATGTGAGTTTGTGATGATATTCCATACAATTTGCCAAATCCAGATCCAAAGTGCTGCTAGACTCCATATTCCTCTGTGTGCATGTGAGTTTGTGACGATATTCCGTACAATTTGCCAAATCCAGAACCAAAGTGTTGCGCGACTCCATATTCCTCTGTGAGCATGTGAGTTTGTGATGATATTCCATATAATTTGCCAAATCCAGAACCAAAGTGCTGCTGGACTCCATATTCCTCTGTGAGTTTGTGACGATATTCCGTACAATTTGCCAAATCCAGAACCAAAGTGTTGCGCGACTCCATATTCCTCTGTCAGCATGTGAGTTTATGATGATATTCCATACAATTTGCCAAATCCAGAACCAAAGTGTTGCGCGACTCCATATTCCTCTGTGAGCATGTGAGTTTGTGATGATATTCCATACAATTTGCCAAATCCAGATCCAAAGTGCTGCTAGACTCCATATTCCTCTGTGAGCATGTGAGTTTGTGACGATATTCGACACAATTTGCCAAATCCAGAACCAAAGTGCTGCTAGACTCCATATTCCTCTGTGAGCATGTGAGTTTGTGATGATATTCCATACAATTTGTCAAATCCAGAACCAAAGTGCTGCTAGACTCCATATTCCTCTGTGAGCATGTGAGTTTGTGACGACATTCCATACAATTTGTCAAATCCAGATCCAAAGTGCTGCTAGACTCCATATTCCTCTGTGAGCATGTGAGTTTGTGACGACATTCCGTACAATTTGTCAAACCCAGATCCAAAGTGCTGCTAGACTCCATATTCCTCTGTGAGCATGTGAGTTTGTGACGACATTCCATACAATTTGTCAAATCCAGAACCAAAGTGCTGCTAGACTCCATATTCCTCTGTGAGCATGTGAGTTTGTGACGACATTCCATACAATTTGCCAAATCCAGATCCAAAGTGCTGCTAGACTCCATATTCCTCTGTGAGCATGTGAGTTTGTGACGACATTCTATCCAATTTGCCAAATCCAGATCCAAAGTGCTGCTAGACTCCATATTCCTCTGTCAGCATGTGAGTTTGTGACGATATTCGACACAATTTGCCAAATCCAGAACCAAAGTGCTGCTAGACTCCATATTCCTCTGTCAGCATGTGAGTTTGTGACGACATTCTATCCAATTTGCCAAATCCAGAACCAAAGTGCTGCTAGACTCCATATTCCTCTGTCAGCATGTGAGTTTGTGACGATATTCCATACAATTTGTCAAATCCAGAACCAAAGTGTTGCCAGACTCCATATTCCTCTGTGAGCATGTGAGTTTGTGACGACATTCTATCCAATTTGCCAAATCCAGAACCAAAGTGCTGCTAGACTCCATATTCCTCTGTGAGCATGTGAGTTTGTGACGATATTCCATACAATTTGTCAAATCCAGAACCAAAGTGTTGCCAGACTCCATATTCCTCTGTGTGCATGTGCGTTTGTGACGATATTCCATACAATTTGTCAAATCCAGATCCAAAGTGTTGCTCGACTCCATATTCCTCTGTAAGCATGTGAGTTTGTGACGACATTCCATACAATTTGCCAAATCCAGATCCAAAGTGCTGCGAGACTCCATATTCTTCTGTGAGCATGTGAGTTTGTGACGACATTCCATACAATTTACCAAATCCAGATCCAAAGTGCTGCTAGACTCCATATTCCTCTGTGAGCATGTGAGTTTGTGACGACATTCCATACAATTTGTCAAATCCAGAACCAAAGTGCTGCTAGACTCCATATTCCTCTGTGAGCATGTGAGTTTGTGACGACATTCCATACAATTTGCCAAATCCAGATCCAAAGTGCTGCTAGACTCCATATTCCTCTGTGAGCATGTGAGTTTGTGACGACATTCCATCCAATTTGCCAAATCCAGATCCAAAGTGCTGCTAGACTCCATATTCCTCTGTCAGCATGTGAGTTTGTGACGACATTCCATACAATTTTCCAAATCCAGATCCAAAGTGCTGCTAGACTCCATATTCCTCTGTGAGCATGTGAGTTTGTGACGACATTCCGTACAATTTGCCAAATCCAGATCCAAAGTGCTGCTAGACTCCATATTCCTCTGTGAGCATGTGAGTTTGTGCCGACATTCCGTGCAATTTGCCAAATCCAGAACCAAAGTGTTGCTAGACTCCATATTCCTCTGTGAGCATGTGAGTTTGTGACGACATTCCGTGCAATTTTCCAAATCCAGATCCAAAGTGTTGCTAGACTCCATATTCCTCTGTGAGTTTGTGACGACATTCCATACAATTTTCCAAATCCAGATCCAAAGTGCTGCTGGACTCCATATTCCTCTGTGAGCATGTGAGTTTGTGACGACATTCCATACAATTTGCCAAATCCAGATCCAAAAGACTCCATATTCCTCTGTGAGCATGTGAGTTTGTGACGACATTCCGTGCAATTTGCCAAATCCAGAACCAAAGTGCTGCTAGACTCCATATTCCTCTGTGAGCATGTGAGTTTGTGACGACATTCCATACAATTTGCCAAATCCAGATCCAAAGTGCTGCTAGACTCCATATTCCTCTGTGAGCATGTGAGTTTGTGATGATATTCCATACAATTTGTCAAATCCAGAACCAAAGTGCTGCTAGACTCCATATTCCTCTGTGAGCATGTGAGTTTGTGACGACATTCCGTACAATTTGTCAAACCCAGATCCAAAGTGCTGCTAGACTCCATATTCCTCTGTGAGCATGTGAGTTTGTGACGACATTCCATACAATTTGCCAAATCCAGATCCAAAGTGCTGCTAGACTCCATATTCCTCTGTGAGCATGTGAGTTTGTGACGACATTCCATACAATTTGTCAAATCCAGATCCAAAGTGCTGCTAGACTCCATATTCCTCTGGGTGCATGTGAGTTTGTGACGATATTCCATACAATTTGTCAAATCCAGATCCAAAGTGCTGCTAGACTCCATATTCCTCTGTGAGCATGTGAGTTTGTGACGACATTCCGTACAATTTGTCAAACCCAGATCCAAAGTGCTGCTGGACTCCATATTCCTCTGTGAGCATGTGAGTTTGTGACGATATTCGACACAATTTGCCAAATCCAGAACCAAAGTGCTGCTAGACTCCATATTCCTCTGTGAGCATGTGAGTTTGTGATGATATTCCATACAATTTGTCAAATCCAGAACCAAAGTGCTGCTAGACTCCATATTCCTCTGTGAGCATGTGAGTTTGTGACGACATTCCATACAATTTGTCAAATCCAGATCCAAAGTGCTGCTAGACTCCATATTCCTCTGGGTGCATGTGAGTTTGTGACGATATTCCATACAATTTGTCAAATCCAGATCCAAAGTGCTGCTAGACTCCATATTCCTCTGTGAGCATGTGAGTTTGTGACGACATTCCGTACAATTTGTCAAACCCAGATCCAAAGTGCTGCTGGACTCCATATTCCTCTGTGAGCATGTGAGTTTGTGACGATACAACAACAACAACAGGCATTTTAAGGCCATTTTCCCTGCAAGCGCGGGGGTTAGCCTTGCGGTCCCCGTGACAATGTTCTCCATTTTGCCCTATTTTCTGCATCTCTCCTTGTTAACCCCCTTGCCCGCATTTCTTATTCGACCATCTTTATCCAAGTCTTTCTCGGTCTTCCCCGTCCTCTACTTCCTTCTACATTCATTTCCATCACTCTTCTCAACCAGTCACTTTCATCCTTCCTCAACACATGACCAAACCATCTCAACCTGTTCCTCTTCACAGCATCAATCACAGGCTCTATTCCCATCATCTTTTGCAAATCATCATTTGTCTTCCTCTCTCTCAACGATACTCCACACATCCACCGTACCATTCGCATTTCCACCCTTTCCAGCCTTCGTTGCTGCTCTACGTTCATTACCCATGTCTCGCTCCCATAAATCATAACACTTCTCACACATGCAGCATACACTTTTCCCTTCAGCTTCAACGACACTCTCCTCCTCATCAGCACGCCACTCAGTTCCCGAAACTTCTTCCATGCACATCTCATTCCAGCAACCGTTGCCGAGTCTGATCCACCTTCTCCATTCAGCATGTCTCCAAGGTAACAATGTTTTCACACCTTCCAGCTTCACGCCGTCTCCAAGATCCAACTCAACATTTCCTCCATCTGCAGCTCCCTCTGTGCACACCTTACACTTGAATGTAGCTGCCACACTGGTTAATGACCCTCTCAACCCACTACATTTTTGATGAACCCACTCAGCGCACATTGTACATTGAATGGAATTCACTCCGACACCCTTCCTGCACACAGCACATAGCCGCTTCCCAGTTCTTTCCACCTCGCCACATGCTTTACCACATGCCATCACCTTCGTTTTTCCGATATTCACCTTCAGACCTTTTGTCTCCATACATTCCTTCCACTTGAGTTTGTGACGATATTCCATACAATTTGTCAAACCCAGATCCAAAGTGCTGCTGGACTCCATATTCCTCTGTGAGCATGTGAGTTTGTGACGATACAACAACAACAAAGGCATTTTAAGGCCATTTTCCCTGCAAGCGCGGGGGTTAGCCTTGCGGTCCCCGTGACAATGTTCTCCATTTTGCCCTATTTTCTGCATCTCTCCTTGTTAACCCCCTTGCCCGCATTTCTTATTCGACCATCTTTAGCCAAGTCTTTCTCGGTCTTCCCCGTCCTCTACTTCCTTCTACGTTCAATTCCATCACTCTTCTCAACCAGTCACTTTCATCCTTCCTCAACACATGACCAAACCATCTCAACCTGTTCCTCTTCACAGCATCAATCACAGGCTCTATTCCCATCATCTTTCGCAAATCATCATTTGTCTTCCTCTCTCTCAACGATACTCCACACATCCACCGAACCATTCGCATTTCCACCCTTTCCAGCCTTCGTTGCTGCTCTACGTTCATTACCCATGTCTCGCTCCCATAAATCATAACACTTCTCACACATGCAGCATACACTTTTCCCTTCAGCTTCAACGACACTCTCCTCCTCATCAGCACGCCACTCAGTTCCCGAAACTTCTTCCATGCACATCTCATTCCAGCAACCGTTGCCGAGTCTGATCCACCTTCTCCATTCAGCATGTCTCCAAGGTAACAATGTTTTCACACCTTCCAGCTTCACGCCGTCTCCAAGATCCAACTCAACATTTCCTCCATCTGCAGCTCCCTCTGTGCACACCTTACACTTGAATGTAGCTGCCACACTGGTTAATGACCCTCTCAACCCACTACATTTTTGATGAACCCACTCAGCGCACATTGTACATTGAATGAAATTCACTCCGACACCCTTCCTGCACACAGCACATAGCCACTTCCCAGTTCTTTCCACCTCGCCACATGCTTTACCACATGCCATCACCTTCGTTTTTCCGATATTCACCTTCAGACCTTTTGTCTCCATACATTCCTTCCACTTGAGTTTGCGACGATATTCCATACAATTTGCCAAATCCAGAACCAAAGTGTTGCGAGACTCCATATTCCTCTGTGAGCACGTGAGTTTGTGACGATATTCCATACAATTTGCCAAATCCAGAACCAAAGTGCTGCGAGACTCCATATTCCTCTGTGAGTTTGTGACGATATTTCATACAATGTTCCAAATCCAGAACCAAAGTGTTTCAAGACTCCATATTCCTCTGTGAGCGTGTTTTTTTTTTGTTGTTGTTTGTTTTTTGTTGTATACTGAATCGAGGCTCGTGAAAGAGCTGACATTTACTTCACAAACAAATCAACCAGACAAACAAAATATATAAAAAGAGGGAGTGGAAGACAAGATGGGGAGAGAAGGGGAAGCACACAAACACTTGAGAGCACACAACTTTTGAGAGCAGGGAGATGTGTGGGAGGGAGAGGGCTTGTGGGGAGGAGGCGTGGGAAGGGGGGGGGGGGTGGGAGAAGTATAAAACACAAGGGCACCAAGGACTTCCAGGACAGAAGTTGGTATTTCAAAAAAGTGGAATTGGGGTGAAATTAGCAGGGGTAGAAAAGATCAAGGTTTTGGATGGGGGGAGATAAGAGATGGTGGTGAACAGCTGTTTTAAAGACCTGGAGGGTGGAGTGGGATTGAAGAGAGTGAGGGAGTTTGTTCCAGAGGCGGGAGAAAAGAGGAATGAAGGAGTGAAGGTGAGCAGAGAGTCTTGATTTTGGCAGTTTAACCATAAGAGGGTTGCAGGCAGATCTTGTGCGACCTGTAGGAATATTTGCGGGACAGAGCCCAGAGAGAGCTAGGGGGGGCAAGGCCAGAGAGGAGTCGGTAGAAGACGGAAAGACCACCAACCTGCCTGCGGTGAGTGAGTGAGAGGCCCTTGGAGTTAGCTTCATCGCGGGAGATTCCAATGATTCTGAATGCTTTGGTTTCAACAGCGTGAAGACGAGCTAGGTGTGAGGCAGGAGCACCAGCCCAGAGGGGAGAGCAGTATTCCATTGAGCTGCAGATGAAAGCCTTGTATGTGGTGAGGAGCTCAGGTGAGCCAAGGAAGGACTTCGCACGACGGAGGATGCCCAGTCGGTGACTGGCTTTGGAGGCCAGATTTGAAATGTGGTTTTCCCAGGAAAGATCATGGCAGATAGTGAGACCCAAAAGCTTGAGTGACAGAACTTCTTGGAGAGGATTATTCAGAAAGTGGATGGGAGGGTTGTCCAGTCGGTCTTTACGGAGAGACATCGTAAGAGTGTGAGATTTGTCAGGATTGAAAGACATGTTCCACTTGTTTGCCCAGTCTGTGATTTTGTCCAGGTCTGCATAGAGTGAGGAGGCTGCAGACTGTCGATCTGAGGGATGAAGAATGGAGCGACAGAGAGTAGAGTCATCAGCAAAGAGATAGAGAGTATTTTCAAGAGAGTCAGAGAGATCATTGATGAAGACCAGAAAAAGCACAGGGCCCAGAACACTGCCTTGGGGAACTCCAGCCTGAACAGGAAGAGATGAGAGAAACCCATTCAGGGCCACACGTTGACTACGACTAGAGGGGAAGTCCGCCAGCCATGCGTGGAGATTTCCATGGATACCAAAAAAGGAGAGTTTGGTGAGCAGAGCGGGGTGCCAGACCGTATCGAAGGCACGTGATATGTCAAGGGAGACAGCTCTAATTTCCTGTTTGGCATTGAGGACCTCCATCCATTGTTGAGAAAGCAGAAGCAGCATGTCCAGAGTAGAGTGACCAGGTCTGAAACCAAATTGATGATCAGAGATAAAGCCATTGGAGAAGAGGAAAGATTTCATATCTGAAGCATTGATGGATTCCATGACTTTGCTGATAATTGGGAGAAGGCTGATTGGTCTGTAGTTGCTGGGATCTGTTTTTGCACCTTTTTTGTGCAAAGCGGTGATGTTGTCAGATTTCCAAGCAGATGGCAGATGACCTTGAGCAAAATAGAGGGTGAAGAGAACAGAGAGAGGGAGTGAAAGAGCGGAAGAACAGGATTTTAGGACCTGTGGGCTGATGCCATCAGGTCCAGTTGCAGAATCAGAGTCGAGGGTTGACAGAAAAGGACACAGAGTCCAGGAGCAGCTGGGTACGGTGGGTACAGAGAGGGATGGGTTTGGGACACAAGATTTAGAGGCAAACACAGAGTTGAGGCATTCAGCTTTTTCACGTGCGGAGTCAGCCGTGTGGCCGTTTGAGGTGAGGGAGGGGATGGAGGGGGAACAAACACCAGAAACAGATTTGACCAGACGCCACCAGGATTTGGAAGAGGGAGACAGATAAGAGAGTTCTGTCCTGAGAACGGAGAGATATTGTTTTGCTGGCTCTCCTGAGGGTGGACACACACTTGTTTCGGGCTTTGTGAAAGGAAATGAGATTTCCTTCCGTTGGATTTGCTTTCCAGGAGACGAAAGCAAGTTGTTTCTGGGCAATAGCCTCACCACAAGATTCCGTGTACCATGGACGGGAGGAAGGGTATGATAACTGAAGACGAGATGGGATAAACCTGTGCATGAGAGAGAGCAATTTACTTTGGAAGAATTCCCAGGATGAGTTGATGTCAGAGGCGGTAGAGTTTGTGACGATATTCCATACAATTTTCCAAATCCAGAACCAAAGTGCTGCGAGACTCCATATTCCTCTGTGAGTTTGTGAGTTTGTGACGACATTCCATACAATTTGCCAAATCCAGATCCAAAGTGCTGCCAGACTCCATATTCCTCTGTGAGCATGTGAGTTTGTGACGATATTCCATTCAATTTGCCAAATCCAGAACCAAAGTGCTGCCAGACTCCATATTCCTCTGCGAGTTTGTGACGATATTCCATACAATTTGCCAAATCCAGATCCAAAGTGCTGCTAGACTCCATATTCCTCTGTGAGTTTGTGACGATATTCCATACAATTTGCCAAATCCAGATCCAAAGTGCTGCTAGACTCCATTATCCTCTGCGAGTTTGTGACGATATTCCATACAATTTGCCAAATCCAGATCCAAAGTGCTGCTAGACTCCATATTCCTCTGTGAGTTTGTGACGATATTCCATACAATTTGCCAAATCCAGATCCAAAGTGCTGCTAGACTCCATATTCCTCTGTGAGCATGTGAGTTTGTGATGATATTCCGTACAATTTGCCAAATCCAGAACCAAAATGCTGCTAGACTCCATATTCCTATGTGTGCATGTGAGTTTGTGATGATATTCCATACAATTTGCCAAATCCAGAGCCAAAGTGCTGCTAGACTCCATATTCCTCTGTGAGCATGTGAGTTTGTTATGATATTCCGTACAATTTGTCAAATCCAGATCCAAATTGCTGCTAGACTGCAGGTTCGTGTCCCACTTCATGTTCTCCGTTATCCCAAATGTAACTTTCAATTGAAATGACGTGGTTCCTTGATCATAGAGACGTCTGTATACAGACACATTGAAGCAAATGCTAAACCGCACTTTGCGCTTCGTGCGAGGGGTAATAAAATACCCCAGTTGGGGACATCAATCTGTCCATAAGGTTCTTCTCTAGTACGTGTGAATTTGCCGAAATGTAATGGAATTTTACTTACTGTCGCCATTACGAGCTGGAGCATGCAGTCGCTTGTGGATCTCCATATGGTCCGCTGGGTCAATCACATCATACAGGCTGTCTCCCTGGGACACCAGGTCCACCTGAAAATAAGGTGACAAGGTGGGTTGCGAGACATGGGTGCCCCAATATGACATTTGATATAAACAAAGAATCAAACAAGGAATAATGAAGCAACCAGGCGGATTGTTCAGTGAGGTTACAGACTGAGGGTCTTTCTCATTCAAGTTGTTGAGTGCCAGATGTGAGGAAGAGCTTGGAATTTGGACGAGATACTGGGCAAAAGGTCGACTGGAAAATACCACATGGGATAATTAGCATCCACAAGCATGTGCAAGCAGATGGGACAACCGGCTTAACCTTCCTCTGAAGAATAGTAAGCTTCATGACGTAGTTCTCTCTGTTGATGCTGCACAAGATGGAAGTTTTAGTTGGATCAGATTGTGCTGGAAAAGGAATCCAGCTTCAATTCAGCTTGTCCAACCCCCCCCGCCCCCCCGCCCCCGGGCCCCCACTCATGTCCTCCTCCTCCCTTTGATCTCATTCTTCCCCGTGCCCATTCTTCCTCGAAGTGTCCCTCTACCTTGCTGATGGTGTGGTCATACCCTCCCCCTTTCCCACTCTGTTCTTGTTCTGTGACGTTCTGGTCCATCGTATTCCAGCTTTTGCATGAGCCTCGACTCTGTATCCAAAACCAAATCCAGGACCAGACGAGTCCGTTATTGTAATAATCTCCCCTAATTAAATAATTCTGAGCACGGTGTAAGTGTGGTTTTGTGGCTGGGATTGTAGGTTTGTGGCTGGGATTGTGGTTTTGTGGCTGGGATTGTGGTTTTGTGGCTGGGATTGTGGTTTTGTGGCTGGGATTGTGGTTTTGTGGCTGGGATTGTAGGTTTGTGGCTGGGATTGTGGTTTTGTGGCTGGGATTGTGTTTTGTGGCTGGGATTATGGTTTTGTGGCTGGGATTGTGGTTTTGTGGCTGGGATTGTGGTTTTGTGGCTGGGATTGTGGTTTTGTGGCTGGGATTGTTGTTTTGTGGCTGGGATTGTGGTTTTGTGGCTGGGATTGTGGTTTTGTGGCTGGGATTGTGGTTTTGTGGCTGGGATTGTGGTTTTGTGGCTGGGATTGTAGGTTTGTGGCTGGGATTGTGGTTTTGTGGCTGGGATTGTGTTTTGTGGCTGGGATTATGGTTTTGTGGCTGGGATTGTGGTTTTGTGGCTGGGATTGTGGTTTTGTGGCTGGGATTGTAGTTTTGTGGCTGGGATTGTTGTTTTGTGGCTGGGATTGTGGTTTTGTGGGCTGGGATTGTGGTTTTGTGGCTGGGATTGTGGTTTTGTGGCTGGGATTGTGGTTTTGTGGCTGGGATTGTGGTTTTGTGGCTGGGATTGTGGTTTTGTGGCTGGGATTGTGGTTTTGTGGCTGGGATTGTAGGTTTGTGGCTGGGATTGTGGTTTTGTGGCTGGGATTGTGTTTTGTGGCTGGGATTGTGGTTTTGTGGCTGGGATTATGGTTTTGTGGCTGGGATTGTGGTTTTGTGGCTGGGATTGTGGTTTTGTGGCTGGGATTGTGGTTTTGTGGCTGGGATTGTGGTTTTGTGGCTGGGATTGTGGTTTTGTGGCTGGGATTGTGGTTTTGTGGTTTTGTGGCTGGGATTGTGGTTTTGTGGCTGGGATTGTGGTTTTGTGGCTGGGATTGTGTTTTGTGGCTGGGATTGTGGTTTTGTGGCTGGGATTGTGGTTTTGTGGTTTTGTGGCTGGGATTGTGGTTTTGTGGTTTTGTGGCTGGGATTGTTGTTTTGTGGCTGGGATTGTGGTTTTGTGGCTGGGATTGTGGTTTTGTGGTTTTGTGGCTGGGATTGTGGTTTTGTGGCTGGGATTGTGTTTTGTGGCTGGGATTGTGGTTTTGTGGCTGGGATTGTGGTTTTGTGGTTTTGTGGCTGGGATTGTGGTTTTGTGGTTTTGTGGCTGGGATTGTTGTTTTGTGGATGGGATTTTGGTTTTGTGGCTGGGATTGTGTTTTGTGGCTGGGATTGTGTTTTGTGGCTGGGATTGTGGTTTTGTGGCTGGGATTGTGGTTTTGTGGCTGGGATTGTGGTTTTGTGGTTTTGTGGCTGGGATTGTGGTTTTGTGGCTGGGATTGTTGTTTTGTGGCTGGGATTGTGGTTTTGTGGCTGGGATTGTGGTTTTGTGGCTGGGATTGTGGTTTTGTGGCTGGGATTGTGGTTTTGTGGCTGGGATTGTGGTTTTGTGGCTGGGATTGTGGTTTTGTGGCTGGGATTGTGGTTTTGTGGCTGGGATTGTGGTTTTGTGGCTGGGATTGTGTTTTTGTGGCTGGGATTGTGGTTTTGTGGCTGGGATTGTGGTTTTGTGGCTGGGATTGTGGTTTTGTGGCTGGGATTGTGGTTTTGTGGCTGGGATTGTGGTTTTGTGGCTGGGATTGTGGTTTTGTGGCTGGGATTGTGGTTTTGTGGCTGGGATTATGGTTTTGTGGCTGGGATTGTGCTTTTGTGGCTGGGCTTTTGGTTTTGTGGCTGGGATTGTGGTTTTGTGGCTGGGATTGTGGTTTTGTGGCTGGGATTGTGGTTTTGTGGATGGGATTTTGGTTTTGTGGCTGGGATTGTGGTTTTGTGGCTGGGATTTTGGTTTTGTGGCTGGGATTGTGGTTTTGTGGCTGGGATTGTGGTTTTGTGGCTGGGATGGTGGTTTTGTGGCTGGGATTGTGTTTTGTGGCTGGGATTGTGGTTTTGTGGCTGGGATTGTGGTTTTGTGGCTGGGATTGTGGTTTTGTGGCTGGGCTTTTAGTTTTGTGGCTGGGATTGTGGTTTTGTGGCTGGGATTGTGGTTTTGTGGATGAGATTTTGGTTTTGTGGCTGGGATTGTGGTTTTGTGGCTGGGATTTTGGTTTTGTGGCTGGGATTGTGGTTTTGTGGATGGGATTTTGGTTTTGTGGCTGGGATTGTGGTTTTGTGGATGGGATTGTGGTTTTGTGGATGGGATTTTGGTTTTGTGGCTGGGATTGTGGTTTTGTGAATGGGATTTTGGTTTTGTGGCTGGGATTGTGGTTTTGTGGCTGGGATTGTGGTTTTGTGGCTGGGATTGTGGTTTTGTGGCTGGGATTGTGGTTTTGTGGCTGGGCTTTCGGTTTTGTGGCTGGGATTGTGGTTTTGTGGCTGGGATTGTGGTTTTGTGGCTGGGATTGTGGTTTTGTGGATGGGATTTTGGTTTTGTGGCTGGGATTGTGGTTTTGTGGCTGTTATTGTGGTTTTGTGGCTGGGATTGTGGTTTTGTGGCTGGGATTTTGGTTTTGTGGCTGGGATTTTGGTTTTGTGGCTGGGATTGTGGTTTTGTGGCTGGGATTGTGGTTTTGTGGCTGGGATTGTGGTTTTGTGGCTGGGATTGTGTTTTGTGGCTGGGATTGTGGTTTTGTGGCTGGGATTGTGGTTTTGTGGCTGGGATTGTGGTTTTGTGGCTGGGATTGTGGTTTTGTGGCTGGGATTGTGGTTTTGTGGCTGGGATTGTGGTTTTGTGGCTGGGATTGTGGTTTTGTGGCTGGGATTGTGGTTTTGTGGCTGGGCTTTTAGTTTTGTGGCTGGGATTGTGGTTTTGTGGCTGGGATTGTGGTTTTGTGGATGAGATTTTGGTTTTGTGGCTGGGATTGTGGTTTTGTGGCTGGGATTTTGGTTTTGTGGCTGGGATTGTGGTTTTGTGGATGGGATTTTGGCTTTGTGGCTGGGATTGTGGTTTTGTGGATGGGATTGTGGTTTTGTGGATGGGATTTTGGTTTTGTGGCTGGGATTGTGGTTTTGTGGATGGGATTTTGGTTTTGTGGCTGGGATTGTGGTTTTGCGGATGAGATTTTGGTTTTGCGGCTGGGATTGTGGTTTTGTGGCTGGGATTGTGGTTTTGTGGATGGGATTTTGGTTTTGTGGCTGGGATTGTGGTTTTGTGGATGGGATTTTGGTTTTGTGGCTGGGATTGTGGTTTTGCGGATGAGATTTTGGTTTTGCGGCTGGGATTGTGGTTTTGTGGCTGGGATTGTGGTTTTGTGGATGGGATTTTGGTTTTGTGGCTGGGATTGTAGTTTTGTGGCTGGGATTGTGGTTTTGTGGCTGGGATTGTGGTTTTCCACATTTCAGGAAAACGAAGAAGATGAAAGTGAAAGTTTGAAGTATATTGATGAATGTAATGGAAGAACGTTTCACCCACCATGGAGAAGCCCAGGAAGTCAGAGACGTTCTTGGAGATGTGGACCAGTTTTCCTCCGGTTGTGGCCACCAGTAAAAACCCGCCCAGAGCTCCAGGTAGGTCAATCCCGGGCCAGGTGATGTCCAAACCAAGATCTGCAAAGGTTCGAACGAGTATCTCAAACTGACGGCTCCACCAACAGCGTATATTCTTAAAGCATCGGTGCAAAAGAAGAAGAAGAACATTTCCTGATTTCCTGCCACAGTGCAGTTGCTAAGTTACTAATCAAACCAATGGTGAATGTAATATCAGTGAACAAACAAATCGATTAACACAAATTATTGATATTTATCCAAATCGTACACATCAGCACTTGGAGCCTTCATTATGACGTCACATCACAACTCGTATACGCAACACCTGGTTTCTGGGTACAAATCGTTTCTGGGGTGTAGCTGCGGTGCCCCCTAACCCTTATACCAGGGTAGGAGTTTAGAATTTGGCCACGGCATCAGGACACAGTGGCCTACTCTTTCAATCCACAATCTTTAACCAATACCTGATTTCTGCCAGCCAGGTAGGCAGCGTGTCCGGCGTGCAAAGACACATGTCAGTGCCATGACGTGTAGATACGAGAGACGCGCTCTCACTGCTGCAGGTAGAGGAAGTAGCTGGCACAGCTGCCTGATCTCCTCATTCATCTGGTCTCTCCTCGCCTTGGATGCCCCTTTGGTGGGCCTGTCACACATGGAATTCAAGCAATTATAGTAATATTGAGTGACAAATGAGACAAAGTGTGGAGCAACTAAGTACACGCACAAGTCTTTGCCGAGAGCTCATGGACCAGTTCAGGTGTGCACCTGACCGTTTGATCCCATGATAAATCCGCTCAAAGAGCAACACTCGTCCTTGAGTTCTGGTCGTAATCACAGAGTCTTAGCGTTACATCCATGACCCATGTTACATGTGGCGAGTATGCATACATGATTTCCTACATATATGGAAGCGACTCGGCATATTCATTTACGTTAAGATGACCACGTGGGCGTCTACAGGACGTTACAAACAGCATCGACAGGTGGTTCTTCCCAAAGGCTTGTTTTTAGCTGCGTCGCAGACGCTGCTCATAGAGTGCCCTCTGCGTTGTTGTTGTTGTTGTTGTTCTTCTTCTTCTTCTTCTTGTTCTTGTTGTTCTTGCAGAGAAGACAAAACCTCAAAGCTCCACCCATTCTGGGAACCATAGCTCCACCCATTCTGGGAGAGCCTTCACATAAACAAATATCCACCATTTTATTAACTCGCATAGCTTTGAGGCCTGTTTTGTAGGCCCGTGGTGTCTTGCTCTCTCACACAGTTTTATTTCAAATCAAATTCGATATATCATTTCATTTTTCACAGTCGCTAACATAGTTTTAGACGGTTGAAAAAAAACGGGAAGAAAATCCGATGAAAGTTGCCCTTTATAGAACGAAATGAATTGTCAATGGCCTGTAACTTCAAGTCCATTGAGGTATTTTTTTTTTAAATCGCGGCATGCTCAGTCATACACCGCCCGAAATAAGAGACGGGAAAATGCCGAGATATATTAAAAATTCGTCCATTTGATGACAATCGTCACGATGAAATATTTAATTTATACGTCGTCACAATAATGTGGAGAGAGGAGCATAGCTTCGTTAACGTGTCGCCACACACGGGAAATTGCCGAGATATATATTTTTTAAATCGCGGCATGGTCAGTCATACACCGCCTGAAATAACAGACGGGAAAATGCCGAGATATATTAAAAATTCGTCGCCACACACGGAAAATTGCCGAGATATATTTTCACTTTGCACAAAAATAACATCAAGTAATCGAATCAATAGGAATGTCCTGTGCCTATAACATCGACGTTATAGGCACAGCTGCATCTAGGCATTGTGTAACATCGACGCGGCTTTTGTTTTAATTAAAACTTTTTGTACTTGTTTAGGAAGCCATTGAGAAAAGTTTCAGGTGCACGGGCTTCATATAAAAAGAGGACATTGCTGATTACTAAAAGATGATGCTTTCAAATTATCTTTGTTTACAAACAAACAATATATATATGTAGATGATGGTTTGAAATTATCTTTGTAAACAAACAAACAAACAATATGTATATATATATATGTAGATGATGGTTTGAAATTATCTTTGTAAACAAACAAACAAACAAACAAACAATATGTATATATATATATGTCGGAATTGAGACTTAGAACTTGGGACTCAAAAGACTCAGAGAAAAGGAGCAACGGATATATTTATTAGAACTCGATTACACAAGCTTGAGGACAGCAAAGGTTGCACTGAAACTCACAAGAAATGACCAACAGTACAGCAAGATGCTCTGAATTAAATCAATTAAACCTTGCTTTATATAAGGAATATCAGGGGTGGGGTTAGCTCACAAGATACAGAGATAGAATGGGCTCATTGGTCCCAGAATGGGCTCATCGGTCCCCCCACCATAGTCCCATCCTGTTGTTCAGTTAGTTAGAGGAAGCTCATCAAGGCCACTCATAGGTTAACTCAGATAAGGAGATGGTCAGCCATCTGTGGCAACCTGTTTACAACTTTCTGTATAGAACTTTGGTTGAGAAAGAACAAAGGGAGGGTGAATACTCATAAAAGTGTCAACATTCAGGATATTGGAAAAGTCATGAGGAGATAAGAACTGTAGCCAAGGCCAGCTGAGGAGAACTGAAAGATTGTGCCCACACAGGCTAAGAGCACACAGGAAAGAACTCCTTATTAGGATATTACACATCCTCAAAGCACAAGAAAGAACTTAAGTATTATAAAGAGTTCAGTAATAAGGAAAACAGAACATATAATTGGTTATACTTGGTAATTGGTAAAGCAGCATAATAACAAAGGGGGAGGGGCATAATAGCTCCCTACATACCGCCCTTTTGGATCTAAGATACAAAGTTATCTACGAGCCAATCAAAGGCCTTTATTTCAAACAAAGCAGAAATAAAGAAAATCAGAAAAGTCATTCAACATATCACGCGAAGGCAGCCGGTGAGCATGTCCCGCACGCAAAGCACCACACAGTACCCAGTAGGATGATTCGCGTCTGTATGTGAGTATGCACTGTAAGGCCGTAGAAGCAGGGTGAACAAATGGCATAAAGGAAAAACCTCCAAGTGAGGCAAAACAGACAGTGTAAAAGATTCACTAAACATACCACACGGATGCCTCCCAGTGAGCATGTCTCGTACCCCGTACCGCACAGCGCACTCAGCAGGAAGATCCGTGGGCGTCTGGGTGTAAGTGGGTGTTAATGGATGTATGATGTAAGTCGGGTGTATATGGGTGTGTGAGGTGAGACCGTAGAGACATGACGATCGAATAGCGTGTCAGATCCCCAACGAAGACCTCTGGTTCCACCGGGGTCCACACCCAGGAAGATCTCCTGACCCACCCTTGGTCCACAGAGGTGCGGCCGGACTCCTCCCCGACTGGAGCTCGCCCAGGCTTCCCCAGGAGAAATCCTTGGAAATCGTCAGCGCTCAATCGATATTCATGTTCATGAGGTCCCTTACATGCTGGTGATCTGGGGAAGACACAACATCGTCAGTATCAGGTGGCTCAAACCTATGGCCATAAAACAAAGCATAACGGATTTCAAAGGAGGGAGAGCAACTTCCTTTGGGTCAAAGTCGAGATCGTCCGAGGCGATGCTGCTTCCATCGCTGTTATCCATGGACGAATCTCCAAAACAATCAGATTCGGAACTCAGAGTATCTCCAATGTTGAGTTCCTCACCATCCAGGCTTGGGTGTGCAGTTGGGTCCAAATCCAGGATTGGGTCAGTGACGTTTGACTCACTGTGAGCTTGTGAGACATAAAGGTGAGCTCGTGAAACATAAAGAGGCAAAGCCTGCATTGAGACATAATCATCAGTCGGGGACCCTTGCAAGTGGCCCACATCATCATTAGTAACATCATCAGTAACATTATTCTCAGGTGGCGTAGGCTTGCGGCGTAGGCGGCCAGCAACAGTCATAGCCTTACACATCGAGAAAAAATGAGAAGTCTTCCTTAGGTACTTTTTACGTCTACATGCGACATGTTGGTGTCCAGAGTAATCGGCGTCCTGGCAGCCTGAAATGCTCTGAGGTCCGCAAATGTGTAATCAAAATCATTATCAGTAATATCAACAATGGAAGAACAATCTTCGGAAGCGGCGATCTCATTGTCGCGGCCCAGTGACTCGTTCGGGTCGTCGTTCCAGGATCCGCGATCTGCAGTCACGTCGACGGCCGGAGTGTCATCTGGACCCACGGTCAGCTTGTCGGTCATCACCATGGCCTTTTCTGGTGTCGTCTTCAGTGTCCATCCTGTGGTAAACTTTCTCACACACGCAAGGACTAAAGCCTCGATTAGTACACAACAAACCACGATTCCAAGGACTATTGCCAAGGTGGTCAATATCTACTTTACTATCGTACCTGTCCATCCTTTGGTTGGCGGCTTTTCCTGCCGTCTCGTCCGCCCTTGCATTGCCCCGAACAACGTCAGTGTCCGCCTTTGATGGCCGTGACATTTATCACCGCAATAGCACGGGGAAGCAAAATGCTTTGGAGTAGCCCTTCCAATTCTACCACGCGCACCACAGCCCATATCCACCACAATTTACCTGTACCCTCTACCTATTTTAAACTACTATCCACGGGTATTCGTGAAGGGGGTCCATCTTTCCCAACCACTCCCTTCGCACCAGCCACTCCCCGTTGTCCATAAACCTCTGAGACACACACACAACCTGTCCATTTCACAGTGAGGTGGGGTGCAGATCAATTCTGAAATAACAAAGAGGGTTTTGTCTGAAATTCGTCTCATGAAAACCCATCCAAGAGTCCAGTGTGACAGACAGACAGACACAGACACTGTGACACACAGAAAACCCCAGGTACACATTCAAACCAGCTTGTCCTCAGATCCACAAATGTTCACTTTCTCCCATTATAATCCCCTTATTCCATTCCCTGTGCAAATTAAACCGACAGTTCAACCCAAAGTCGCAGCACGAGTCGGGCCTGGTGTGGGAGTGGACCAGATAAGACTTTGGCTGAAATGTATTCTTTTTTCTGCTGGCCCGACCAAGCCTGTTTAAAGGAAACGCATGTTAAATGCAGTGAATTTTCTTCTAAAATGGCAAAATGAAATTGGACGTAGCTTTTTAAAGCACCTTTGACAATTTCCACATTGGACTTTTGGTCCAACCACCACTTTTGGTTTTGGTCAAACTTTTGACTTTGTCCAATTTCCAGCTAACGTTAACCTTTAATTTAAACCAAATTGCAACTGAAGTTATTTTCCTGAACCCAGGAAGTTACATACAGTTACATACATCCCTGCTCATGCCACACAAGACAACAGGTGATCCACTTTCAACAGATACCACATCACACAGAAACCTTTGGCAATGCAACAACCGAACTTCCAAAAACAACAACAAAACATCCAATCCACCTCAATGGCTCACCTAGCAGCTCATTGTGTCCCTGTCTATCTCTTCTTGCATCTACACTGTTCACAGCAAGTCCAATTCATCCTTTAAGTCACATGTACCCAGAGTATATGAAACAACCACTCAAACTTAATCCAGCTACACATACCGTTTTCCCAAAAACTCACAGAGCAGTCCAAATCCAGACCAGTCATGCATTTACATGTAAATATTAGGTATAGTATCTAAAATTAAACAAATGGTCGACTTGCGGCTCACAGATGAAAAGCTTGTATCTTTATGATTGATCTAAGCTTCCAACATTTCAAATCGTCACTTGAAACATCAGCTTATATCAAAAATACTTGCTCATTCCTGGAATCGCACGTTCAACCTTTTGTGTCATGACACAATATCTATTTAAATAACTATTTTCCATTTATACATTCATAGAAATGTTAGCGTCGGTCACAATCCACATGGATTGTAGCTGTCAGCGAGCGAGCCATCCATTCCATACAAGTTATTTCACACAACCATTCTCCATACACCTGGGTTTACACACCTGTGCCCACACACTGACTCCAGGCTTCTTCATTCAATACAATGCACTCACCCACACTCACAATACTCTACTCAATAGACAATACTCTTCTACACACACACAGCATCATTTAATCTAACTACTCCCTTCTGAAACTTGCGCTTTGCAGTCGCCCCTTATATTATTGCGCTCCCCCATCACTACAATCCACCAACGTGCCCCACCACAGGCATCATGCCACCACTCAGCCCCACAGCCACCCATGGCCACTGGAAGCGACACTGACACTCCGACATTGATACTCGCTCCATCTACAACACATATTTACACAACAACATCAACCTCAACTTCAACTCGGAGCACACTGACGTCATCTCCCATTTTCCCCGTCCCATATGCACTAGACTATAGGAATTAAAATTAAAATTGAACATAAATCCACAACAACTTAAATCAACATAAAACCCAGCGGTTTTATCAACAGCCCAGCCACTTTCCTTGTTCGCTCTCCTTCTGTGGAACACCGGGACTGCTCCCTGGAGCTGTCATAACTCGCCTTCACACCCCATCCAACCACATATCTCACTCAACCTTGCCAAAATCCAATCTATTTACCTTTGTTGCACACAACATCTGTCCCCCATTGCCCATCAAAAATGCCCACTCCACAACCCACAATTTTCTCAGGGTACACACCTGTCTTTACTGTCGAAATCCATGTTTCAGAAATATAACTCCATGGCCTGCTAGACAGCCAGACAGACACAACAATGAAACTATAACCTCCATTCTCCTTCCATGGTGAGTTTGTACCCCAATTTGTCTTGTCGATTTGTTCCATATTATTCCCATATTTTCCTATTCCCCTTCCAATGGAACGTAAATCATGGAAGTAAGTTACCAAAAGAACTCCCCTCCAGGCCAAAGGTGTGTATTTCACACCTCTACGGCATTTCACACCATGACATAATTTTAATCTTTCTCATTACACAGCTCATTGGCTCCCATGTCCTGTCAAGCCATGTGCAGCTTCACAATGTGCTACATCCTTCGGATGGACGTTAAAATCGACATTCCCGGCATGGATTTCAATATTTATCCAATAGCCGATGTTAAATTCAATCCCACCTGCCCAATAGCTATTATGAATCCCAATATCCCAATATAAATTGTTTCAACTCGACTTTCAACCAATTTTACCGCCAACAAACCACCATTAACCTACCTCCCCCTGTTATTTATTTATTTTTCGTAAATAAACAAATAAACAAGAAAATAACCTAGTCTGTTTATTGAAAATAAAAAGTTCCCATATGTCTTTCCCCGTAACACTCACCACGGGTGTGCACTCCCGCAAATACCCCCACTCGCGTGCTCCGATGTGCCCCCTCGCACACTTGCCACAACATAAAACTCCCATTTACTGGATTAAACCTTGGCCCTTCGTGGAATCGCACCACAGGCTTACGATCAGACAAACAGGCAGACACGTCTTTCCTCCATGACATCATACATTGGGACCTTGTCAGTCGGATCACAGGCCACAGGAGAAATATTCCATTTTTAGCTTACAAAAACCTCCAACCTACTCTCCAACACCGTCAGGTTGGAGAAAATATCCGAGTAAGTGTTTCTACGCCCCCTTAACTATTTCTAAGCTTTCTATGCAACCTTTTAAAACTCACAATAGTTTAATTTCAGCAAGATTTTCTTTACTATTTTCCCACGTCATTCATGCCTAATACACCTCACACATCCATACATACAGCACAAGTAGCCAATACCAATCGACATTGCATACAAGAAACCCTTTCATACGTCAATGACACACACACACAATGGACACAAATACATACTTCAATGACAGACATCCATATATACATTTATTGATTCATTCATATACCAATGAGTCTCTCGGACGTCGCGCGAACACCGGATCGACTCCAACCATGCACCTCCAACAGCCACTCCCCTGCCAACCTAGGCAACGCATTTTAAATCATGCGTTTTCCTATACATTCTCCATACCACGTGACTGACAAGCCAGCTCGCATTTCAAACCACTGCACACATTCAGCAGTGTGAACAGTCGCAAAAATTCACAGCACAACGACCGGAGTGGGTCGTGTACAACGCCTTATGTCTCAATCATTCAAAAGAAAGGGGATTCTTAGACCGGGGTGGAAAGGGTGAGTTGGGGTGAAAAGGGTGGGGCAGGGAGGGTGGTGTTGCCTGGAACCCCGGGACAGAGCTCAGGGCTGGGAGGGTAGGGGTTTGGTATCTGCCTGACCCTCCCACGGGGACTTGACTTTCAACGAGCGGCATCAGTCACTCGTTAGCCTGCCTCTCTATTTCCTTAACCGCTTCATCCTGCATTTTATTCACCTGTTTCCTCAGGCCCTTGAGTTTTAATACCTCACCGGCCAGGCTGGCCTGTTTCGATCTTGCCTGTAACTTCATCGCTTCTTCCTTCCACCAACCAAAGACTTTCCAATAGTCAGGTGGGAAGTGTTTCGTGTCCTGTTCTAACTTTTCTAATGCCCCATACAACACGTCCAATTTTTCCAGCGCAAAAGACCCTCCTTTGGGCCACGGTTCACCTAGATCCTTAGTCAGCGCAACCCATGACTTCCCTGGTCTCGCAGCATCATAGCCATACCTCCGAAACATGAAAAATGCTGGGGTATTTCTAAGAGGTTCACCTGCCTTTACAGTCTTATTACCCATCCAGTTCCCCATCCTAGGAAAATTTAGTTTACCGACGTAGCCTTGTACTCGTGAGGTTCGTCCGCCTCGCGTTATACCTAACTCTGAAAGGCTCGTAGCCTTGTGTACCCGTGAGGTTCGCCCGCCTCGCGAAGTACGGCCTTCTACCTAACTCTGAGAGACCCGTAGCCTTGTACCCGTGAGGTTCGCCCGCCTCGCGAAGTACGGCCTTCTAACCTACCCTTACTGTACTCTCCTGGCGTCCTACGCCCTTATAATACTTCTAATCTTACTTATAATTCCGACGTCTCCCGGGTAGGCCTCGGATCGGGACACCGCCCTTATCCTTACCCTCACAACCCAGAGATCTATTACCCCTTAACCTCGGGCGCCCAACGTGGGCACCCCCCTTACGTAACGTTACCCTGACGAGTCCATAAACAGTCAGTTGCTCCGGGACCCAAGCGGTCCGTATTTAAATTTAGGTTCGTGGATCAGGTTCGAGCAGGGAACGGAACAAACGGCATCCGAGCAAGAGAGTGGGTTACAATTTGGACTGACCCCCAGGCTATAAAGGAAAAAACAAAAGAAAAACCCACAGCTCACCTGACCCGGATCAATTGCTAGCTGGTCTCACCACTCACTTGCCTGGGACCGCGTCCCGGACTGCACAGACTGATCGACACCGCTGCCACCAGTTGTCGGAATTGAGACTTAGAACTTGGGACTCAAAAGACTCAGAGAAAAGGAGCAACGGATATATTTATTAGAACTCGATTACACAAGCTTGAGGACAGCAAAGGTTGCACTGAAACTCACAAGAAATGACCAACAGTACAGCAAGATGCTCTGAATTAAATCAATTAAACCTTGCTTTATATAAGGAATATCAGGGGTGGGGTTAGCTCACAAGATACAGAGATAGAATGGGCTCATTGGTCCCAGAATGGGCTCATCGGTCCCCCCACCATAGTCCCATCCTGTTGTTCAGTTAGTTAGAGGAAGCTCATCAAGGCCACTCATAGGTTAACTCAGATAAGGAGATGGTCAGCCATCTGTGGCAACCTGTTTACAACTTTCTGTATAGAACTTTGGTTGAGAAAGAACAAAGGGAGGGTGAATACTCATAAAAGTGTCAACATTCAGGATATTGGAAAAGTCATGAGGAGATAAGAACTGTAGCCAAGGCCAGCTGAGGAGAACTGAAAGATTGTGCCCACACAGGCTAAGAGCACACAGGAAAGAACTCCTTATTAGGATATTACACATCCTCAAAGCACAAGAAAGAACTTAAGTATTATAAAGAGTTCAGTAATAAGGAAAACAGAACATATAATTGGTTATACTTGGTAATTGGTAAAGCAGCATAATAACAAAGGGGGAGGGGCATAATAGCTCCCTACATATATATATATATATATATATATATATATATATATATATATATATATATATATATATATATATATATATGTAGATTATGGTTTGAAATTATCTTTGTTTACAAACAAACAATATGTATATGTGTATATATATATGGTTGAAGCAGATTGAAGGATGAAGACCTATAAATGGATATTCTATTATACAATATAATATAACAAAGCTTTATGTTTTGTAAATATATACAGAGAGCGACATCATTTCGTCATCTTCACAGCAACACGTGTCCCCGAGCGGATTGGTGGTGTTGTGCTGGTTTGGGTTCGATTCCAGTGGCTGCTGAGAAACTCAACCACCTCCAGCATATGTAGGACATGCGTCGCTCACCTGAAGGGCTTGCGCGTTTTTTGTGGGTATGACGTCCACGATTTTGACGTCATTTCCTGTGAAAACAAAACGAGTATTGTAAAGTTCGAACGGGATTTCAGTATCAATATCCTGGAACAATGCACAAGATCATCAAAAGGAATACGTTGCTTATCCTCATTAACAAGTTCGTTAATTTTAAGGGATTCACAAAGTTCATAAATATTGGAGTAAATGCAGCAAATGTAAAACATTAAAATGTTTAAGAACTGGTGCAGCAAAGAACAACATGTATGGCCAAGATCTCTGGGAAATGCCGACGATGAGAGTATTCTGGGAGTTCGTTTAAGGAAGTTCCGATGAAAGTGAATGAAAACTTTTTCCGGAATCCCGTAACAAGGTCTATGGAGTCAATAACAATGGAAGAGCGATCGATCCGGACTTACCGCGCCCAGGTTTGGTCCGCAGGGTCTGCAGGAACCATTATTCACCTAGAGCTTTTATAGACCCCGCCGAGGGGGGAGTCAAGCGCACAGACCCCTCTCTCAGTCCGTCCTGATCACCCCCCCCTTGTTCCTGGACCCCCTACCTTCCACCCCTCCATCAGGTCTGCGCTCACGCCCCTCGTTGGACACGCACATCGCAGGACCCGCTGAAACCGCTCATACCTACTTCGGATGAAGATCATTTAAAAACACCTTTCCTTTTCTCTCTATTAAATCCTACAAAATAATAACATTCGTTGCCCTATAAAACTTCCCATAACCCCAAACCGGCCCTAATGGCTTCATCAACTCGTGTAATTCATAAAATTTAAACACTCGTTTATAAAAGCGCGCCTTTTTGGGGGGGGGGGGAGGAGTCGTGGTGAATCCAAACAAATAGACTTATTAATGGTTCTTGAACAATTGATGAAATTGAAGATAATATATGTCCCATTATCTGCTTGAGATATAAGATGTCACGGATACTTTGGCGCCCGCAGGGCGAGACAGGCTGATCGCTGCTGTCGTGACGGTGTCGATCTCAATCTGTCGATCACCGTGACCCCGCCGACTCGGTCGTCATTCAGTACGAACATTAAGCCGGCTGTCCTGGCCTCTTTTATTGAGCGATACTTCTTAACCTTTTAAAATTCCAATCAGTTCGGTTTGAAAATGTTAGAAGATCCCAGCACTTACCATTTAGACAAATAAATAGATTGTGCGTGTGCCAAAGTGTGTGTGTGTGTGTGTGTGTGTGTAATATATATATACACACAGTCGTGGCCAAAAATATTGGCACCCTCACACTTTTTTCAAATAACTCACAATTTTCTATAATAATAAGTTGAAATTGACAAAAGTATTTGGTCTCCACAATTCTTTATTTCCCTGTTAATATTACAGAACCTTTATTTTTGATTCAGAACTTAAAAAATTCTTTTAAATCAGAAAATAAAACGAAATGGCATTGACAAAAATATTGGCACCACAGACTTAATATTTGGTAGCACAGACTTTGGACAAAATAACTGCAGTCACGTGCTTCCGAAAGCCATGAATGAGCTTCCTACACTTCGCTACTGGGAGTTTGGCCCACTGTTCTTGTGCAAACTGCTCCAGCTCTTCCACATTTGAAGGGTGCCTCCTCCCAACTGCTGTTTTCAGATCTCCCCACAGGTGTTCAATGGGATTTAGATCTGGACTCATTGCTGGCCACTTCAGAACAGTCCAAGTGTTTCTGAGCTGCCTCTGGAACTGGGTGCCTTGAATGTGTTCATGGCATCATGAAATCAGGAGATTACCAAGGCATGTTGGAGCGCAATGTTCAACCCAGTGTCAGAAAGCTGGGTCTCCGTGGAAGGTCATGGGTCTTGCAGCAGGACAATGACCCCAAACACACTTCAAAAAGCACCCAGGAATTGGGAGAAGGCACCCTTCAAATCTGGGAGAACTGGAGCAGTTTGCACAAGAAGAGTGGGACAAACTGCCAGTAGCGAGGTGTAGGAAGCTCATTCATGGCTATAGGAAGCGCTTGACTGCAGTTATTTTGTCCAAAGTCTGTGCTACCAAATATTAAGTCTGTGGTGCCAATATTTTTGTCAATGCCATTTCGTTTTATTTTCTGATTTAAAAGGATATTTTAAGTTCTGAATCAAAAACAAAGGTTCTGTAATATTAACAGGGAAATAAAGAATTGTGGAGACAAAATACTTTTGTTAATTTCAACTTTTTTTTTAGAGAAAATTGTGAGTTATTTGAAAAAAGTGTAAGGGTGCCAAATATTTTTGGCCACGACTGTATTTATAGGATGGCTCATTTTTTCCTCAAACGGCAGGTTCAAGTTAAATGGAGAAGAAAACGTGTCATATTGAAACGTACACGTCACGACTATTGCGTCATAAATTGTTCTTTTTCGGTGTGCTTTCGGTTCATAAAGGCCATTGAGCCAGCATGCTAGAATTAAAAAAAGGATTTTAAAAGGGGTATAAAATGTGCATATATGCGGATACAACATACCGGTAAAAGCCGAGAAACGTATTTTCAGTCTCCATGTCAAAGTTGCATACAGAGAAACGATCTCTTTTAAAGGGATGGGTGCTTTGCGCCTCCCTTCAAAAAGTTATGGATGGATTTGGACGAAACTTGTTGGACAGGTTGGGTGTGTGACAAGGACAAATCGATTTAACTTTGGTGAAGATCCGGATCCGGCTCGTATAATTTTTAAGTGATTCTTCACCATTGGGAGATCGGGCCAACAACAATACATAGCAGGACATCTCAAAAAGTTGTGGACGGATGATTTTGATTCAATGCGATTCTGTATTGTAGTGGACATGCCAAGTGCTTTTTGACTTAAAGTCATGATGCAATGGTCCCCTTTGACATAAAACTTCCTTAGGGCCACAGGAACAAAATTATCCAAAGACACAAGTTGTATCTTAAAATCCAAGATGGCTGCCATCGGCCATCTTGGAAAACATGGCTGACCCATAGCCCAGGAAGCATTTGTCAAAGAAACTATTATGATACATGTTTCCCAGCTAATTTGAGGTTACCGAAATCATTTCTGGCATCACTTCTGCATTGTGGATACATTGAAAGGTAAAGTCAGGTAAATGAAACATAAATTCGACATTTTAATTAAATTAATGACAACATGCTTTCGGGGTATTTTGATAACATTTTATTTATGAGAATGGAAATTAGACTTTATCATTCGAATAAAGACTTTCTCATTCAAATTAGACTCTTTCTCATTCGAATTAGACTCTTTCTCATTCGAATTAGACTTTCTCATTCAAATTAGACTCTTTCTCATTCGAATTAGACTTTCTCATTCAAATTAGACTTTCTCATTCAAATTAGACTTTCTCATTCAAATTAGACTCTTTCTCATTCGAATTAGACTCTTTCTCATTCGAATTAGACTTTCTCATTCAAATTAGACTTTCTCATTCAAATTAGACTTTCTCATTCAAATTAGACTCTTTCTCATTCGAATTAGACTTTATCATTCAAATTAGACTCTTTCTCATTCGAATTAGACTCTTTCTCATTCGAATTAGACTTTCTCATTCAAATTAGACTTTCACATTCAAATTAGACTTTCTCATTCAAATTAGACTTTCACATTCAAATTAGACTTTCTCATTCAAATTAGACTCTTTCTCATTCAAATTAGACTTTCCCATTCAAATTAGACTTTCTCATTCAAATTAGACTTTCTCATTCAAATTAGACTCTTTCTCATTCAAATTAGACTTTCTCATTCAAATTAGACTCTTTCTCATTCAAATTAGACTTTCTCATTCAAATTAGACTTTCACATTCAAATTAGACTCTTTCTCATTCAAATTAGACTTTCTCATTCAAATTAGACTTTCTCATTCAAATTAGACTTTCTCATTCAAATTAGACTTTATCATTCGAATTAGACTTTCTCATTCAAATTAGACTTTCTCATTCAAATTAGACTTTCTCATTCAAATTAGACTTTCTCATTCAAATTAGACTTTCTCATTCAAATTAGACTTTCTCATTCAAATTAGGCTTTCTCATTCAAATTAGACTTTATCATTCGAATTAGACTTTACCATTCGAATCAGACTTTATCATTCAAATTAGGCTTTATCATTCAAATTAGACTTTCTCATTCAAATTAGACTTTCACATTCAAATTAGACTTTCTCATTCAAATTAGACTTTCTCATTCAAATTAGGCTTTCTCATTCAAATTAGACTTTATCATTCGAATTAGACTTTCACATTCAAGTTGGACTCTTTCTCATTCAAATTAGACTTTCTCATTCAAATTAGACTTTCACATTCAAATTAGACTCTTTCTCATTCAAATTAGACTTTCTCATTCAAATTAGACTTTACCATTCGAATCAGACTTTATCATTCAAATTAGACTTTATCATTCAAATTAGACTTTCTCATTCGAATTAGGCTTTCTCATTCAAATTAGACTTTATCATTCGAATAAAGACTTTCTCATTCAAATTAGACTCTTTCTCATTCGAATTAGACTTTCTCATTCAAATTAGACTCTTTCTCATTCGAATTAGACTTTCTCATTCAAATTACACTTTCTCATTCAAATTAGTCTCTTTCTCATTCAAATTAGACTTTCTCATTCAAATTAGACTTTCTCATTCAAATTAGTCTCTTTCTCATTCAAATTAGTCTCTTTCTCATTCGAATTAGACTTTCACATTTAAATTAGACTTTCTCATTCAAATTAGACTTTCACATTCAAATTAGACTCTTTCTCATTCAAATTAGACTTTCTCATTCAAATTAGACTTTCACATTCAAATTAGACTCTTTCTCATTCAAATTAGACTTTCTCATTCAAATTAGACTTTCTCATTCAAATTAGACTTTCTCATTCAAATTAGACTTTCTCATTCAAATTAGACTTTCTCATTCAAATTAGGCTTTCTCATTCAAATTAGACTTTATCATTCGAATAAAGACTTTCTCATTCAAATTAGACTCTTTCTCATTCGAATTAGCCTTTCTCATTCAAATTACACTTTCTCATTCAAATTAGTCTCTTTCTCATTCAAATTAGACTTTCTCATTCAAATTAGACTTTCTCATTCAAATTAGTCTCTTTCTCATTCAAATTAGTCTCTTTCTCATTCGAATTAGACTTTCTCATTCAAATTAGTCTCTTTCTCATTCAAATTAGTCTTTCTCATTCAAATTAGACTTTCTCATTCAAATTAGGCTTTCTCATTCAAATTAGGCTTTCTCATTCAAATTAGACTCTTTCTCATTCAAATTAGGCTTTCTCATTCAAATTAGACTTTCTCATTCAAATTAGGCTTTCTCATTCAAATTAGTCTTTATCATTCGAATAAAGACTTTCTCATTCAAATTAGACTCTTTCTCATTCGAATTAGGCTTTCTCATTCAAATTAGACTTTCTCATTCAAATTAGACTTTCTCATTCAAATTAGACTCTTTCTCATTCGAATTAGACTCTTTCTCATTCGAATTAGACTTTCTCATTCAAATTAGACTTTCTCATTCAAATTAGACTTTCTCATTCAAATTAGACTCTTTCTCATTCGAATTAGACTTTATCATTCAAATTAGACTCTTTCTCATTCGAATTAGACTCTTTCTCATTCGAATTAGACTTTCTCATTCAAATTAGACTTTCACATTCAAATTAGACTTTCTCATTCAAATTAGACTTTCACATTCAAATTAGACTTTCTCATTCAAATTAGACTCTTTCTCATTCAAATTAGACTTTCTCATTCAAATTAGACTTTCTCATTCAAATTAGACTTTCTCATTCAAATTAGACTCTTTCTCATTCAAATTAGACTTTCTCATTCAAATTAGACTCTTTCTCATTCAAATTAGACTTTCTCATTCAAATTAGACTTTCACATTCAAATTAGACTCTTTCTCATTCAAATTAGACTTTCTCATTCAAATTAGTCTTTCTCATTCAAATTAGACTTTCTCATTCAAATTAGACTTTATCATTCGAATTAGACTTTCTCATTCAAATTAGACTTTCTCATTCAAATTAGACTTTCTCATTCAAATTAGACTTTCTCATTCAAATTAGACTTTCTCATTCAAATTAGACTTTCTCATTCAAATTAGACTTTCTCATTCAAATTAGTCTTTCTCATTCAAATTAGACTTTCTCATTCAAATTAGACTTTCTCATTCAAATTAGACTTTCTCATTCAAATTAGACTTTCTCATTCAAATTAGGCTTTCTCATTCAAATTAGACTTTATCATTCGAATTAGACTTTACCATTCGAATCAGACTTTATCATTCAAATTAGGCTTTATCATTCAAATTAGACTTTCTCATTCAAATTAGACTTTCACATTCAAATTAGACTTTCTCATTCAAATTAGACTTTCTCATTCAAATTAGGCTTTCTCATTCAAATTAGACTTTATCATTCGAATTAGACTTTCACATTCAAGTTGGACTCTTTCTCATTCAAATTAGACTTTCTCATTCAAATTAGACTTTCACATTCAAATTAGACTCTTTCTCATTCAAATTAGACTTTCTCATTCAAATTAGACTTTACCATTCGAATCAGACTTTATCATTCAAATTAGACTTTATCATTCAAATTAGACTTTCTCATTCGAATTAGGCTTTCTCATTCAAATTAGACTTTATCATTCGAATAAAGACTTTCTCATTCAAATTAGACTCTTTCTCATTCGAATTAGACTTTCTCATTCAAATTAGACTCTTTCTCATTCGAATTAGACTTTCTCATTCAAATTACACTTTCTCATTCAAATTAGTCTCTTTCTCATTCAAATTAGACTTTCTCATTCAAATTAGACTTTCTCATTCAAATTAGTCTCTTTCTCATTCAAATTAGTCTCTTTCTCATTCGAATTAGACTTTCACATTTAAATTAGACTTTCTCATTCAAATTAGACTTTCACATTCAAATTAGACTCTTTCTCATTCAAATTAGACTTTCTCATTCAAATTAGACTTTCACATTCAAATTAGACTCTTTCTCATTCAAATTAGACTTTCTCATTCAAATTAGACGTTCTCATTCAAATTAGACTTTCTCATTCAAATTAGACTTTCTCATTCAAATTAGACTTTCTCATTCAAATTAGGCTTTCTCATTCAAATTAGACTTTATCATTCGAATAAAGACTTTCTCATTCAAATTAGACTCTTTCTCATTCGAATTAGCCTTTCTCATTCAAATTACACTTTCTCATTCAAATTAGTCTCTTTCTCATTCAAATTAGACTTTCTCATTCAAATTAGACTTTCTCATTCAAATTAGTCTCTTTCTCATTCAAATTAGTCTCTTTCTCATTCGAATTAGACTTTCTCATTCAAATTAGTCTCTTTCTCATTCAAATTAGTCTTTCTCATTCAAATTAGACTTTCTCATTCAAATTAGGCTTTCTCATTCAAATTAGGCTTTCTCATTCAAATTAGACTCTTTCTCATTCAAATTAGGCTTTCTCATTCAAATTAGACTTTCTCATTCAAATTAGGCTTTCTCATTCAAATTAGTCTTTATCATTCGAATAAAGACTTTCTCATTCAAATTAGACTCTTTCTCATTCGAATTAGGCTTTCTCATTCAAATTAGACTTTCTCATTCAAATTAGTCTTTATCATTCGAATAAAGACTTTCTCATTCAAATTAGACTCTTTCTCATTCGAATTAGGCTTTCTCATTCAAATTAGACTTTCTCATTCAAATTAGACTTTCTCATTCAAATTAGTCTTTATCATTCGAATAAAGACTTTCTCATTCAAATTAGACTCTTTCTCATTCGAATTAGGCTTTCTCATTCAAATTAGACTTTCTCATTCAAATTAGACTTTCTCATTCAAATTAGTCTTTATCATTCGAATAAAGACTTTCTCATTCAAATTAGGCTTTCTCATTCAAATTAGGCTTTCTCATTCAAATTAGACTCTTTCTCATTCAAATTAGACTTTCTCATTCAAATTAGTCTCTTTCTCATTCAAATTAGACTCTTTCTCATTCAAATTGGACTTTCTCATTCAAATTAGGCTTTCTCATTCAAATTAGGCTTTCTCATTCAAATTAGACTTTCTCATTCAAATTAGACTCTTTCTCATTCAAATTAGACTTTCTCATTCAAATTAAACTTTCACATTCAAATTAGGCTTTCTCATTCAAATTAGACTTTCTCATTCAAATTAGACTTTCTCAATCACATTAGACTCTTTCTCATTCAAATTAGACTTTCTCACTCAAATTAGACTCTTTCTCATTCAAATTAGACTTTCTCATTCAAATTAGTCTCTTTCTCATTCGAATTAGACTTTCTCATTCAAAATAGACTTTCTCATTCAAATTACTCTTTCTCATTCAAATTAGACTTTATCATTCAAATTAGTCTTTCTCATTCAAATTAGGCTTTCTCATTCAAATTAGACTTTCTCATTCAAATTAGACTTTCTCATTCAAATTAGACTTTATCATTCAAATTCGTCTTTCTCATTCAAATTAGACTCTTTCTCATTCAAATTAGCCTTTATCATTCAAATTAGTCTCTTTCTCATTCAAATTAGACTTTCTCATTCAAATTGGACTTTCTCATTCAAATTAGGCTTTCTCATTCAAATTAGTCTCTTTCTCATTCAAATTAGACTCTTTCTCATTCAAATTAGACTTTATCATTCAAATTAGACTTTCACATTCAAATTAGACTCTTTCTCATTCAAATTAGACTCTTTCTCATTCAAATTACACTTTCTCATTCAAATTAGACTCTTTCTCATTCAAATTAGACTTTCACATTCAAATTAGACTCTTTCTCATTCAAATTAGACTCTTTCTCATTCAAATTAGACTCTTTCTCATTCGAATTAGACTTTATCATTCAAATTAGACTTTCCCATTCAAATTAGACTTCATTATTCAACTTCGACTTTCTCATTAAAATTAGAATTTATCATTCAAAATAGACTTTATCATTTAATTAGATTTTCTCATTCAAAATAGACTTTATCATTCAAATTGGACTCTTTCTCATTCAAATTAGTCTTTCTCATTCAAATTGGGCTTTCTCATTCAAATTAGACTTTATCATTCAAATTAGTCTTTCTCATTCAAATTAGTCTTTCTCATTCAAATTAGACTTTATCATTCAAATTAGACTTTCTCATTCAAATTAGTCTTTCTCATTCAAATTAGACTTTCTCATTCAAATTGGGCTTTCTCATTCAAATTAGACTTTCTCATTCAAATTAGACTTTCTCATTCAAATTAGACTTTCTCATTCAAATTAGACTTTATCATTCAAATTAGTCTTTCTCATTGAAATTAGACTTTCTCATTCAAATTGGGCTTTCTCATTCAAATTAGACTTTCTCAATCAAATTAGACTTTCTCATTCAAATTAGACTTTCTCATTCAAATTAGTCTCTTTCTCATTCAAATTAGACTTTCTCATTCAAATTAGACTTTCTCATTCAAATTAGACTTTATCATTCAAATTAGTCTTTCTCATTGAAATTAGACTTTCTCATTCAAATTGGGCTTTCTCATTCAAATTAGACTTTCTCAATCAAATTAGTCTTTCTCATTGAAATTAGACTTTCTCATTCAAATTGGGCTTTCTCATTCAAATTAGACTTTCTCATTCAAATTAGACTTTCTCATTCAAATTAGACTTTCTCATTCAAATTAGACTTTATCATTCAAATTAGTCTTTCTCATTCAAATTAGACTTTCTCATTCAAATTGGGCTTTCTCATTCAAATTAGTCTTTCTCATTCAAATTAGACTTTCTCATTCAAATTAGACTTTCTCATTCAAATTAGTCTTTATCATTCAAATTAGGCTTTATCATGCTGATTTTTGCTGCAAATGACCCATTAAATACGTTTCTATGTTTCAGATTCAAAGTGACTAATCCAAAATGAATACCGGCAACTGTAAAACCAGGCCTGCTCTGGCATGGACACTCGTGACTGGAGCTTATGTTACATATGTCAATCAGACGAAAGAAATAAACCAACTATGGATCCCTCATCAGCTGTGAAATTGAGAAACAACCCTGGAAGACTTTTAGCCACTTATAAAGAAGTTGTGGACAATATCCAGGAACTTAAGGAATTAGGTGAACTGCCTGACTGAGAAATGAGTTTGGTGACCTCAAATTATCTGGGAAACATGTATCATAATAGTTTCTATGACAAATGCTTCCTGGGCATTGTTCGGTCATGTTTTGACAGGTCGGTCATGTTTTCCAAGATGGCTGACAGCGGTCATCTTGAATTTTAAGATACAACTTGTGTCTTCGGATAATTTTGTTCCTCGGGCACGAAGGAACTTTTATGCCAAAGGTTTTGCATCATGACTTGAAGTCAGCACCCTATTTTTAGCACTTCATATGTCCACTATTGTGATTTTCTTGTCTACTCAAGGATACAAAACGTAAACTGTTCACCTGGTGGAGGTATACTCTCTAATGAGCGCCGTTCTAGTTGCAAATGTTTTAATTATCTTCATATTTTTTGGAAAAACAAAATATTGTAACTATTTAGAACCTAGTAACGAGAATCAGGTCCAGTTTGTTACACGAGCCATTCATATTAATTATTTATTTCACTTTCAGTGATTAAATGTAAAACTTTTATAAATCAACCTGTTAAAGGTATCATTTTGCTCCATTCCCCCCCCCCCCCCCCCTCTGTAATTTGACCTCAGGCTTCTTGTGAAATTAATATAAAAACTGCAGACACAGATCGATAATTAATTATTTTACAGCGGGGATGATGACGTCACGTCAATCCATTGCTGATTTTGACTTCCAATGAACCTTTGAATCCCGTTTTGAAGTTACTCCTTCGAATGATTTCCAACAACCTTAGCAAACTCGATCCTTCAAAGCCTATATATCCTCATGGGATGCTCTCGTTGGTTGGGGGATCCTAATGGGATGCTCGCGTTGGGTTGGGATCCTGATGGGATGGTCTCGTTGGGTTGGGATCCTGATGGGATGCTCTCGTTAGGTTGGGATACTTATAGGATGCTCTCGTTGGATTGGGATCCTTGCCACATTTTCTCGTTGGTTTGGGATCCTTGTGGGATGCTCTCGTCGGGTTGGGATTCTTATGGCATGCCCTCCTTGATTTTTGAATCCCTTGGGGATGCTCTCGTTGATTTTTGAATCCCTATGGGATGCTCTCGTTGATTTTTTTTTATCCTTATGGGATGTCCTTGTTGGGGTCCTGACAAAATACTCTAGCACTAGTTGGATTGGAATCCTGATGTGATGTCTCCTCTTGTTCTACAGAAAAGTCCAAAATGCAGAGCAAGTACCTGGAACTCAGGATCTACAGTTTCCTGAGCATTTGGAGAAATGGAATCTCCCGAGTGTCAGGTACAGGGGAGCACGTGGTAACAAGATTGGGACTTTTATTTTAAGGTTCCCGATTGTCAGATTTTTTCACATTGCATGGGGAAATTTTGCAACAATTAGAATATAAAGCAGTTTTTCAGAAAGCCTAATCATATTCTTCTTTACAATGTAAAGGCCCAAATTATTCCCTCCTTGCAGTGGGGTCGGCCAAGGAACGTTTTTGACCCAGGTCTTTCATGAACCGACTGGCTAGGCCTGATGTTTGACTGGAGGTGACTTGGGCAGGAGCAATCTGCCATTTGTTCAGGGTACCAGCGAGAACATCTCTACTCTGTGGGATGTTTAACGTCCACGAACGACCATCGCTTGCAGACGAATCATCTGGCGTGATGTATATCCGATGGACGCCATAGATCTTGATGCCCTGCAAAGTGAAACACCATGGACATGGAGTGACAGTTTATAACTGGGTCGAGATTCCAACCCAAGCTGGAGAGCACAAAGGAGAGTACAGCACCTCAAGCTCCACCATGCCAGCTCATCATGGACGAGCTTGTAACATTATTAATACTAACAAATGTACCTGCCCTACAGGCGGGGCTTCAATTGGGAGGCCCAAATGAAAAGGCAAAATATCAGAAATTGAAGGGTTTTTTATTTTAAACTATTTATATAAACATCTGTTAAATCATATCACACGCAAATCATCAAAATCAAAACAGTATTTGAAGAATTTCAATAAAAGCCACATCACTGTTCATATCTATATAATAATAGCGTAAGGACTCGACTTTGTTATCCCTTTTACGCCGCACCCAGTGACCCGATGCCCACGGCACTAATGGATTTACGATCTACGAACCGCGCTCTTTGTTTATCACATACAGACATACTCGAAAAATCTGAATTAGCCGACTTTGGGGCCCAAAAGCATCCGATTAACTGCCGATACGACGCCATCTTACGACGCCATCGTATTGGCGTCTGCTGGGCGAAGGCGAAGCAAGCCGTCCGCTGATTGGACAGTCGAAGGCGACAGCAAGCCGTCCACTGAGTGGACAATCCCAGAGTGGTGCTATGCCGATTCCTATTACGAATCCATTCATTTTTCAAAAGTATATCGTAGCGTTGTCATTTAAGTAGATTGCAATAAATACGTTGTTCATATACGCACTCTTCATTCTCATCTTTCTTCCTAACTCTTACTCAGACAAGCAAATCCCCTATGCCATCCATAATGGTACACTCTATCCATACACCACATCCTCCCTTCCGTGGATGTTCCACGGGTTTCGGCTAGTCGGTAAATATTATTCCATCGTGTTTGGAAAAACTGGAAAATTGGAAAAATTGAAAATTGGAAAAACAATACAGCCATTTTACTCCAGGGGGTCCCAGGATTACCCACCCAAAATGTCGTTGCGATCGGTTCAGCCGTTTTTGCGGTACCTGGGAACAGACGGACAGACATTTGTTGAATTACGTATAGTAAGAAGATTACGACGTGCACGAAGCAACAAGCAGGGGCCATACATGATACATGATACAGCAATTGGTTCACTCTGTCCGTTTGTCTGTCAGTCAGTACAGCTGTCGGTCTATTAATGGAGGAATTACGGACTTCATTTCATCTGATTTTCATATTTTGAACACAAGAGAGCACGAATTGTAACATGAATCAGAACGCGTACCGTGGCTACAGCTTAGCCAGCAGTACTTATCCCTGAATCTGGCAAAATGTACCGTCTCGTCCCGATCGCGCATGCGCACTGAGTAACATAATTTCTTTCCTGTCTGCCTGACGGGCAATAAAAAAAATTGAAAAATCATTCCAAATAGGAAACTTACTGTTTTTAAGGAAGTCATAATGGACACAATCAACAGGCAGGGATAACTAATGTAACGTGTTCAATAAGGTGGTGTAAAAGACGCTATGTAAACGGTGATAAACTTCCGGGGTTTTTTTTTCTTCAACCTTAAATATTTTTTTTTAATTATATACTTAAACACTAGAACACAAATAACCTTTTTGGTACTTTCAAAAACCTCCAGTTTTGTAGTAACCTTCTGGGCCAAAATATGACGCCATTTTACGTCACCTCGACCAATCAAATGTGCCGCTCGCGCTCTCGGCCTTGTGGAATATCGAGATTCAAACAAAATGGCGGCTCCTAGTAAATATAGATCGTGCTCGGAAACGCAAATGAAGAGTCGTTTTTCCTCAAGACTGCACGGGGGTAATGTTTTCCATGAACCCTGTCGTTATATAATACATGAATTACAAGGACAAATTAAAATACTATATATGGGGTTTTACCAGTGATCAATGATCGTGCACCAAGTGCTCAGATGGGAGGTTTATAACCGTTTTGAGCATGCGAGTCCTGTATAAACCATATATATGGTGCTTTCATGTCCCACAGTTCAACGTTGATATATTTGAGTCACCTCGATATAAGCTTTAGGTGAATCAATGGATGAAACATCTTCGCGCTCAAGGTATCGATCCTCTTTCAAATCCACCGAATCGAATCGTCTCGAACATTCCAGAGTTTCTTCTTCTCGTGAATCGTTTCCACGTGGAGAAAATATTCAGACAAGCGTATTATTTATATAATCGTTTATTGGAGTCGTTTATGTCCGATCCAGGTTCATGATGACGACATAGTCAAGATGACGACCTTTGGCCTCGCTCTCCACCACATGTACTTTACGCATTAGACCACTTGGTCGTCACGGTCTCCATGGGATCGGAGGGAGTTTTGGGACAGGCCGCTTTCCTCCATATGGTCGTCAGGTGTGTAAGAAGCGCCAGATGCCCTCTCACGGCCGGTTAACCCTTGTTCCTCCGTTCTTACCCTGTCAGTCCACCTCACCATCGGCCCCCCGACACACACCTCCAGCCCGTCCCCCACAACCCAGAGCGAAGCTATTTTTAGTCAGTCGGAGCTAAATTTAGCGAGGGGAGGCGCGGGGGGAGCGCGGAGACCGTTATCCGAGGCGCGCAGGGTCCCCGCAGGGACTATAAAAAGCGTGGTGTTTACACGCGGACTCGGCGACCCTCTCACCCCGGCAGGAAACGAGCGGAGCGAGGATCCTCCAGACGCGCGTCCTGCTCATTCAAGGTTCCACAACATCAATAAAACGCTCTTAGTGCCCAAGGACCTCTGGCACGGAGCGCTCGTACCCGGTAACACGATATACCTGCACGGATACGCTGCCCTGATAAACCTGGACACGCCGAACCGAGAAAATGAACCGGACGGACGTCAGGGATTTCCCGTTACCTGGAGTGTGGAGCACGCGCGGCGACGAGGATCCGATACCGTGGATGCTCCGTGATGCAGCACCCGTCCAACAGAAAGGCACCTTCGTTTCGGAAAAGCAATTGCTGAAGGAATTCCCGAAATTCATCAACGTTTTAAATGTAATTAAAAATAAAATAATAATGCTAAACAAAGCTTAAACAAAACAACAAAGCCAAACAAATCACCATGTGCAGATATATATACAACTACCAAAAGTATCCGTCCCCGTGTGATGGGAAAAGTTTAAGTTAATCTTTCAATTTAAATAATTCATGGACTTAAAAAAAGTTAATTGTGTTTCAATAAAAAATCGGACTTTTTCAATATGAGACCAATTGGTCGTCCTGTTTGCCAAAATTTGCTATATTGGTCTTTTTGGCCTCAGATGCCGTGACCACATGGGCCATGTTACTTCCGACATAAAGTTGTATCGGTACCCCGAGGATGGAGTTAGTAGCTTTAAAGATGTGCACAGACCCAGAGAGAGGAGAGACATATCCCTAATCCCTATAATCTATATGTATGTATATATATATCATATATATATGTCGGATTGGGACTTAGGACTTGGGACTCAGAAGACTCAGAAGAAAGGAGCAACGGATATATTTATTGGAACTCGAGTACTCAAGCTTGAGGACAGCAAAGTTGCATTGAAACTCACAAGGAATGACCAACAGTACAACAAGATGCTCTGAAATAATTCAATTAACATTGCTTTATATAAAGAAAGTCAGGGGTGGAGTTAGCTCACAAGACACAGAGACAGAATGGGCTCATTGGGCCTCCCACCATAGTCCCATCCTGTTGTTCAGTTAATTAAAGGAAGTTCATCCAAGGCCAGTCATGGGTTAGCTCTGATAAGGAGATGGTCAGCATTATGTGGCAACATGTTTACAACTTTCTGTATAGCAGCTGGCTTGGGAAAGTACAAAGGGGAGTGGACACTCATAAAACTGTCAACTTGCAAGATAATGGCAGAGTCAGGAGAAAGGCAAAGAGAGATAAGAGTTGCCTCCAAGGCCTGAAAAGGGGAACTAGAGATTGTGCCCACGCAGGCCAGAGCACACAGGCAGAGAACTCCTTATTAGGATATTACACATCCTCAATGCAGTAGAAAGAACTCAGTATCATAAAAGAGTACAGTAGCAAGTCAAAACAAAACATATAATTGGTTATACTTGGTAATTGGTAAAGCAGCAAGGATATACAAAGGGGGAGGGGCATTACAGCTCCCTACATACCGCCCTTTTGGATCTAAGATACAAAGTTATCTACGAGCCAATCAAAGGCCTTTATTTCAAACAAAAACAGAAAAATCATTCAACATATCACGCGAAGGCAGCCCCGTAAGAATGTCCCGTACCAAAGCACCACACAAACTCAGTAGGATGATTCGCGTCTGTATGTGAGTATGCAATGTAAGGCCGTAAAAGCAGAGTGATCAAATGGCACACAAAATCCACCAAAAGAGGTGGGAGAGAGAGAGAGTGTAACTAAACGTAACGTACCACACGAATGCAGCCCAGTGAGCATGTCCCGTACCCAGTACCGCACAACGAACCCAGCAGGCTGATCCGCGGGTGTGTGGGTGCAAGTGGGTGTAAGTGGATGTATGATGTATGTAAGTCGGGTGTAGATGGGTGTATGAGGTGAGACCGTAGAGACATGAAGATCGAATAGCGCGCCAAATCCACAACGAAGACCTCTGGTTCCACCGGGGTCCACACCCAGGAAGATCTCCGACCCACCCTTGGTCCACAGAGGTGCAGCCGGACTCCTCCCCAACTGGAGCTCGCCCAGGCTTCCCCAAGTGAAATCCTTGTAGATCTTCAGCGCTCAATCGATATTCATGTTCATGAGGTCTCTTACGTGCTGGTGATCTGGGGAAGACACAACATCGTCAGTATCAGGTGGCTCAAACCTATGGCCATGAAATAAAGCATAACGATCCAAAGGTGGGAGAGAAACTTCCTTTGGGTCAAAGTCGAGATCGTCCGAGGCGATGCTGCTTGCTTCGCTGTTATTCAAGGGCGAATCTCCAAAACAATCAGACTCGGAACTCAGAGTATTTTCACCATCGAGTTCCTCTCCATCCGGGCTTGGGTTCACAGCTGGGTCCAAATCCCGAACTGGGTCAGTGGCGTTTGACTCACTGTGGGCTTGTGAGACATAAAGGTGAGCTCGTGAAACATGGAGAGGCAGAGCCTGCATTGAAACATAAACATCAGCCGGGGACCCTCGCAAGTGGCCCACATCATCATTGGTAACATCATCAGTAACATTATTCTCAGGTGGCGTAGGCCTGCGGAGTGGACGGCCCATAGTCATAGCCACGGCATGGCATATCGTGAAGAAACGAGAGGAATCCTTCAGGAAATCGTCGATTTCTTCTTCCGACGTGTCGGGGCCCAGTTTAAACGGCCTTCTGGTAGCCTGAAATGCTTCGAGGTCCGCATAAGTGTACTCGACATCATTATCGGTAATATCAACAATGGAAGAACAATCTTCGGAAGCGGAGATCTCATTGTCGCGGCCCAGGGACTCGTTCAGGTCGTCGTCCCAGGATCCGCGATTGGCAGTTGAGTTGACAGCTGGTGTGTCATCCGGACCCGCGATCCGCTGGTCGATCATCACCATGGCCTTTTCCGGTGTCGTCTTCAGTGTCCATCCTGTGGTAAACTTTCTCGCACACGCAAGGACTAAAGCCTTGATTAGTACACAACAAACCACTAGTCCAAGGACTATTGCCAAGGCGGTCAATATCCACTTTACTATCGTCCCTGTCCATCCTTTAAACCAGTCGGTAAGCCACTGGTGGGAGGCTTCCCGATCCATGCGATCCTTTGTCAATATGTGAGCACTTTCTCTTAACCTTATAATAGCAGCACTGACCCCTTGTGAAGGGTCAGGAATAAAAGTACAACATTTACCCTTAATTATCCCACATACCCCTCCTCGTTCTGCCAGTAGCATATCTAACGCAACCCTATTTTGCATAACCATTGTACGCAGGTGGACAACCGTGTCCAACATTTCGTCGTGTGCTGTAGCGGTGTCGTTGGCCACCCTTTCTAAGATTAACGCAATTTTGTCAATGCGGTAACTGTTCATGACCGTCCCAGCCCATGGGAAGAAGAAGCTAACGGCTTTCTCCCAATCAGCGCCGTGTAAAGTAGTGGTGTCGTCGTCGTGCCAATAGGTGCTTCGTTGTGTCCTTATGAGTGCGGTGGTATTATGCAAGTGCTGTCGCATTTCCATCTCTGGGAAAACTGATCCTAAATAGCAAATTCCTCCCCAATTATCAGGTAAATACGGGTAAGCTTTATTCCCGCATACAAACATGGTCCCGTGCGGAGCCACCAAATGGGTGGTCATGCAAGTGAGAAGGCCTGGGATAGTGTTTGTCCCGTTTTCCCTTTTCCATGCCAACTGGAGGTGTGTGAGGTTATGCAAGGGCGAGCTTGTAACGTTCACTAGCAGCGTGTGTTTCCCTTTTCTCGGGTCCGCGGGAAGGGTATCTCTACACACGGATTTGCCTACCATTACTTGGCCCTTTCCTTCTAAGCAGAGGGCCCCCCATGCCGGCTTGACCCAAACCGGCGCCGGACGTTCCTCAAAGTGTCGGGACAGAATGGGAGGGGAGTACTGGAAAACTCGTTTACACGCGGTTTCATCAGAACCTTGGCTTGTCAGAGTTGTACTAATGCATTTGGTATCTAATGGCTTCGAGCACAAATCATTGAGTGATAGGGGTAACACTACCATTGGTATGCCTGCTGTGCTGGTGCGGGGAAGGTGCATACACATCCAACACTGTGTCCTATTCTGTACTGTGGCCATATGCCGTGCGACCTTCCAGTATGTGTTCTCCTCTGGCTTCCTTCTTACTTCCTGGGCAGGAGGGGGTTTAATAACGTAGGCGGCACAACTAGGCCGGAATTGGTGTTGGGTCTCTCCCCTCTTTTTGTTCCTTCTAATCAGCGTGCGCGGGGGCCATATTCCACATTCAAGTATTATCGTGGTGTGTGGGCCGACGAGGGCATGCGACAGTAGGAGAGTAGTATTGTCGATGCCCGTGCCCCATTGATATCCTGCGGCGGCGTGACTATTCACGGTCCCAGTAAACCTTCCATTTTCCACCTGTCTAACTTTAGTTAAGACTATGCGTGGGGTTGTCATGCGTGCCTGTGGTGTCCCATTATGTACCACCATGGCTTCCATCCATCTTACAGATAACCACTTGAAATGTGTCTCCAACTCACAGCAATGTACTACTATCCCCTGTCCCCGGGGAGCCGTTATGTATTTGACGGAGTAAAGTTTAAATAACGTGTAGTTGTCGTGCCCTGGGTATTTGGGGAGATCCTCTCTCAGTGGGTTAAACTGCAGAAGCCTATCCTTGGCGGGGTTTGTTAGGCAGCTGCCCAGAATTCCCATCATCATGACCGTCATCGCCGCCCTTAGGAGACTGTGGTGCCCTAGACGGTGCATTGTCTTCAGCGGTGTGAGGTGTGGTGTCTGCAGCAATGTGAGGTGCGGTGTCTTGTGTGGCTTGTGGTGCGGGGATGGACAACTTACAATGGGTGGCGTGGATCCACGAAGGTTTACCCTCGCAGAAGACTGCCGTCGGTGTGACCAGTAGCACCTGGAATGGTCCCTTCCACCGTGGCTCCAAAGCAGCCTTGCGGGTGAAGTGCTTCACGAGCACCCAGTCGCCGGCCTGAAAGTTGTGGATGGCGTGGCCTATTGGTTCAGGCAGCGCCTCTCGTACTCGAGCATGGATGCTGCGTGCCACATTCGACAAGCCTATGCAAAATCTCAAAAGCATGTCATCCATTACTGGCAAAGCAAGGGTGGACATGTCTGTTGGTGCTGAAACGGGCAAGCTCATAGGTCGTCCCATTAATATTTCGTGGGGGGAAAGGCCCGTAGTGCGACCCGGGGTGGAACGAATGCTCATCAATGCAAGCGGAAGAGCCTCTGGCCACCTCAAGCCTGTGTCTGCGCAAAGTTTCGCTAGTTTATTCTTTAAAGTCTTGTTCGTTCGTTCCACAAGTCCTGAGGACTGTGGGTGGTAGACGCAATGGAAGGATTGTTTAACGCCCAACGCCTTCAGGATGCCCTTAACCACCTGCGCCGTGAAATGGCCTCCTTGATCTGACGAAATTATCTGGGGAATGCCAAATCTGCACATAAAATCCCGCACGAGGCGCTTCACTACTGTCGGAGCATCGGATTTGACGCATGGGTATGCTTCGACCCATTTGGTGAACGTATCTACGATTACCAACACATAGCGAAACGACATGCTTGGTTCCAATTCTGTAAAATCGAACTCAATAGTTGCGAACGGCCCACTAGGCGGGGGTCGTCCCCCATCATGTGCATGTCTCGGTGGCGCCCCTCTATTGTGTTGCTGGCAGACCACACACGATCGGCACACTTCGGATACAATCCGTGACAGTCCTGGCGCTGCCCAAGTGTAGTCTATCTGTCCCATCACCCCCCTCTGGCACACATGACCATTCTGATGAGCCATGCGTGCCAGCCAGGGCAGTAAAGCCTGGGGTGCTATAGGTTTTTCATCAAGGGTCCACATTTCCCCTGGCCCAGGGCGTATCGCTCCTCGTTTGAGCCAGACCTCGTGTTCGGCCGTCGGTGCAGCATTTTGCAAATTTATGATATCGTCCTTAGTTGGTGTGGCGGGTGGTCCCGCAGTCGGTATGTCAGCAATCTGTGCGGCTGTCTTCTGTGCTCGTGTCACCATCGGCATGTTGCGTTCTATCTGTTGGTTGGCGGCCTTTCCTGCCGCCTCGTCCGCCCTTGCGTTGCCCCGGGCAACGTCAGTGTCCGCCCTTTGGTGGCCACGACACTTAATTACCGCGATAGCGCGGGGAAGTAAAATGCTTCGGAGGAGCCCTTCTACCAACGCGCCATTCTTTATCACTGAACCGGCAGATGTGAGAAAACCTCTCATCTTCCAGATGGCTCCTTTATCGTGGACTACGCCGTGAGCGTAGGCCGAATCTGTGTAAATGTTGACGGCAAGGCCTTCCGCCAAGCTGCACGCTCTGGTCAAGGCGCACAGCTCCGCCTGCTGTGCGGAAAATGTAGGTGGAAGACGCCCGCTCTCTACCGTTTCGCTATCCGAGCACACGGCGTACCCGGACAACAGGGACCCGTCCCATGCGCGCCTAGCTGATCCATCGACATAATATGTACAGTCGGGATATTCTAAGGGATTGTCCTTTAAATCCGATCGCACCGTGGAGACTAGCTGCACAACGTCGGTGCACACATGAGGTTCGCCCTCCTCAGGAGTGGGCATCAGTGAGGCTGGGTTGAGCGTCGTGCAACGTTCGATCGTGATGTTGGCTGCAGTGATCAGTGCGGATTCGTATTGCATTAATCTAGTGTTAGACAAATGCTGTGTGCTTCGCTGTAACAGCAGCGAAGTGACGCAATGTGGTACCCGTAGCGTTACTGGGTGTCCCATAACAATGTCCGCTGTTCTTTCTACTGCGTACCTGGCCGCTGCCACGGCTTGCAAGCACACCGGAAACCCTTGTTCGACCGGGTCTAACTTTTTACTAAAGTAGGCCACCGGCCGCTCCTTATCCCCATGGGTCTGTGTCAAAACTGACTGGGCGAAACCTCCCACGGCGTGAGTGTAAAGGGTAAATGGTTTCGCATAATCCGGGAGTCCTAATGACGGTGCCGTAACCAGCGCCTGTTTCAGCCCGTCAAAACATCGCCTCAATTCATCCGTCCATATCAATAGGTCCGGGGCATTTGATTTGGTCGCCTCGTACAGTGGTTTAGCCAGCAGCGCAAAATCAAGTATCCAAGTGCGGCAGTATCCCGTCATACCTAGGAAGCGCAGCATTTGCCGTTGCGAGCGAGGGCGAGGCAGCTCCGTGATAGCGGTCACTCGTCCAGCATCCAATTCTCGTTTTCCGTGCGAAATGGCGTGTCCCAAGTAAGTTACAACCTGCCGCACAAACTGAAGTTTTGGTCTGCCTACTTTGTGGCCTTTGGCCGCCAAGGCCTTTAATAGGGCCAAAGAATCCATTTCGCACGCCTCCTTTGAAGGGGAGCAAATCAACAAATCGTCAACGTATTGCAGCAACACTGACCCTCCCTTCAATTCCACATCCGCCAGGTCGCGGTGCAGCGCCCGGGAAAACAGAGTGGGGCTATCTGAAAACCCCTGAGGTAGTACTGTCCAAGTATACTGGCGCCCCCTATGGGTGAAAGCGAACAAGTATTGTGACTCAGGCGCGATGGGCACAGAGAAAAACGCAGAACAAAGGTCGATGACCGTGAAGTATGTTGCGTCCGGCGGAATTGACATCATGAGGGTTTCTCCGTTTGGAACTAGTGGGTGTATGCCCTGTATCACCTTGTTCACCTCCCTTAAATCCTGTACAAATCTCCATTTGTCCTTTGACGGCTTTTTAACTGGCAAAATTGGTGTATTACATGGGCTGTTAGTTTCTACGATAATCTTCTGTTCCGCTAGGGATTGAATCACTGGTGCTATGCCTACGTCGGCCTCAGGTCGTAGCTTATACTGTTTTACGTTTGGCAAGCGCATCCCCGGCTGCACTGCTATCACTAGAGGTTTGGCGTCTCGCATCCGTCCAACCTCACCGTCGCTTTTGGGCCATAAATTGTCTGGCACCTCCGCTAGGAGGTAATCCGACTCACCCGGGTCCGTCAGCACTGCCCTCATGGCATAGGTGCCTTTGGGGGGCAACTCTGCCTCTTCGAACTTTCCGTCCCTCCGTTCTGCCTTAATGTCAATTGAGAACCCTTCACCGTTTTCGAGCTGTTTCAAAGTCCAGCGGCCCCTCTTACACCGATAACCATGTAAGGGAACTTCTCGTAACCTCCCTACCATCCAACCTACACTTTCCGGCGGCCACCCTTTGGCAGTAGTGAGGGTAACATGGGCGACCGCTCCTTCGGGGTATTGGGTCAGCGCATGCTGACTCGGGGTTAGGACTACCTCAATTCCTATTCCCTCACGCCCGATCCATACCCGTGACAAGTGTAGAGGCATCCATTCGCCCAGCTTTTCCTTAACCCTTTCCCGGTAGTTCTCGTCCTCACCCGTTGCATCATAGTACGCAGTGCAATGGGGTGGATTATCCTTTAAGTCCTTTATCGAAATTTGGTGCTGTTGCATCCAATCTCGCAGCACTGAACTGTCCAAACACACATTATCTATGATATATGTCCAAGCAGACAAAGCCCCTGGATCCAAGCGCCACCAATACGCGGTGGGGCCGGGACGAGCCAGTGCCGTCATCAACAAGTCGCGTTTAGACTCCGCGACGTCTATGAAAACTCCCTCCTCGGTACATGAGATTTGACAGCCCAAACGGCACAATAAATCCCGTCCCAGCAAATTCGTCGGGGCGGTAGTGGTCATCAAGAAAGCATGTTTAGCCTCCAGCGGGCCGCATGTTACTCGCACTTCCTCCGAAATAGGAAGCGCTTGGGGTAAACCCGAAACACCCAGTATTTGAACGTTCCTGGCCGTAGGGCGCAAAGAGGGCAATTGCCCCTTGTTAATTGTGCTGCGAGTCGCGCCCGTATCTACGAGAAATTCTAATTGTCTTCCCTCCACGTCCAACATCATGGTTGGTTCCTCTGCCGGTGTCATGGTCAAGAGAGGACACTCCTTGGGCGACTCGCCAGCGTCCCGTCAATAGGCCCCTCTATTGTATTGGGGCTGAAACCCCTTACGAGCCTTTGGGCAATCACGTATCCAGTGTCCCATCTGCTTGCAATAATGGCACGGTTCCTGCGGAACCGGTGGTGCGGAGGGCATAGGTCGTCCCTCTACAGCTCCCCTTCCGCCCTGCCTGCGTTCTGGCGGCCCCCAAAGTGACTGGTTCACTGGTTGCCACTGCGGCGGACCCCGAGGCGGGGCCCAGTTCCCCCTTGGTCCGTTCTGCATCCCACTATTGGGGGGTGGTCCGGGGTTTTGGAGAAGGGGTCTTGGTGGATACCAATTTTGGGGAGGGGGCCCTTGCACATTCCAAGTTTGAGGGTTTTGAGGAGGAAGGGGAAGAGGGGGTGGTATTGTCCATTGTTGTTTTACCTCGTTCATATTAATTAGTCCAAAATCTTCCTCAGTACAACCGTCGCAGTTTTCATTTTCGCTGTGGATCCACTCTCCGTTGGGGAATTGGCCCTTATAGAAAAAAGGATAACAACTCCTCCTATGTTCCTCTGGACCTCGAACAGGTCCCCACTTCTGGCACTGTTCGTGTATGTAGTTCTGACTCTGATCCCCTTTTTTATTTTGGTTAAATTGAGCCCGTTTCTCCTGGACAAACATTTGCAATATTTCCTCCTTAATATCCTTCTTCTCCTCTAGGGAGGAGCCCGGGCATTGTTCCAGTTTGTCGCATAATTCGTTGGTTGTCATTCCCTTCCAGCCGAAGAGGACGGTCTGTACCTGTTTCTTTAACACCGGCCGAAGCCCCTCGATTAGATATTGATTTACCAATGGTTGGGGTAGCCCTCCCAGCTGCATCGGACCCAGTCCTCCCCAGCGCGCCATGGCCTTTTCCAACCTTTCTCGGTACTCTCCAATTGGTTCTCCTGCCTTTTGTTTTATGGCCCCAATTTTTCCCCAATCCGGACCTCCTGCTGGCAACAGCGCATGCTCGATGGCACCCAGCAGCCGGAGCTTCAGTGCGTCCCATTGTGGTACTGTTATCTGGGCCGCTCCTGCTGCCCTTGGATCGACGTGCGGCCAGTGTGCTCTTAATCTAGCCCTTTCCCATACTTTGGGTGGGAGCACGGATACTCCCATATGAGTTATGTCTCGATAGTCGCACTCGCCGGCTAAAAACCAATTCGACATGGTCGGCACTATCTGCCGTGGATCTTCAATAAGCAAATGTTGAATCCTTTCCCTCATTACAGTTAAAGAGGATTCTTTCCATGGTACTCTTTCTCGAACCCCCTGTCCTTGGGCGTCAACTCCGATAACTTGTACAGGGCACAATGTTTTCCTTTCCTCTATTTCCTGACATTCCGATGGGGTAGTTTGTGAGGTCCTTTTCCCCTTACAACCTACCAGTGAGGGGTATAACCCATCCGGTCCTATCGGTGGCGGGAACCCTGCGATGTCGGTCCCGTCATCTATTCCGTTAGCCCCGAGTTGTGCAAACGGCCTTCCCTGGCTCGGGTGGTTCTGGGGTATCTGGGGCGCGATGGTAGCGGGGTTATAGGGAGGTGGTAGCGGGGGCGCAGAAAGGATAGGTGGTGCCTGAAACCCCGGGACAGGGTTTAGGTCTGGGGCTGGGGAGGGTAGATTGGTCGCTACCTCCCCTCTCGCGGGGTCTGGTTTTTCAACGAGCGGCATCAGTCGCGCGTTGGCCTGCCTCTCTATTTCCTTAAGCGCTTCATCCTGCTCTTTATTCGCCTGTTTCCTCAGACCCTTGAGTTTTGTTACCTCACCAGCCAAGCTGGCCTGTTTCGACTTTGCGTGTCGCTTCATCGCTTCTTCCTTCCACCAGCCAAAGACTTTCCAATAGTCAGGCGGAAAGTGTTTCGTGGCCTGTTCGAACTTTTCTAATGTCTCATACAACACGTCCAATTTTTCCAGCGCAAAAGACCCTCCTTCGGGCCACGGTTCTCCTAAATCCTTCGTCAATGCAACCCATGACTTCCCTGGTCTCACAGCAGCATAGCCATACCTCTTAAACATAAAAAATGCTGGGGTATGTCTAAGCGGTTCACCTGCCTTTACTGTCTTATTACCTATACTGTTACCCATCCTAAGAAACCTTAGCTTACCGACGTAGCCTTGTACTCGTGAGGATCTCCCGCCTCGCGGCACAGCTACACTACCTAACTCTGAGAGGCTCGCAGCCTTGTACCCGTGAGGTTCGCCCGCCTCGCGTGGTACGGCCGCGCTACCTACTCTCCTGAGAGGCTCGTCCGCCTACACAGCCGTCTATCCTACCCTTACTGCACTTTCCTGGCGTCCTACGCCCGTGTAATAGTTCTGATCTTACTTAAAACTAAAATCCCGACGTCTCCCGGGTAGGCCTCGGATCGGGACGCCGCCCTTATCCTTACCCTCACAACCCAGAGATCTATTACCCCTTAACCTCAGGCGCCCAACGTGGGGCACTTCTCCTTACGTAACGTTACCCTAACGAGTCCATAAACAATCAGTTGCTCCAGGACCCAAGCGGTCCGTAATTAAATTTAGGTTCGTGGAACAGGTATGAGCAGGGAACGGAACGTACGGCGACCGAGCAAGAGAGAGTGGGTTACAATTTGGACTGACCCCCGGGCTAAAAAGGAAAAAACAAAAGAAAACCACAGCTCACCTGACCCGGATCAATTGCCAGCTGGTCTCTCACCACCCCCTTGCCTGGGACCGCGTCCCGGACTGCCCAGACTGATCCCACCGCTGCCACCAGTTGTCGGATTGGGACTTAGGACTTGGGACTCAGAAGACTCAGAAGAAAGGAGCAACGGATATATTTATTGGAACTCGAGTACTCAAGCTTGAGGACAGCAAAGTTGCATTGAAACTCACAAGGAATGACCAACAGTACAACAAGATGCTCTGAAATAATTCAATTAACATTGCTTTATATAAAGAAAGTCAGGGGTGGAGTTAGCTCACAAGACACAGAGACAGAATGGGCTCATTGGGCCTCCCACCATAGTCCCATCCTGTTGTTCAGTTAATTAAAGGAAGTTCATCCAAGGCCAGTCATGGGTTAGCTCTGATAAGGAGATGGTCAGCATTATGTGGCAACATGTTTACAACTTTCTGTATAGCAGCTGGCTTGGGAAAGTACAAAGGGGAGTGGACACTCATAAAACTGTCAACTTGCAAGATAATGGCAGAGTCAGGAGAAAGGCAAAGAGAGATAAGAGTTGCCTCCAAGGCCTGAAAAGGGGAACTAGAGATTGTGCCCACGCAGGCCAGAGCACACAGGCAGAGAACTCCTTATTAGGATATTACACATCCTCAATGCAGTAGAAAGAACTCAGTATCATAAAAGAGTACAGTAGCAAGTCAAAACAAAACATATAATTGGTTATACTTGGTAATTGGTAAAGCAGCAAGGATATACAAAGGGGGAGGGGCATTACAGCTCCCTACATATATATATATATATATATATATATATATACCGTCATATATATATATATATATGTGCCGTCATATATATATATATATGTGCCGTCATATATCACTATGTGCCGTCATATATCACTATGTGCCGTCATATATATATATATATATATATATATATATATATATATATATATATATGTATATATATATATATGTATGTATATAGTATATATATATATATATATATTTATATTATATATATATATATATATATATATATATATATATATATATATATATATATATATATATATATATATTGTTGTGGATATGAGGACTGTATATATATTTTTTTTATTGTGTGCTGTATGATTATTATTATTGTTGTTGTGCTGTGCCTCCTGCCTCCGGAGCTGTGTAAGATCAAAAGGGCGTCCCATAGTCCACAAGCATACACGTCAGCCAATCATAGGATATTCATGTTCGATAGTTATATCTTATTCTGTGTTTTAAGATAAGGCTGTGTCTCCCATTAATTGAAATACTCCATTGCACCAGTGAGAGAGAATAGATCCCCTTCCATTCCCATCCCCAAAAATCCCCATTTCCTTCACATCCCCCCTTTCATGATTGCCGACCCTCGATTGCCATATTACATCCCCTCTCGTCATTGCTGAGCCTCGATTCCCAATCACCTCCCCTCCAATAACCGCCATTGACCACGAGGCTCGAGTCAGGGAAGAAAGGCGTGTCTCCACCTCGTCAGAGGAGGGGAGGGGCGCGCCCGCCCGTCGTCGTCCGGGGCGGAGCCCGAGGGTCGTGCGACCAGCCAGGGCCACGGTGAGCGCCCCGATGGGCGTGTCCAAAGCGCCGGGGGCGTGATCGCTGGGGGGCGCTATAAAAGGGCGCAACCGGAAGTGGAGGGAGAGAAGAAGAAAGAGAGATGCACTCTGGGTTGGTCGGAGAAAGAGAGAGAGAGGAGGAGTTGGTCGCACCGAGAAAGAGAGAGAGAAGAGTTGGTCTGAGTCGGTTGCAAAAGCAAGGTCAGTGGTCACAGTTGGTTGCGGTGGTGAGGAGTCGGTGGTGAAAAGCGAGTGAGACAAGTCCTGGGAACGCAGCGGACGGAGGCCGCAGCCGCAAGACCACCCAACCGCCAAAGGGGGCCTGAACGGCGGTTTGGAGCAGGGCCAAAGAGGAACGGCGGCTGCTGAACGCGCCGGTTGTGCTGCGGGACCCCCCTTGGACCTCTCCCTCTCCCTCCAGCCATCCACCTTCTGCCATTCCTGGCATCCCCCGCGTGAGTCAGCGTTCTGTTTGTTCGGTCCTGGGATAAGTTAAGCCTGTAGGTAAGCTAAATTTGCACTGTGTCACCTGCGTCTTGTGTTGTAAATAAACTTGATTGCTCCTTTTTGCTTGTGTGTGTAAATAATAAACCCCATTACTCGTCTGTACGTCTTCTCGTTTTAATTCCTTTTCCTCTTACATTGCGTCGCTTTTGTCTTTTCCCTCATTGAGCAGCTAGGGTGCGATACGGCCAAAGTTCTGGGTGAATCGGGTGAGTTTTGTTAGGTCGCGGTTTTACACCACCGCTCGGTCTATAACATCTTAACCGCGATCTATAACAATATATATATATATACATACATACATACATACATATATATATATATATATATATATATATTGTTATGGATGTGACAATTGTGTTTTTTTATTGTAATTATAAAATATCACCCTCCTTCCTCCATTTGTTGTGTGTAAAGGTAAAAGGGCGTCCCTTAGTTAGGTCATATACAATCACGTAGCGTAATCATAGATCTCCCTGTTCAGTAGTTATCTCCTTATTATGTGTATTAGATTAAGGCTGTGTCTTCCATTAATTAACACTCCATTGCACCGAATTCAGACAAGGTAGATTCCCTGCACAATCCCCTTTTGTCATGCCAACTACATCGGGCGGTTTTCTGAATTCCGCTGCTACTTTGTTTTGTGTGGTTTTTCGCCGCAAAACCTCCATTACGCACGCGGTCAAGTGGGGAAAGAAAGGCGTGTCTCCACCTCGTCATCGGAGGGTGGGGCCAGGAGAGCCCCTACAACCAACCAAGCATGAGGGGTTTGGCTTGAGAGGGCGGAGGAAGAGCGATCGGGGAGGTTCGAAAAGGTTAGAGGGTGTGGCCGATATAACCCGCAGCGGGACGCCCCCCACCTCAGATGAGTCCTGGGAAAGCACGCGACGTCCCCACGGCGGCACGGAGAAACGACAGAGCAGAGAGAGAGAGAGTTCTGAGGGAGGTGCGGTGGGCGAGAGGCAGATTCTGTGGAGTGTAAAGCGAACTTCGGAGGCGGAGGACGGATAAAGCAAGCTGCCGGTGTGAAACCGAATACGTGGAGCTGCCGGCTCCTCTCTGCCAGCCCGACGCGGAGCTGTTTTTGCCGGGTTTTCACCTCGACCCCAAAGCGTGGATCGGAGCACGCGCTTGGAGCTGGACCTCGACACCTACCATCTGCCTGGACCCTCCTCTGCCGTCCCAAAACCATTCCTGCCATTCCATCCCTTTGTGTACGTGAGTTTGTTCTGTGTGTCTTGTCCCTGGGAATAAGTTAAGCTTGTATAGTTAAGCTAGAAATTGCACTGTGTCCTTCTGGTCCGTCCCTCTTTCTACATTATTTTATTATCCTTCCTTCTTCCTTGGTTTCTTTTGGTTGTAAATTGTAGTAATAAATTAATAGTCGTATTTCCTACCTTTTGTCTTCTTCTTCTTCTTCTTCTTCTTCACATCCTTCGTCTTTGAGGTTTCCACATTGAATACCCGTGGCACGATTTGGCCAACGTTTCAGGATCGGGTCTAGTAATTGTTAATAGTTCGTGCCGCGGTTGCTTAAAACCGCTCGGCAATTAACATCTGTCCGCGGTACGAACGGGGCTGTGCCACCGGCCTTTCCGGAGGTCGCTGTACAGCGCCAGGGACCACGTCGGTCAGTTATAGAAGAGGGGATTAATCCCCCCTCTAAGGGGATCCGAGGCCGACGTTGGGTTCCGCAACAATATATAGAGACAGAGACAGAGACAGAGAGAGTGTTATATGTAGGTTCCATCTACTACTCTGAGATAATTTGCCCGAAGAAGCTGAAACCTTCAGGGATTAATGAAGACACTCTCAGGTTGGACCTGTGCAAGTTTCATTTGATTCAATCAGGTTTTTAATTATTTATTCTTTCCCATCTTGGCATTTTCTTCGGAATGGGAGTTGAGTGGAAGCCGGTGGGTTGCAATTGGGATTTATCCGAGCTATATAAACACGATGTATAATATATGCACATAAACAGTACGTGTTTTTACTTCATATACATAACCTGGGTTATTTTTTATTTTCTGGAGTGATCGAGGCAGCGGTCTGTTTCCTATACACCGCCCAATAAAGGGATGTGCCAGAAGAACATGTTGCGCACTCGGAGCAAGATCGCCCGTCGTGTGGGTTTTTGCAATTGGTTCACTCTGTCTATAATCGAGGAACCACTGACCTTAATCTCAAATGAATGGTGTATTTTGAACACTGTAGAGCAAAAATCAGAACACGAACCTGCAGTCCAGCTGCACTTTGGCTCTGAATTTGGCAAATTGTACGGAATCTCATCCCGAGTGTTCGTGCACAGAGAGGAATGAGATAATAGTTTAACTCTGTTAAACAAAATTGAAAATCATTCCAAACGAGAAACTTACTGTTTTTAGCGACGACATAAATGACACAAACAACAGGCAGGAACAACTAATTTAATGCGGTAAAGTAGAACTATACCCGGTAGAGCGCACACCTCCACCAGGTAAACAGTTTATGTTTTGTATTCCACTGATAGGCCGGATCTGGATTCAGACCTGAATCAAAATCTAATAATCACCTTGTTATCGTCATCTAACCACCTCGTCCACCAAGTTTAGTCGTAATCTGTCCACAACTTTTTAGTGAAGAATCGCAGGTGAACAAAAAATTCGCTGATCCTGAAAATAATTCTTCGAGGTTTTTGAGATATTCTGTTCACAGACAAACAAACAGTGAAACCATAAGGTACATCCACCTTCGGTGGCGGAGGTAATAAAGTGGTGTAAAAGAGGGTTCATCAACGGTAAACCTCAAATAAATAGTTTGTTTTTTTCTACAGGATTTAAAACTTTTATTTTATTTTAATTGAAATGTATGGTATTTTGAACGCTGTAGAACACAAATCGCATTTTTTCTGTTTCAACAAAAGTTTTCTGTTTTGTTTTTCTGCTAGAAAGTAAGAGTTTCTGTTTTAACATCAGCACTTCTAATGTACATGGTGGTCTAACTTCTGTAAGCACTGATTTGTTTGTTCTTCTTATAGTTCTTGGGATTGAAATAACATTCTTCTCCAACACCACATTTCAAAATGTTTTCTTCTTCTTCCTCTTCCTTCCTTTTCACTGTCCATGACTCACATCCAAACATCACAACTGGAAACACCAGATCATTCCGCACCCTCCTCTTGGTTTGTTTTGTCACATCATTCCGCAGCCTCCTCTTGGTTTGTTTTGTCACATCATTCCGCAGCCTCCTCGGTTTGTTTTGTCACATCATTCAGCAGCCTCCTCTTGGTTTGTTTTGTCACATCATTCCGCAGCCTCCTCGGTTTGTTTTGTCACATCATTCCACAGACTCCTCTTGGTTTGTTTTGTCACATCATTCAGCAGCCTCCTCTTGGTTTGTTTTGTCACATCATTCCGCAGCCTCCTCTTGGTTTGTTTTGTCACATCATTCCGCAGCCTCCTCGGTTTGTTTTGTCACATCATTCAGCAGCCTCCTCTTGGTTTGTTTTGTCACATCATTCCGCAGCCTCCTCGGTTTGTTTTGTCACATCATTCCGCAGCCTCCTCTTGGTTTGTTTTGTCACATCATTCCACAGCCTCCTCTTGGTTTGTTTTGTCACATCATTCAGCAGCCTCCTCTTGGTTTGTTTTGTCACATCATTCCACAGCCTCCTCTTGGTTTGTTTTGTCACATCATTCCGCACCCTCCTCTTGGTTTGTTTTGTCACATCATTCCGCAGCCTCCTCTTGGTTTGTTTTGTCACATCATTCCGCAGCCTCCTCTTGGTTTGTTTTGTCACATCATTCCGCAGCCTCCTCTTGGTTTGTTTTGTCACATCATTCCGCAGCCTCCTCTTGGTTTGTTTTGTCACATCATTCCGCAGCCTCCTCTTGGTTTGTTTTGTCACATCATTCCGCAGCCTCCTCTTGGTTTGTTTTGTCACATCATTCCGCAGCCTCCTCTTGGTTTGTTTTGTCACATCATTCCGCAGCCTCCTCTTGGTTTGTTTTGTCACATCATTCCGCAGCCTCCTCTTGGTTTGTTTTGTCACATCATCCCGCAGCCTCCTCTTGGTTTGTTTTGTCACATCATTCCGCAGCCTCCTCGGTTTGTTTTGTCACATCATTCCGCACCCTCCTCTTGGTTTGTTTTGTCACATCATTCCGCAGCCTCCTCTTGGTTTGTTTTGTCACATCATTCCGCAGCCTCCTCTTGGTTTGTTTTGTCACATCATTCCGCAGCCTCCTCTTGGTTTGTTTTGTCACATCATTCCGCAGACTCCTCTTGGTTTGTTTTGTCACATCATTCTGCAGCCTCCTCTTGGTTTGTTTTGTCACATCATTCCGCAGACTCCTCTTGGTTTGTTTTGTCACATCATTCCGCAGCCTCCTCTTGGTTTGTTTTGTCACATCATTCCGCAGCCTCCTCGGTTTGTTTTGTCACATCATTCCGCAGCCTCCTCTTGGTTTGTTTTGTCACATCATTCAGCAGCCTCCTCTTGGTTTGTTTTGTCACATCATTCCGCAGCCTCCTCGGTTTGTTTTGTCACATCATTCCACAGCCTCCTCTTGGTTTGTTTTGTCACATCATTCAGCAGCCTCCTCTTGGTTTGTTTTGTCACATCATTCCACAGCCTCCTCTTGGTTTGTTTTGTCACATCATTCCGCACCCTCCGCTTGGTTTGTTTTGTCACATCATTCCGCAGCCTCCTCTTGGTTTGTTTTGTCACATCATTCCGCAGCCTCCTCTTGGTTTGTTTTGTCACATCATTCCGCAGCTTCCTCTTGGTTTGTTTTGTCACATCATTCCGCAGCCTCCTCTTGGTTTGTTTTGTCACATCATTCCGCAGCCTCCTCTTGGTTTGTTTTGTCACATCATTCCGCAGCCTCCTCTTGGTTTGTTTTGTCACATCATTCCGCAGCCTCCTCTTGGTTTGTTTTGTCACATCATTCCGCAGCCTCCTCTTGGTTTGTTTTGTCACATCATTCCGCAGCCTCCTCGGTTTGTTTTGTCACATCATTCCGCACCCTCCTCTTGGTTTGTTTTGTCACATCATTCCGCAGCCTCCTCTTGGTTTGTTTTGTCACATCATTCCGCAGTCTCTTCTTGGTTTGTTTTGTCACATCATTCCGCAGACTCCTCTTGGTTTGTTTTGTCACATCATTCCGCAGCCTCCTCTTGGTTTGTTTTGTCACATCATTCCGCAGCCTCCTCGGTTTGTTTTGTCACATCATTCCACAGACTCCTCTTGGTTTGTTTTGTCACATCATTCAGCAGCCTCCTCTTGGTTTGTTTTGTCACATCATTCCGCAGCCTCCTCTTGGTTTGTTTTGTCACATCATTCCGCATCTCCCACCACAAACTCTTTATTTATTTCTCCTCCACATTCTCCACTAACTTCAATCTTAGAACCCGGGAAGTTGAAACTTATAATTGACTTTTTATTGTTGTTTTGGAAATAAAATTACAAATTGGTATTGGAGACAATGTAAAGGGGATAAATTAAATGCGTGTTCCGTTGTCTTAATGAAATCTGACAAAAGTTTAAAATGTAACCTTCACTTCGAGAGATCCACAGCAGGTACACAGGTCCCACAGCAGGTACACAGGCCCCACAGCAGGAACACAGCCACAGCAAATACACAGGCCCACAGCAGGTACACAGGCCCCACAACAGGTGCACAGGCCCCACAGCAGGTGCACAGGCCCCACAGCAGGCGCACAGGCCCCACAGCAGGTACACAAGGCCCCACAGCAGGTACACAGGTCCCACAGCAGGTGCACAGCAGGTCACATCTTTGTGACCCACTAAACTGAACATATATTCCCTACAGGTCCACAGCAGGTACACAGGCACCACAGCAGGTACACAGGTCCACAGCAGGTCACATCTTTGTGACCTACTAAACTGAACATATATTCCAAATATGTCCACAGCAGGTACACAGGTCCACAGGCCCACAGCAGGTCCACAGGCCCACAGCAGGTACACAGGCCCCACAGCAGGTGCACATGCCCCACAGCAGTTACACAGGCCCACAGCAGGTACACAGGCCCACAGCAGGTCACATCTTTGTGACCTACTAAACTGAACATATATTCCCTACAGGCCCACAGTAGGTCCACAGGTCCACAGCAGGTAGACAGCAGGTACACAGGCCCCACAGCAGGTACACAGGCCCCACAACAGGTGCACAGGCCCCACAGCAGGTACACAGGCCCCACAGCAGGTGCACAGGCCCCACAGCAGGTACACAGGTCCACAGCAGGTCCACAGGCCCACAGCAGGTACACAGCAGGTCACATCTTTGTGACCTACTAAACTGAACATATTGTTGCGGTTTTGTGAATAAAGGCAACCCCCCTATAGTTAGTTACACCACAACATGTAGCCTCCTATAGTTAGTTATTTCTTATTAAATGTAAAGCATAGTCCCCTTTCCAGTGTTAGTATGCGTTGATATGCGTTGAGGCAGGCAGGATGATAGTAGGCCTCATTGAAGCCTAAAGTGCCTCGTCATAGGACTAGGCCAGGCCCTGCTGGCCCGAAGGAGGAGCTAAAGGGAGTGGCCAAGGGAGTGGCCAATGAGGGGCTGCAACCGATGAGAGCTAAATTGTTACGGATTCGTCACTTCCGTTGTTGTGGTTTTCATCCACTTGACATATTTCTGATATTATGTACTATTATTGTCTTCAAAAGGTTTATTGTTCATGAATCGTTTGCAAAGGTTAAAAGCGTTAATGTTTAAAAGAGACAGGAAGCCGGATCAGGAACCGGAAGACGAAAAAGAAGGAGAAGAAGAAGAAGGCGTGGCAAGAAAAGTCGGACAAGACGCGTGGCGTCCAGCTCCGTAGCGAGCGTTATCGAACGAAAGTCGCGAGTGAACTTCGAGTTTCCTTGAAAGGAACTTCCTGCGATAGGTGTTATCGCTAGAGGATTGAGGAACCTGCGTAGTCAGGTTTAGGCATTGAGATTCTGAAGAATCCTCACCTGGTCGCTTCGCCTCAAGTAAGAGCCGTTGGCCATTTTGACCCTCGCGCTTCGCTCACCGAAAAAGGTTTTTGCTACGCGTCAGCTTTTCTCACCATCCTGTCGTCTGTCGGGGATGTGTGTGTGCAAACGCGACGTTTGAGGATTACGTTGCGGTTCGCTGATTGAACTGTGAACGTGTACGCCTGGAGGGGGCCTTTGGGACTTCCCATTCCGCCGCCAGTTTGCCTTTGGTTTGGACCACGTGACTGTCTACGCTTTGCCTATGCCTCATTGCCTCATCACTACTCGCAGGAGGGGATCACCTTTGAGTTATAGAGACATTGAGGAGTGTTCTTTTTCACTCACTTGGAATGCAGTGAGTTATCTGACTTTAGCTGATGGTACCATCATAAGATGTATGAAGTGTACTTTTGATTGCTATTGGTTGTACCGTTATTCTGGTGTGATTTTCAATACAATATTTGTTTGTTTATTATAATCATTGGTGTGGTTTCACTCTTGATTTCTAACACAGAGTAACATATTTTTCTGCCGTGGCTCCTCTCGGGGCTCGGAGGTACATCGCGACCAGGGGGTCGGGGAGGAGCACGTAACACCATCCAGGCGAGCTGCACGACCGTGCCCATTCGGTCGAGCCGCACGAAGCGGCCACGCTTCTTGCGCATTACCCTCTTCCCCCCCTTCCCCGAACGAATGAGGGCCCTTGTCTGGGACCATAGGTAAGGCTGTTAAGATTCTTTACTTCATCCGTTTCTGTACATATTGTGAATAAATCCTGTGTTTGGTTTCCAACCTGGCCATCATTGTCCTTTCCCGTATTGACCTAGCATCGCCCCAAATTAAAACCACTCGATTGGGTTCGATATTCTAATGGCGCGGGTCATGCAACGCACAACCGCTCAGGCGTTAAGAATCAGCGTGACTCATGCGGGGTTCAGTCCCTGTTCTCACAGTCACAGCTGCATGTGTCCGAAGGTATTGGGGTGGTGACCGTTAACCCTTCCACGCGTAGCTGCGGGCTCGGCGGCTGGAGTTGCCTAGCAACCCGTCCACCACGAGTACAATAGTTGTGGTTGGCGGCCTCCTGGACCCGGAGTTCGAGGGGGAGCAGGGCTTAAACCCCCCTTAGTACGTCGACGAACCCGGGATCCGCAACAATATATTCCCTACAGGCCCACAGCAGGTACACAGGCCCAGAGCAGGCACACATGCCCACAGCAGGCACACAGGCCCAGAGCAGGCACACAGGCCCAGAGCAGGCCCACAGCAGGCACACAGGCCCAGAGCAGGCCCACAGCAGGCACACAGGCACACAGGCCCAGAGCAGACCCAGAGCAGGCCCACAGCAGGCCCACAGCAGGCCCACAGCAGGTACACGTCATGTTGGCAGCTCCAGGTCGTCGCATCCTTCAAGGGAAGCCCATGTTATAATCTCTTTTATGAGTTTTAAAACGGTACGTGCTGTTTGAAAATGACGGATAGTATTGCTATCCTGTTTGAACCGGATATTCGGAAACAGGTACACGTTCATAATTACAATTATCCTCTATTAACTATAGGCGCCCGCGGAACTACGTAACTTCCGGTTAATGCACCCTTCGCGACAACAGTCACGTGATACGTTGAAAACAAACCACAAAATGGCACGTGTTGCAGGTAGCAGGTTACTTCCGGTAGTCTCGCCCTCACCTATTTTGTTATTTTGCGAATGTTGTTAAAGGAACACAATCGTGGCATTTTTTTAAGAGATGTTTTAAAGGATGATATCCCTGACCCATTAGCACAAAAATAAAAGTTTTGGGAGAATAAGGCGGGTAATCGTGTTTTCAAATGGGCCTATTTACACTTCCGTTATGCAAATGAACTACTTCCGGTGATTCGCATGACGTCACGGGCGCACAGCTCATTGCCAGACGCGGATGTCTACGTTTCATCAGAAATAGCGTCCAAGGTGCCGATGTGTCAAGCTTTTAACTGGTCCAATCAAGACATCGCCGAGATACTTCAGGTACGTTCCAGGTGAGCTAAAATGTGGTAAACGATACGATGTTGAGGTCATGAAGCGGCCGAACTTGAAGGCCTAACCCGAACCGTGGCGGCTCCTGCAGGATGTGTTAGCTGTCGCCATATGCTGCGGACCGGTTTGTGCAGAACAATAACAACATTATGGAAGACTAAGGTGCACACTTCATGAAGGTAACGGCACATCATGTAAGATGTGAGGGATCTCTGGCTCCCTCCTGGGAGATCGATCGGCCATCTTGCGAGAATGCAAACTGCCCTCGGGGCATGTGACAAACGAAGACATAATGAGCCACCGACCAATTATAGACCTGAGGGCATTTCAATAAACCGAACATGTATTCCCTCCCATATACTGGTCGAGTTGTACTACAGTGATCGAAGGACTCTTTATTGTTGGCCTACGGACTCTATACAGACGCAGTGAACCGATACAGCATTTTTTGGAAAACAGGACGTCTATTTGGTCCGGCAGCGAAGCAACAGGTAGGCAGCGAAGTGACAGGTAGGCTCTGCTGGTATAGGTAGGCAGCGAAGCGACAGGTAGGCTCTGCTGGTATAGGTAGGCAGCGAAGCGACAGGTAGGCTCTGCTAGTATAGGTAGGCAGCGAAGCAACAGGTAGGCTCTGCTGGTATAGGTAGGCAGCGAAGCGACAGGTAGGCTCTGCTAGTATAGGTAGGCAGCGAAGTGACAGGTAGGCTCTGCTGGTATAGGTAGGCTCTGCTGGTATAGGTAGGCAGCGAAGCGACAGGTAGGCTCTGCTGGTATAGGTAGGCAGCGAAGCGACAGGTAGGCTCTGCTAGTATAGGTAGGCAGCGAAGTGACAGGTAGGCTCTGCTCGTATAGGTAGGCAGCGAAGCGACAGGTAGGCTCTGCTAGTATAGGTAGGCAGCGAAGCGACAGGTAGGCTCTGCTCGTATAGGTAGGCAGCGAAGCGACAGGTAGGCTCTGCTGGTATAGGTAGGCAGCGAAGCGACAGGTAGGCTCTGCTCGTATAGGTAGGCAGCGAAGCGACAGGTAGGCACTGCTCGTATAGGTAGGCAGCGAAGCGACAGGTAGGCTCTGCTGGTATAGGTAGGCAGCGAAGCGACAGGTAGGCTCTGCTAGTATAGGTAGGCAGCGAAGCAACAGGTAGGCTCTGCTGGTATAGGTAGGCAGCGAAGCGACAGGTAGGCTCTGCTAGTATAGGTAGGCAGCGAAGTGACAGGTAGGCTCTGCTGGTATAGGTAGGCTCTGCTGGTATAGGTAGGCAGCGAAGCGACAGGTAGGCTCTGCTGGTATAGGTAGGCAGCGAAGCGACAGGTAGGCTCTGCTAGTATAGGTAGGCAGCGAAGTGACAGGTAGGCTCTGCTCGTATAGGTAGGCAGCGAAGCGACAGGTAGGCTCTGCTAGTATAGGTAGGCAGCGAAGCGACAGGTAGGCTCTGCTCGTATAGGTAGGCAGCGAAGCGACAGGTAGGCTCTGCTGGTATAGGTAGGCAGCGAAGCGACAGGTAGGCTCTGCTCGTATAGGTAGGCAGGGAAGCGACAGGTAGGCACTGCCAGTATTCCAGCAATATAGATAACTACTTGACGACCTCCGAGCTTGGTTTCTGACGAAACGCAGACACACAGCCGTCAATGAGTTGTGCTCTTGTGACGTAACGCAAATCGACGGAAGTAGCACATTTTCATAACAGAAGTGCAAATAGTCAGATTTTAACACGGTTATCCGGTTTATTATTCTCCCCAAATTTTTATTTTTGTGTTAATGGGTCAGGGATATCATCCTCTAAAACCTAAAACATATCTTCAAAAAAACTCTTCATTGTGTCCCTTCAAATTTGCCAGATTCCATACATCCTAGAGAGCTGATATTTGGCCCACGGTCCTCTTTTCTGGTACATTTTCATCTTATCAACATTTAATAATGATTAAAAAAAGGTTTCAAAACTTTAAAAAAGAAAAAGTGTGTAGCCCTAAAACATGTTTTTTCGTTCATTTGTTGAATGTTTTTTTTTCTTTGATCCAATATGGCTGCCAGACCACGTGAGCTATGATATAAATTTATATTCTCTAATATAATTGTTTTGTAGATCACGCTCAAGAAATTTCAAACCGATCAGTTTAAGCGTTGTCCCTGTCGAATTATGACGTCATTGTTAACGGCACTAATTCTCCATACGGAGTACTTGACAATGAGCCATGTTTCAATTCTGTCCATGGAGCAGTTTTGGAGATATAGAGGTGCAACATTTTTCGGTTTTCCCAAGATGGCACCTGTACCACAAGACCTATGATGTCATAATTATCATTAACATAGTCTACAGGAGGAGGTGCTCCTATGGTATAAATTTCGTGTCAATGGGCCCAACGGTTGCCGAGAAAATGCATTTTAAAACTGCAGACACTTACAATATATGTATCACTTAACCTCACTTTTTGCTTCACGCGCAGGTAACAAAATTTCACACGAATCGTTTCCCTTGTACTGCCCTGCAAAACAAACATTAGGAAGATTCTTCGTGTGGTCATTTTTTCGGACAATAAGTCATGGGACATGTTCTTGAGAGCATTGACAGCATCGCTCCATTTTAACTTCTTTCACACCGGAAACAAAGTTATTAATGATGTGCAAATCAATTTCCCAATAAGTTGCATCCACACGATCCCACGCTTCCAAGAAACAAGCGGAAGTTGCAGCCGACCCTTCGTCGGAGAAAAACAACAACAAGCATTTGGAGTGTTCTTACGTTTTCTTCCACGGGTTAAGACCTTCGACTCCATCAATTGTTGTTCCCATCAATCGATGCAAAACACAAGCCATTTTACCTACGACATGTTGCAGGTCTGCAAGAGCTTCGCGTTGCTGTTGTTGGCGTTCTTGTTGTGTTGATTTTTGAAATGTGCACCCATTGGTCAGACAGCTGCCAGACCACACCCACATTTGTAGCCTGCAAAACCGACCATAGTGCCGAGACAAAATGATATGGCCGCCATCTTGTTCCTGGTGGGTCGAATCGGCCCGTATAGGCCTCTGCCGATTAATACACTGTCCGGCTTTGTTGCGTCAGATTTCCATTGGCTTTGTTTGACTCGAGTGTTACGTTATTAGTAAGGTTTAATGAAGCCCGTACGCGCCTCCCTAAAAATAGCGTTACATCATTTTTGAACAACGTCATATGCACATTTCCAAATTGACCCAATGCCGGATTCTTAAAGCCAATCGATCGTGCTTAACAAACCCGACAAATCCATCGACAAAGTCCCGTACCTCGAATTACCACAACAAGTTTTTATGAACAAAAGGCTTATTACCACAGAGAGCGGGAGGGCAGAAATTTGGTAAATGAATACACCTCTGATGTTCTTAAGGCTTAAGCCGAGATCTACTGTAATCTATATACCCCACAGAGGATAATAACAATACCCTTTGTGCCGCTCCTGTTCGGAGTGGGTACACTAGTTGCCTGAAACCAGACCCAGCTGTCCATCAGACTCGTAATTGATATTGAACCAAACAGGAAGACCCTCAGAGATGAATTGTATAAAACCTTCAACAGCAAGGACGAGGGAGTTGAGTGGATAGAGGAGGCGAAAAATAAATATTTTGTGTCGCAAGTTGTGACAACAGTGCAGCCGCCATTGTGGTTTGTTCAAGGCCAAGGCTCATGGCAAAGTGAAAAAAACTGAAAGGGCGTAACAAATCACCCAAAGGAACAGTAGAAAGAGGAGGAGGAGGGGGCATCAGCAACAGGGTTGAAGGATAAAATAGAGGGAGACTTGGACAAGTAAGGGAAGTGGGGAGTAAAGAAGGGTACGAAGGATGCACGGGGTGAAGATCCTTCACAATTCAGACAGATATTTCATTCTACTTTGACTTTAATAGATACTTTATTTAGTTTATCTGATTGCGTGATCATAATCTCCACATCGCACATGCCAAAGTAGTGAGAGTAGCTGAGTGTTGTCATCAGCAAGATGCTCAATTGTTCCAGGTCAATTATATGGTACACCAAGCCTAATATTGGGATAACAAGGATACAAGACGTGAACAAAGGTGTGGAGAGAGCAGCAGGAGGCGAAATCAGTGGTGGTAAAGGCTTCTGTTGGCGTTTTGGGGTGCTTCCTTCAGGATGGATTTTGGGGTGCTTCCTTTAGGATGGATTTTGGGGTGCTTCCTTTAGGATGGATTTTGGGGTGCTTCCTTCAGGATGGATTTTGGGGTGCTTCCTTCAGGATGGATTTTGGGGTGCTTCCTTAAGGATGGATTTTGGGGTGCTTCCTTCAGGATGGATTTTGGGGTGCTTCCTTCAGGATGGATTTTGGGGTGCTTCCTTAAGGATGGATTTTGGGGTGCTTCCTTCAGGATGGATTTTGGGGTGCTTCCTTCAGGATGGATTTTGGGGTGCTTCCTTAAGGATGGATTTTGGGGTGCTTCCTTAAGGATGGATTTTGGGGTGCTTCCTTAAGGATGGATTTTGGGGTGCTTCCTTAAGGATGGATTTTGGGGTGCTTCCTTAAGGATGGATTTTGGGGTGCTTCCTTAAGGATGGATTTTGGGGTGCTTCCTTAAGGATGGATGGTGCTGCAAGACTCGAGATAGCTCCTGTTTCAAGCTGTGACTGTTCCCAATTGTCCTGAGGACGGTACTTCAGTTGTTGCACTGGAGAGCTGCTCAGACATGTTGTGTCCATGGTGGAACATTGCGTTGCTAACATTCACCTTGCTATAGGCTCACTCGGGTTGTGATGAGCACAGTTATAGCTCGTAGAGGGAATTGAGACCAAACAACAAACTCCCACACAGCTTCCTCCCTGACAGTACACTAAATGAGTGCCTTCCGGTTTCTTCATTTTCCCAAAGTAGAAAAGACAGGAACTCCAATAACTTTAATTCCCCCCTTTGTCTGTAAATGGATTCGTGTTTTAAGCTATAAACCACCGCACAGAGCTATCATTGACATCTCTTCTCTGCGAAACAAATAATACGAGGGCGCGTTGAAAAGTAATACCTCCTATTGTTTTTCTCCAAAACAGGTAAAGATATCCAAATGAAACAAAGACAGATATTAACATCAATCTTTATTCTACTGTATTTCTTATCATAATCATATTTATTTATCAACATAATCACCAGTGTGGTCCAAGTATTTTGTGATGCTGTTATGAAAGAACTGTGCGCCCTGCTGATTTGACTAACGTTTCACAGTAGCCTTGACGACATCGTCGGAAGAAAAATGTCCTCCACAAAGGTGTTCCTCAAGTTTGGAGAAGAGATGGAAATCTGACAGAACGAAGTCATGGCTGGTGATCCTTTGTGGCGGTACTTCATTGACCATCTTACTCTCAGGATCGTCATGGTGCACCAGGTACTCCATTGACCATCTCTTACTCTCATGATCATCATGGTGCACCAGGTACTCCATTGACCATCTCTTACTCTCATGATCATCATGGTGCACCAGGTACTCCATTGACCATCTCTTACTCTCAGGATCATCATGGTGCACCAGGTACTCCATTGACCATCTTACTCTCAGGATCATCATGGTGCACCAGGTACTCCATTGACTATCTTACTCTCAGGATCGTCATGGTGCACCAGGTACACCATTGACCATCTCTTACTCTCAGGATCGTCATGGTGCACCAGGTACTCCATTGACCATCTCTTACTCTCAGGATCATCATGGTGCACCAGGTACTCCATTGACCATCTCTTACTCTCAGGATCATCATGGTGCACCAGGTACTCCATTGACCATCTCTTACTCTCAGGATCATCATGGTGCACCAGGTAATCCATTGACCATCTCTTACTCTCAGGATCATCATGGTGCACCAGGTACTCCATTGACCATCTCTTACTCTCAGGATCATCATGGTGCACCAGGTACTCCATTGACAAGCTCTTACTCTCAGGGTCGTCATGGTGTACCAGGTAATCCATTGACCATCTCTTACTCTCAGGATCATCATGGTGCACCAGGTACTCCATTGACCATCTCTTACTCTCAGGATCGTACTCTCATCTCCAGCCTTCACAGCACTGACGTCGTCGTGCTGCCCTCTGCAATCTTGACTGACGTAACACTGAGACATCGAGTGAGAATCATGAAACTTTGCAACTTGTGGTGGGAAGAACTAATGTGCGGATTGCGCTTTGTTTCATTCGAATATCTTTACCTGTTTTGGAGAAAACGAAAAGGACGCATTACTTTTCAATAATGCTCATATACATTTGCATTTCCAAGTTAAAAGATCACCTGTGCAAAGAGCAAACAGGTTGCGATTAAATAATTGGTAACTGATGGGTCGATCTGATGATTCCAATACATAACATTTCAAATATGTGGCATGTTCACAGTTTTATAATGAAGAACTCATCTTGTTGGTGAAAGCTAGTGTCGCAGGGATAATACCCAAAACTTCAGCTTCTCATGGCGGTTAGCATACCTCAATCATCCACTTTTCGCAGTTTAATATATATTGCAATTCATTAGGCCTCGTCGCCTGGCTTAATTACGCAAATAACATCCCAGCATGCTTAGGGTCATGTATAAAAATGTTGCACAGACCTAGTTGCCCATAATTTTGGCTAGCATGGCTGCAAGAGGAGAACCCTCAATGCTCCCAATCAACAGAGCACGTGTGGCCGCCCAATGGTTTTATGAGCATGACACCGATGTTATCCATATGTCATGGATCTGAATCTCAGTCACCAGATCTGAACCCAATCGAGCATTTATGGGATATCCTGGAACAACATCTGAAACAGCGTTTTCCACCTCCATCAAACAGGTGTGAGTTCATTGACCTTCTCGTGGAAGAATGGTGCACATTTCTCCTGGAGAATTCCAGACGATGGTGGACTCTATGCCACGGGGCAGTCCAGTCCGTACTAGCCGCACGTAGTGGCGCAACGCCCTGTCAGGTGACTTTACATCAGTGTTTTCCATTTTCTTGTCCACTATCTGTATATATTAACCGCTATTGGCATTGTACGTGGTACATGCTTTGGAACCTCAGTGGTGCGTGTTTGTCTTTGCCGTTGACAATGATTCATCAATAACTGATGAATCCGGTTTGGCGGCTGAGCAGGGCATGTAGCAATGGGAGTCTCATGTGTGTGCTACTTGAGAATGTTTGCAGCTGTAGAGGAACCCAGGTAGAGTTTGGACCAGCAAAGGACTTACCTTGTGTCGCTTTATGCTGCTTTCTTTGGCTGGAAGAGCATGGGGCTTAATTTATTGAAATCTTGGCCACATGGGGTAATTTATTCGGTGAGATCTGATTGGATATTCTCTCCAATTACGGGTTTGAGACGTGATTGGGTCCTGATATGTACTGTTACGGTTTTCCACCACCCTTCCTACCCTTACCAAGGGGGAATTAAGCCCCTTGTTCTTTCTGGGCCGGCGTAACCGAGACTTGAGACGCCTCTTTTGGGCGAACGCAAGGTAGGGTTTCGGGACCAAGTCTCGCACGTACCTAAATACCTGCGTCGCCAGGGAAGCGGGGAACCAAGCCTCGCACGAGCCACGTGTAATTTGAGTACACCGAGTGGATTGCGTACCACATGGTCCGTGCAGTTTTCTAGTATTGGACCCCGATTAGAGCGGTTCTATTCGTACCACGCTTAGTCAATGATGGAAGGGGCGAGACGGTCGAATAAAGGAATAACAATATTTAATTATTATTTACACAAGTATGTACAATTTGATAGAAAGCAGACACCGCAGAACTTAATCAGTCTTATAATAACCCAGACCCGGGCCCGATCACACTCACACAGGGGAATTGCAGGTAGAATGGTGTCCACGCGCTGCCTTGGTCGTCCAGGAACGGCGGCCCGGCGTGCTCTCCACGGTCCCAGCACGTCCCGCGAAGATGGCAAGCAGGTGGTGGAAAGGATCCTCGCAGCGCGTCTCTCGAACAAAAGGCAGCAGATGAGGCAGGAAGGCGGGAAGGAATGTACGCATCTCTCGGCGGCTTTCCACAACGCGTTGAGTTACCAGCACGCTATCACTCACGTAACCCAATGCAATAGAGGCTCGGCCTTAAGCTCAACCGAGCGTCACTTTAATCGGAGCGCTTATACTGGGTTCATGCGCGTCTTTCTCCGATCTCGTAACTCTCATCAATACGCGCCTCTCCAATAGCTCGTAACTCACCGAACTCAACTGTCCTACTGCACTCAACTGCTCAACTCTAATGACCGCACTCCTCTCTCTGCACTCTGCAAAATTTATGCAAAATTTTGCAAAAAAAAAATCTCTGCAAAATTTTGGACACCAAATTGTACAAATTGGCCATAACACTTGGTAGTCAGGAGTGGGGATTTGGAACCCTGGACAAAATTTTTGGACACCAAAATTCTCAAAATTACGACCAAAATTTAGTAATTAAATCCAAAATTTTGTATTCGTACCATGGCTAGCCAAGACGGTCGAATGCCGGTGGGGGTAGAAGATGAGGTAGAGGTAGAATTGATGACCCAGGACCCACAGAAAGGGTTTGTAGAAGAGGAGGAAATTGATGAGGGGCCGGCAGCAGGGGTAGAAAATGGCGGCACTTCGCACGTGGCGGCGAGAGCCGAGCACGCGTTGCCAGCGGACGTGAACCTGTACTTACTCATGGAGCAACTACGAGCATCTATATAAATGCAGAGGGACGAAGCAAGGTGTAACAAGGGCGAATTGAAAGAAACGATGAATGCCCAAAAGGACGATATGAAGGCTCAGGGTGAGCGATTGGAAAAACAATTGAAAGAAATGGGTGACAAATCCACCCGGGAATTGGAAGAGGTGAAAAATGGGTTGGAAAACAAAATGGAGGCCCAAAATAATCAATTGGAAAAAATGAGAGTGGCGTCAAAGAGGGATATGAAAAAAGCGGGGAAGGACATTGGGCGCATGTTGGGCGAGGAGGTCGCATTGGGACACGACGAGGTGACACGGTGTGAGGAGCGCGTGGGGAGCGAGCTTGGGCAGAGCGCAGCTAAATTGACGGGGGCTATAGAAATAGCGACGCGGGGTGTAAAAGAGCCGACGGTCGTCGAATTGGAGGACAAAGAAATTTCATGCGCGCCAGCGGTCGTCAAAGAAATAATAGAAATTGAAGAAACATTGGGGCCGAAGAGACGGCAGAGTCGGGAAATGAATCGCGGGAGAAAGTAATGGGATGCGCACAAAGTTTGTATTTGCATCGTGATGTCGGGCTTGCTAACCAAATGGAAAGTTTGCAGTTGCTGACAGAAAAGGAGGTCCCCAAGGTGAGTATAATGTATGGCGTGAATGTGTTTGGCGCGAATGTGTTTTTGGCGCGCTTGGGAAAGAGACGAAACCCGGGCGGTCGTGGAAGGTCCATTGTGCGGGGTATGAGGGCGACTGATGCGCGTGTGAGAGAAAAGTGTGCACCGGAGCGTGGGTGTGAGAGAAAAGTGTGCGCCAGAGTGTGCGGTAACGGGAGAGTGTGTTACAGAGTGTGCACAAGAAGAGTGCGTGGAGAAAAAGTGTGCGATTGGGTGTGTACCAGGAGAGTGCACACCCGTGGGTGTTACGGAGTATGTAACGAGAGTGTGCACGAGAAGAGTGCGTGGAGAAAAAGTGTGCGATGATTGGGTGTGTACCAGGAGAGTGCACACCCGTAGGTGTTACAGACTGTGTGCGGGAAGAGTGTGTAACGGAGTTTGTGAAAGGTGTGAGTGCGCCTAGGTGTGCAGGTGCGAGTACGGTGTGTGAGGGAGAATGCACACCAGAGAATGTAGAAAAAGAGTGTGTGATAACCGAGTGTGAGGGAGAATGCACACCAGAGGGTGTGGATGGAGAGGGTGCAACAGAATGTATGGGAGGCGCAGGGACGCCTCGGTGTGCGAGTGCGGAGTGGGTCGCGTGTGGTGAGAACGCGGCTCAAGCATCGACACCGACCGGGGTAGCGATTAGCGCGACGGATAGCCGACGTGAGCCCTCGGTGAGTTGTGAGCAGCAGAGACCGGCGAGGATCGATGCCACGGCCGTGTCACAAGGACCGACATGTACGATTCGTGCCGGACCCTGCCCTGTATGGTTGGTGCCGCGCCGTGGCGGCAAAGACAATCGGCAAGGTTCAAGGGGAGGTAGGAGAGTTGGGAGCTGCGCACCTTGGCGAGTGCGGTGCTCCGACCGTGGGTGGTTGGGTCATCGTGCGTGGGACCGCGAGGCCCCGCGTAGAGATGGGCCCCTGCACCTCGGCCCATCCATGCCTCCTCCCCTGGATCGAAAATGCCGGACGGACCCAACCTACAGGAGAAAAACCAACCGCATGGATCGCTTGGCCTTTTCGAAGCTGAGCTGTGACAATGTACATCCACACGGAGAGGCTCAAGTATAGCTGACTGATGAAAATAGTGTACCCTACGTGGGGGAATGGTAGTTTGACCATTCCTCACACACCCAGGGCCCATGAGCACGAGATTAGGGGGGTGGCAGTGACAGGCACATGGAGGGACCAGCGATGGTTACCTCCATGGGGCACCGAAGCTAACCTAGGGAGGGCTAGGATAATGTTAGGGATTTAGCAGACAATAGAAGACAAAAGATTTAAGTAGTGACATTTGTACTGTAGTGGGGACGTAGAGAGATTAGATGGATGATAATGACGAAGGGAGTGCTTAGTTTAACGGGATGACGGGGAAGCACGAGTTTTATGGGAAAAGCAGCTAGATAGATAATGCTGTGTGTTTGAGGAATTGTGTTGAAGTGAATGGAAAAAGGTGTATGAGCACAAGAGGTGTGCCAGATATTTGGTGTGTGAAAGTAGTGGTGTGCAAAATAAATGGGGTGTGAGAATATTTGGTGTGGAATGCTTGGTGTGGGAATAGAAGGTGTGGAATGCATGGTGCGAAGGAGTGAATGGGGGGAGATGGAACCCATTCACGGACGCCCGGGGTGGGTAGTGTAAAGTCAGGTAGAGGGCGTAGGCAAAATTTGTATGGATATTGACACCTGTGGTGCAGGTAGTGGCAAAGTAGTGCTTTGGAGGGTACATGAGTCAGTGAAATGGCTGGGCGTGTGGCTTAATTGGTGCGTATGGTTATTGGGGCACTCCGCCACTGGTAGTTTGTCGGCCAGGTGAGGCCGCAGGTAGGCTCTGGGAGGCAGTTAGGATAGTTGTGAGTTGTTGAGTGGGGCCCGAGGATCCAAGGGAAGGACCCGGGTTGCCCAATGCCAAGGTGGGCATCAGGGGGCAAAGTGCCAGGAGGGGCCTTCCCCAGTTTAGGTAGTCGCAGGAGCAGGTAAGCTCAGGTGGTGACTTCAGTGGCGGAGGTGCGCAGGTAGGTAGACCTGCTAGTGGAGCCACACGACCCAGCCCCGAAATTGTGCAAGGACACAGAGAGAAAATTTGTGGGAGTGATACCCAAATTTCGGATGGCATCACAGGGTGGACAATGGGAATTCGGTTTTTAGAACCACATAGTTTAAAGATGGCCGATTGGCAGGGTATGACCCCGCGTAGTGTAAATGGGTTAATGTAACTAGTGTAGTTAGGATGAGAAACCCCCTTCACATCATCCACAGCCATTCACCAAGGAGGACGAAGCTCCACACCAGGACCAAGTGAACTGTTTGAGTGTAAGACCCATCATGACGTAATGAGACATTGTGGTCGTTCCATTCCTTCCTTCCTGGGAGAGATTGGGAGACGAATTTGGCTTAGAGGGGGATATGGGAGACAAGACGTAGAGACGAATTTGTAAATACAAGGAAGGGCTAGGGTAGTGTAAGCCAACGATGGGGGGTACGAACGGATAGGGACGAGCCTGCTCTGCTCGCTCTTCCGCGCCCCTCACGCTGCATTACCTTGTGTTTTTGTGTACCTTTGTGCCCTTTCCGCTTTGCTGGTCGTGCTTTGTCTCTTCCCCCACCCCAGGACCATTTTGGAGGTGGAACTGTGCAGCACCATCGACCTGTGCAGCACCATCGACCTGTGCAGCACCATCGACCTGTGCAGCACCCCCTGCTGCACTTTGCTACACCTGTGCAGCATCCCTGCTGCACTCTGCTACATCTGTGCAGCATCCATGCTGCACTCTGCTACATCTGTGCAGCATCCCTGCTGCACTCTGCTACATCTGTGCAGCCGAACTGTGCAGCACTTTGCTGCCATATCCTTGTATTGTAACTTTGCTACACCTGTGCAGCACCTGTACAGCACATCATCATTGGCTGCAGGGGTATCATCATTGGCTGAGGGGTATCATCATTGGCTGCAGGGGTATCATCATTGGCTGAGGGGTATCATCATTGGCTGAGGGGTATCATCATTGGCTGAGGGGTATCATCATTGGCTGAGGGGTAGCATCATTGGCTGAGGGGTATCATCATTGGCTGAGGGATATCATCATTGGCTGCAGGGGTATCATCATTGCCTGAGGGGTATCATCATTGGCTGAGGGGTATCATCATTGGCTGCAGGGGTATCATCATTGGCTGAGGGGTATCATCATTGGCTGCAGGGGTATCATCATTGGCTGAGGTGTATCATCATTGGCTGAGGGGTATCATCATTGGCTGAGGGGTATCATCATTGGCTGAGGGGTAGCATCATTGGCTGAGGGGTATCATCATTGGCTGAGGGGTATCATCATTGGCTGAGGGGTATCATCATTGGCTGAGGGATATCATCATTGGCTGCAGGGGTATCATCATTGGCTGCAGGGGTATCATCATTGGCTGAGGGGTATCATCATTGGCTGCAGGGGTATCATCATTGGCTGAGGGGTATCATCATTGGCTGAGGGGTATCATCATTGGCTGAGGGGTATCATCGTTGGCTGAGGGGTATCATCATTGGCTGAGGGGTATCGTCATTAGCTGAGGGGTATCATCATTGGCTGCAGGGGTATCATCATTGGCTGCAGGGGTATCATCATTGGCTGCAGGGGTATCATCATTGGCTGAGGGGTATCATCATTGGCTGAGGGGTAGCATCATTGGCTGCAGGGGTATCATCATTGGCTGCAGGGGTATCGTCATTGGCTGAGGGGTATCATCATTGGCTGAGGGGTATCATCATTGGCTGAGGGGTATCATCATTGGCTGAGGGGTATCATCATTGGCTGAGGGGTATCATCATTGGCTGAGGGGTATCATCATTGGCTGCAGGGGTATCATCATTGGCTGAGAGGTATCATCATTGGCTGAGGGGTATCATCATTGGCTGAGGGGTATCATCATTGGCTGAGGGGTATCATCATTGGCTGAGGGGTATCATCATTGGCTGAGGGGTATCATCATTGGCTGAGGGGTATCATCATTGGCTGCAGGGGTATCATCATTGGCTGCAGGGGTATCATCATTGGCTGCAGGGGTATCATCATTGGCTGCAGGGGTATCATCATTGGCTGCAGGGGTATCATCATTGGCTGCAGGGGTATCATCATTGGCTGAGGGGTGTCATCATTGGCTGCAGGGGTATCATCATTGGCTGCAGGGGTATCATCATTGGCTGAGGGGTATCATCATTGGCTGAGGGGTATCATCATTGGCTGAGGGGTATCATCATTGGCTGCAGGGGTATCATCATTGGCTGCAGGGGTATCATCATTGGCTGCAGGGGTATCATCATTGGCTGAGGGGTATCATCATTGGCTGCAGGGGTATCATCATTGGCTGCAGGGGTATCATCATTGGCTGCAGGGGTATCATCATTGGCTGAGGGGTATCATCATTGGCTGAGGGGTATCATCATTGGCTGCAGGGGTATCATCATTGGCTGCAGGGGTATCATCATTGGCTGCAGGGGTATCATCATTGGCTGCAGGGGTATCATCATTGGCTGCAGGGGTATCATCATTGGCTGCAGGGGTATCATCATTGGCTGCAGGGGTATCATCATTGGCTGAGGGGTATCATCATTGGCTGCAGGGGTATCATCATTGGCTGAGGGGTATCATCATTGGCTGCAGGGGTATCATCATTGGCTGAGGGGTATCATCATTGGCTGCAGGGGTATCATCATTGGCTGCAGGGGTATCATCATTGGCTGAGGGGTATCGTCATTGGCTGAGGGGTATCATCATCCCTTGACCTACGTAGCGGTTGTTGGTAGATGGGTGTTGCTCCTGAGGATGTTGAGAAGACAACCTCCATCTGTGAGCAAGGCCGCTTCCATTTCAGGGTCCTTCCCTTTGGAGTTGTAAATGGTCCAGCAAGTTTCCAACGGTTGATGACTCTGGTGCTTGGAGATTTGGTTAGCCACACTTGTTATGTCTATCTCGATGACATTGTGTGTTATTCTTCCCGTGTGCAGCAGCATTTTGCTCGGACTGCAGACAGTGCCTTCGCTGATCCGGTTGCAAAAAAATATAATTTTGTTGGTCACAGCAAGAGTGAGACGCTGGAAAACAGAGTCCAGTGAGACACAGAGTCCAGGAGCAGTTGGTTTCGACTGGGAAAGGTGGGAACAGAGAGAGATGGGTTTGGGACACAAGATTTTGAGGCAAACACAGAGTTGAGACATTCGGCTTTGTCACGTGCGGTGTCAACTGTGTAGTCATTTGAGGTAAGGGAGGGGATGGAGGGGGAACAAACACCAGAAACGGATTTGATCAGACACCACCAGGATTTGGAGGAAGGAGACAGGTTTCAGAGTTCAATCTTGAGTGTGGAGAGATAGTGCCTCCTGGCACTCCTGAGGGTAGACACACACTTGTTCCGGGCTTGGTGGAAGGAACTGACATTGCCTTCAGTTGGATTTGCCTTCCAAGAGGCAAAGGCAAGTTGTTTCAGGGCAACTGCCTCACCACAAGATTCAGTGTACCATGGACGGGAGGAAGGGTAAGACAACTGAAGACGAGATGGGATAAATCTGTGCATGAGAGAGAGCAGTTTGCTTTGGAAGAATTCCCAGGAAGAATTGATATCAGAGGCAGTAGAGATGGGAGACCAGTCCAGGTGATTGATGGCTGCTTGCAGACCGTGCCACGTAGGGCGGGTCATACTCAGGTGCCAAAATCAATCTGAAGGAAATCCTAACATGAGGGGTGTCTATATTATGTGTTTATTTATGGGGAATTCAAATATGAGTTTATTTTTTGGATAGGATAACTCTAACCTACATCAATTTGTATTTCTAAATTGCCAATTTTACCCTTTTGAACCCCTTTATAAGATATTAAAAGATATAAGGGAAATCATTCATATTGACAGAGCCAAATCAAATGTACATATTTATTAACAGGTGAACTGTATGTATATCACTGGTTACAATTACAAAGATCAATCTCCTTACTTCTTGAACTTTACCAGGTTGCACAAGTCCTGCTTTGACTCATTCTTGGACATCAGCCTCCTGCTGGTCTCCTGAGCCCTGATGCCTCCATCCCTCTTTTCCTGTGAGAAGTACTTAGCAGAAGCCTAAGTCACCATTTTAACAACCCTCTCAATGCTTTGTGTGTGGCAAGGCCAGTTGAGCACCTCCATGGGGGTGTTGATGAAGTTCTTCACCTCCGAGGTGCTTAGGGAGCAGGTGAAAGGTGGCTCTGACACACCTTCTGACCAGCTGATCAAGTTACCAATGCTGAAGCATCACAGTTGATGTCAGGTGTCTTTCTGGTCCTGACAGAGGAGTCCCCCAGCTGAGTGTCTGGGTCCCCCTCTCCCCTGATGGCCAGGATTCTCTCCACCCCCTCAGTCCTCTCCTTCTGATCCTCAGAGCACAGCAGTGTTTGGAGGATGGCTTCACTGTGGGCATACCAAGCAGATCTTCTCACATTCGGCATCACAAGGTCCAGCACCTCCTTCCTCTGGGACTTGAGGCAGTCCAGCTGAAACAAGATGTGCCTAGGCCCTTCGATCCAGGAGTGCTTGACTTTCACGTTGAACCAACATGGATAATACACTCCAATGATGAATTCCACAATGAATTGCAGATTCTTCTGGTTCTTTCCTGTCAGTCCATGCTTTGACACCCAGAGCCTGAGAAGTCTGTTCGCTGTGGTGAGCCAGCGGCTGTGGTTTACTGGTCCAATCTCCACTAGAGCCAGCCTTGCAGGAAGCACTCCATCCCTGATTGCACAGACAATTTTATAGCCATAGTGTTGATCAGTTGAGAGATCTGCAATGGCCTTGTCAGACAGCTTCATCAGTGGAGGGCCAACAAAGATCCGGGTGAAGTTTGGATTGATATCCAAGTCTGTAGCAGAAGCAAGGAGCTTTCCTATTGGCCCGGAAAATGTGTTGTCTGACAGAGTAGGGCCATCAAGGTGAACAATGAGATGGCGCAGGGGAAGTTCACCAGTGTGCAGGTTGCACACGAACCAGACCAGCTTTCTCCCCAGGTGCAGCTCCAGCTTCCGCATTACTCCAGCTTTCACACCAGTGTTGACATTTGTTGAGTCTCCTCCAATGGCCCACAAGGTCTTATCAAAACCCCTCTCTTTCAGCCAGGCAAACAGGACCTTAGCAATCTGCTCCGCATGTGACTCCTCTTTAGTTGCTTTCTCTGGGGTAAAGTGGCACAGATAGTAGCTACCAGGCTCACTAACAACACTATAGTGTTCTTCCTTGATCTTTGCAGGAAAATATTGGTCATTGCCCTCAGCTTCCATCATCACATTGGTCAGGTCAATCCACCCATCAAAGAGGATGCAGGAGATCCCCCCCTACTCCCTGCACTTCTCATCAAACTCTTCCCCCAGCTCTGTCATCAACTTCTCCTGTGCTCTATTGACCTTGTTCTTATCAATCACTTTACTTGTATTGTCTTCTGTGATGATTCCTGCATCAATCAGAGCTGCAGTTGCTATCGCTGCAGTTGGCCTCAGCCCTATGCCATGCCATACCTTACACTAGCAAGGGCAATGTTTGGAATCTCATCATAGTTTTTCTGGACCTTTGCTGAAGCTGCAGGCTCAGTGTCAGTTTCAGGGAAGAGCTCAACTTCAGTGACAAACTCATCTTCAGCACTACTTCTCTCCAATTCCAGATCCTCATCACCATCTGACAAAAATCTCTCAACATCCTTCCTGGCTGCCTTCTCTGCTGCTGCAGCATTTTCCTCCTTGCTCCTTCTCCTTTTCTCTGCATTCTTTTTATTTTCCTGCCTTTCCAATGTCCTCACCTGTCTCTTGTGCTCTGGCAGATCAGGGCTCCCCATTTGGTGGGGTCCTTTACTTCCAACCTTCTCTTGCTGTCCCTTAATGTAGGCAAGATCTTTCACAGGAATCATTTTCTCTCTGCTGCAGGAACAGTTAATGTGGGCTTGGATCACACAGCCCTCACCGCCCTCACAGCCTCCCCCCTCACAACTGGTAATCTGACACTTGCAAGTCAAAATATCAAATAACTTGTCTAACTTGACAATGAACCTCTCTTTGGCATCAAGTTTGCCCTTCCCAAGAGAAAACTTCACTGCCTGATTCCAGACCTCCTTGAGCTTGGACATGATGGTCACCTTTTCATTGATAACAGGAGGCTTGAAAAGAGCATTAGCTTTGCTCCACTGACAAATCAGACCAGGGTGGATGTCAGACACGAGAAGAGAAGACAGATGGATAAGGATTGCCAACCTCCTCAACATCGAGCTTTCAGCAACAAGATGGCTACAACTGCCGTCCCAACAGGAAGTTACCAAAATAAAAGCCTGAACTTCAAAATAAAAAACTTCTCTTTTTTCCAGAAGAATAGCAAAATAATCAAAAATTTAATAATAATCAACTGCAAATTGATGTAGGTTAGGGTTATCAGAATTTTTAAAAAACCTCAGATTTGTGTTCTACACACCAAAATACGTAATATGAACACCCCTCTCGATTGATTTCCAAAAAAAAAAAAGTATGGCCCGCCCTGGCGTGCCAGTCTGCCTGAGTGAAATGCCAGACTCGTCGGCGCTGAGGAGGCTCTCTGAGAATGGCCAGAGAGATGTGCACTTTAACAAGCACATGATCAGAAGAACCGATTGGAGCAGAAGAAGAGCAGCAGACATTTGCAGGGAAGTTAGTCATAACCAAGTCCAGAAGAGAAGATACTCCATTGACTGAGATCTGGGTCGGGAAATTGACAGATTGTGTCAGTCCCAATGAGTCGCAAAAGTCTTTGCTGAGGTGCCATGGCTGGTGAGAGATGAACCCACACCCAGCCAGCTGGCATGATGACAGTTGAAGTCGCCACATATGAGGAAGAGAGAGTTTGGATGAGTTGATAGAAGTTGGTCCAATGTCCATGTTGTCTGACAGGAAAATGTAAAGGAGTCATCACTGTTTGGAGGACGGTACAGAACACATATGAACAAAAGGTGGGAGCGGAGAGGAAGCCGTAGCCAGAGGTACTCCTGGGGGTGGGGTGGAGAGAGGGCAGTGCAAGGAGAGAGAGGAAGAGAGTTTTTGATAAAGATAGCCACCCCACCACCAGGACGAGGCTCAGGTCTATCATACCGGAGGAGGGAGTAACCAGGAAGAGATATAAAGGAATCAGAGAGAATTTCATCCAAATCCATCCATAACTTTTTCAGATATCGTACACACAAAGAAACAGACAAACAGAGGTGAATATATAACCTCTGTCCACCTTCGGTGGTGGAGGTAACTAGAGTAAAGTCAATAGCACGCCATCACACATCCCCACTTCAAGGAAAGTTGAAAGATGGCACAACGTTCCATCAGGAATGACCCAATATCAAATTTTGAGCTAAAAGAAATTCCCCCATTTTGACCCATGACCCTAAGTTCCCCACTCCCCTGGGGGCATGAACCGTGGATCAAATCCCAAAAATCGTTACATATTTCATGTGTCCCCCTAATTGCTGGCACAAGGCCTGGAGGTGGGCACACTCACGAGTAAGCTGTCTAGCCTTGGTTTGAATCCCGACCCAGCTATAAACTGTCAGTTCGGTGTTTCACAGGCAGGGTGATTCATCAATGTGTGTGCCGTCCCTCGGATGGACGTTAAACTGGGAGTCCCGTCTGCCAGCGTACGCTGGTGAACGTTAAAGATCCTATGGTGTCCTTCGCACAGAGTGGGCAAGCTATCGCCGGCACCAAAGCCAAATTACAAATTCCTGCCCTAACTAGTCGATTGTCAGGCCTGGCCAGCCGGTTTGTGAAGATTTGGACCAAAATTCCCCCGGCCGACCCCACAATGTGGGATAATAGTAGCTGTTAAAGAAGAAGATCAAGAAAAATATTAATGTGTCCCCCAATGTTGATTGCAAATTCGACGTTTCATTTTAAAATGTGCCCGTAATAGCATTTATATATATTTGACATTTTGACCCCGCCCCAGGGGGTGTGGCCAAAAATGATATGCTGCTCTTGGTGAATTTCTGCACCCTACACACCACCACCCTACTCTCATGCCCCCCCCCCCCCTCTCCCATCCACAGCTTTCTAGAGGGAGCATGCTGTCCAACGACAACCTCCTTCTGGTGAAAAATATCGAAAACCATATTTTCTACTCCCGTTCACCTCCCATTCCCTCCCCCAACTCTAATCCCACCTCCTTCCAAATTTCCAGTTTGCTCTTCCTGAAAGTTTCCTTCAGTATCCATCTTGTCCATCCCATGCGTCCTCCACTACCCCTCATTAAACTGTCATCCCAGTGTTTCACAGGCATGGTGATTCATCAATGTGTCTGCCGTCCCTTGGATGGACGTTAAATGGGCGTCCCATCTACTGGCATTAGTTGGTGAACGTTAAAGATCCCACGGTATCCTTCGCGAGGAGTAGGCGAACTATCGCCGGCACCCTGAACAAATCCCAAATTCCTGCCCCCGAACCTGCAGAGGGCATTGCATCAGCGGCACAGCCCTGCCCTCAGCTAAAGATGCCACCCCGCAGCCTTGTGCTGCATACGAAAGAAGAAGATTCTTCTGATGTATTTTTAGTTTTGCTGAGATAATATGATGAATGCACATTGTCTTTTTAGCTGTGTATTGTTCAACTTTATTGACTAACTGTCTTGGTTCCTGTCCTCAAGTCACACCAACAGGTATTGTGGCGCTTGCACCAGCAGTTCCACACATGGTGGGCCGGTTGGGCCTGTGAGCACGTTACCACAGAAATGGAGATGGCCACATCCGCCTGGCAAAAGCATTCTCGAAACCGAGACGCTGCATTCAATGGTGCTGCAAAAATACCGCGTGCGGCTGGAGGCCCAGGCCGAAGTGGTAGCAGAATAGCATTGTGACCATCATGTGAGCCAACAGAGCAAGGTCACAGTGCTTACTTCCACACCAACGACTCGGAGCCCGGCCAGCCTGTATAACTGCATTGTAAACCCTTCCTTGTGGACTCCACATCAGCATGAAAAATGTATTTTTATTCTCTTTCTACGATAGCCAGTATTGTATTTGTCATATTTGAAAACATTGGTAAATTAATAAATTTTGGGGGCAGAAAACCTTTTACGAATGAAAGTTTATTCCTTTAGAGTTTTGTAATTTGTCCCCTTTCGAGTTATGTCCAGGTGTGTTAGTTATTGAGTCTTGATGAGCAAGTCATTTTGGATATCTTGAAAGCCCCGTGTGCATGACACTTTCTCAGTCGCCGTTTCTTTAACTAATGTTTGACAAAGCCAATATCGTTTTGCTTTTTGCCTTTCACCGTGCTGTTTTTGCCATGTATTTTGTGAAACATAGCTTTAAAATCGATATAAATATTGTTATGTTTGTGGTGGGTAGGCAATGGAATACCTTAGGTCAGGTAGGATTGTTTCGGATAGTGTGCTCGACTATCGAGAAAAATAAGAAACACCCATGTAACTAAGTAGGGAATCTGTTACACCGGATGTTGCGTAAGGTTGTATAATTGTCTCCATGGTGAGGGGTGGGGCTATGTTAATTAGGTAAGGTTTAAGGGTAATTAATTCCCTGTATGTAAATTTCACCTGTGGTTTTTCCCTTGTTCTGTATGACACACACCACACCTGTGTTTGTGTTTAAAGGTATTCCCTCCATTAACAATGCTTTATCATTGATGTTGAGAAAAATGCTGGAAATTTGCTGGAAACTGGAAATTTGAAAAAAATGTGGTGGCAACCAGCTGTGTGGCTGTGCATGCGCGATTTGAATAACACCATACAGCCCATCTGCGCATGCGCGGCTTTGATACACATGTAGCGTCATCCCGTACACGAAGATTGGTCCAGGGGTGTCGTCATTTGCGCATGCGCGGTTTTTTCAGCATTCAAATGCTTCAGCAATCGCCTCATAGACCACTTGCGCATGCGCAGTGTTGACGCGATCGACGCATTGGAATGTTTGAGAGAACGGCGAGGCGATCTCGAGAACGAAATGGCAGTCTATAATATGCTTGAAGAACTTAATGATTTTCAGAATAAATACATTTTAAAATAACTTAAGCTTGTGTTCATTATTTACAAAAAGGCCTACCAGTCCCATTGGCTGTCTTTAATTTCTCTCTGGACGGCGCCACGGCAGATGAGGAGGACCGCAAGGCATGGGGACACAAAAACAACACCTCTGTATGTGCAATCCATGCTTTTCAAAAAAAAAAAAAGGAAAAAAAAAAAACCGCATCGCCGCATCAATTCTGGAAGTTTGGTCTGACCAGAGACCAGCAATATATTTTTTTCGGCCTTACCCAATGAGAGAAAAGACTGATGCGATCGGATGGAGAGGAAACCAAGAAAATAGGAAGAACAAAGCAATTTATTACAAATGTACAAGGAGAAGAGGAAACGAAAGAAATGTACAAGTTAGGAAGAGGAAGAAGAAGCACACAGGGCAGCCTTAAACAGTCTTATCTTATTCCCTGTACAAACGGGCCCGTCTCACATACAGACACTCACATGGGGACGGAGATGGTCGGTTGAGGGTCCGGCGATGGCGTCCACCTCGTCCGGTCCCCGACTCGTACCTAGCAGATGGATGAAGAACAGCAAGCAGGCTCCACGTGGCGTTGGCGCGAGCGGACAATTATAACGCGGGGCGAATGGTAGGGCTGGGCTCTGGCGGTTACACCGGCGGCTGCGTATGTAATCAGAATAGGCGCGAACAATGCGCGTTTCTCATACGAGTCCTTTCAGCTGCGCTCGCCCCCTCAAGTTCTTTGGTTCAACACTCCGGTTTGTAACTCAAGCCCTGTAACAATGCCAACGCTGCAGTCCTCCGGTAAGTCTTGTCAATACCACTTTTTCTCATAAGTCTTCTCAATGAGCTCTCTCCCAATAAGTCCTGTGTAAGGGCTTTGCGTTCGCACTTTTATAACTCATACAGCGATTGCTCCGCCAGCCCAAAAGCCACGCCTATCAGGCGATTTTACCTCAGCCCTGGTTGGCTGGTCATCGCTTACCAGCCCCGCCCTGATGGTGGGTTGACGTGGCCGCACCTCCATTCCTGTGCTCCGCCTCCTTTCTCGGGCTTTACCTCGTGGCTTATGGCGGTGTTGAGCGAGCTCACGGGCAGCGAAGGCTGCGGCCAAGGAGCGTACCAAATTGGGAGGGGCCATGGGGAACAGACAGGAGGGCGCGCTTAATGGCGTCACTTGGAGAGGGAGGCTGGCAAAATGAATGGATGGGGGCCTACACCTTATTTGATTGACACAACGCAGATTCAACTATTGGAAACATGGCCTTATCTATACACATACTAATGAAATAACTGAAGTCCTATGGTGACCTACATGTTGTTTGTGGCCTACCTATGGGGTGCAACCTTTAACCCTTTAATGATGTCATATTTACAAGTGTGGGTTCTCAAAACCGCAACAATATGTATTGTGATGCCTATTAGTGCATTCGAATGATGGCCGTTATGTATTCTCCCTTAGATGCTGTTTGAGATTGATTCAGATTAAACCTGGATCAAGAAAGCGGTTGTGAGATTGATTTTACAACAAGGACCTCTATTTATTCCAAAACTCTTTACAAATTCAAGTTTCATGAAAAACATAGGCAGGAGTATTCTTCTGATAAACAATTTTACAACAATGGTGATCTCCCCATATCACACATGGCAATGAAATGTAGACGACAGCAAAGATTGAGTAAAAATTGATGTTCAAACTGACATGAAAAGATGCAATCTGAGCATAACCAAAAATGGACAAGAAAAACAAATAAATCAGATAGAAAAGAAAATTCCGAAACACTGGTCACAATCAAAATATTCAAATGCTTTCTCCTTCCTGGTTCACTGAACACCTTGCCTCCTGCTGAGGATCGCTTTCAAGGGGGGCACGTACAACCCAGTATGGGTAATGATATGTAAATTTAACAAACCATTGTCAGCAAAATTCTTCCCACCGTCAGAGCACTTTTTATGCGAGCACTCCAGCATGGGTTGCACGTTGGAAGTTCAAGCTCCGTTTAGAAATAAAATCCTTGTCACAAATAGAACATTTGTAAGGACGCTCTCCTTGGTTGTTATCTCAATCGGCGGGTTTTAAGAGGTGGGAGGCAGTTCTCCCGGAACTCAAAATCTCCACCTCCTTTTTCGGGAAAGGATTATTATTCATGAACCAGTTTGTGAAACTTCATTCTCATAGCTTTATCCAAGGGCTCATTTTAGAATCCTCACTGAACCTCTGACAGCCTCCACCTGTCGTTTGTTTGCTGTGATATGCCCCGGAATGCTTTTTAAGTGCTCAGTTGGGGTTTTCTTGATCATCCGGATTCCCTGTTGCTCTGACTATCATTGGTACAATTTCAGGTTTCTTCAATTTCGAAATCCTCTTAACCTCATTTTTCATATCCTGGTATTTCAGATTTCAGCGCTCATGTATGGATCCTCATATGCATTTTCAAATTTACTTTGTGAGAGAAGCCTTTATCACATAACGAGCATTTGTGGGGTCGCTCTCCTGTATGGATACTCATATGTAATTTCAAACCGCCTTTTCCAGAGAAACCTTTATCACATATCGAGCATTTGTGAGGTCGCTCTCCTGCATGGATCTTCATATGTCTATTCAAATTGCTTTTTGTCAAGAAACCTTTATCACATATCGAGCATTTGTGGGGTCGCTCTCCTGTATGGATCATCATGTGTAATTTCAAACCGCCTTTTCCAGAAAAACCTTTATCACATATCGAGCATTTGAGTGGTCGCTCTCCTGCATGGATCTTCATATGTCTATTCAAATTGCTTTTTGTGAAGAAACCTTTATCACATATCGAGCATTTGTGCGGTCGCTCTCCTGTATGGATCCTCATATGTAATTTCAAATGGCCTTTTTGAGACAAACCTTTATCACATATCGAGCATTTGTAAGGTCGCCCTCCTGTATGGATCCACATATGTGATTTCAAATGGCCTTTTTGAGAGAAATTTTTATCACATATCGAGCATTTGTAAGGTCGCTCTCCTGTATGGATCTTCATATGTAATTTCAAATAGCCTTTTTGAGAGAAGCCTTTCGCACATATCGAGCATTTGTAAGGTCGCTCTCCTGTATGGATCCACATATGTGATTTCAAATGGCCTTTTTGAGAGGAAGCTTTATCACATATCGAGCATTTGTAAGGTCGCTCTCCTGTATGGATCTTCACATGTAATTTAAAATGGCTTTTATGAGAGAAACTTTTATCACATATTGAGCATTTGTAAGGTCGCCCTCCTGTATGGATCCACATATGTGATTTCAAATGGCCTTTTTGAGAGAAATTTTTATCACATATCGAGCATTTGTAAGGTCGCTCTCCTGTATGGATCTTCATATGTAATTTCAAATAGCCTTTTTGAGAGAAGCCTTTCGCACATATCGAGCATTTGTAAGGTCGCTCTCCTGTATGGATCCTCATATGTGATTTCAAATGGCCTTTTCGAGAGAAACCTTTATCACAGGCAGAGCACTTGTGGGGGCATTTTCCAGTGTGGATCCTCATGTGTATTTTGATGCTACTCGTTGAAGCAAAATACATTTTGCACACATTACACTTATAACGTATTCGCCTTTCCACAACCTTTTTGTGTTTGTTTAATTTAATATTAATCTTGGTGTTGCGAGGCCCAGGCATGCACTTGCATTTTATAGGAAGTGAGTCTTGATTTCGTGATTGTTTCTTCAAAAAAGGCTTCTTCCTCACTGTCAAGCTGCGACTGGACCTTATTTGTCCCATAGTACTTCTGGTTTGTTCTACAGAAACAAAGAACACAGTATTTTTTTTTTTCAAAATCAAAATGTAAAATATTTAACAGATTTTAGAAAATTATATATTTTCTCAACACAAAAGATTGTGCATTAATTTTTTACATTTCCACTTAGCAGTTGCAAAACAGGAAGCACTTCTGTTTAAACTTTAAAGATTGCTAAAAGTTAAAGGAAAAGATTGTTTTTAAGAAAAATTCCGGATATTAAGTGCTATTGAAGCAGTCTTCTACATCTCTCAAAAATATCGCGCACTTTTCTTCTTCACACCGCAAGAGCCAATCATGTCGTTCGGGGCATGACCTGAGGGCTCTTTCTCCATCCCCCCCCCCCCCCCATTTCTCCGCCTCTTGTGGGTGGGCTCAGTTTCTGGGAACATGCTTGACTTTCTGCCAGCAGGGTTGTTATCATTTAAAGGTTGCTTTCATGGCCGGCCATGGTAATTGTATTTTTAAGGGATGGCAGAAACGTAAGGTAAAGACTACAAAGGGCAATCACACACTGGAGAACACTAGCCTTCAACCCTAATGATAATTTGCACAGCACCACCACCCATGTGGTGAACAATCAAACAACTTTAAGCTACAGTTCCCCTACTTAAGTACATCGAGATTTCTCCTCCACGATTTCTCCCCTAACCCTACAGTGATGACCGGTTTCCTCCGCCTTCCCACTTTTGATACAACCCCACTTTCATTGGACATGCTTTGATAGAACCCTCCTTGGATACAACCCCACTACGTACACAAACACACGCACACACACATACACGCCCCCCTACACACATCCCCACCCTCCCCCCCTCCCCACACACACATCCCAACCCCCACCACACACGCATATCCCCACATACACACACAAACACACACACAACACCCTAACCTCCCCCCACCCACACAGACATACACACACACACATCCCCATACACACACACACATCCTCACATACACCCCCCCCCCCCCCAACACACACACGCACACACACACATATATATATATATATATATATATATATATATACACACACACACACACACACACACACACACACACGCACACACACAAAATCCTGTCTCCTGCTATGCAGAGGAAGGACTAATTTTATCATCCACATCTAGATCTTCACCAAAATCTAAGCAATACGTCCTCGTCACACACGTGACCTGTCCACCAAGTTTCCTCAGAATGCATCCATAATGTTTTGAGATATCCTGCTCACAGACAAACACACAGGGGTGAAAACATAACCTCCATCTACCTTTAGTGGCAGAGGTAAAACTAAAAAATAAATCACAGAACATAAAGGTTACATCTTGACATTCTACGTTGAATTTAAAAAATACGTCACGTACCAGACTTGGGTGTGAATCCATCATCCTGAAATTGGAGAATGCGGGAATCACGGAGCCCGATTCCACAGAAACCAGAAACGTTGGCCCGGTGCACGTTTTGGGATCCGAAAATCTTTCCACAGAAACTGGAAAGTTCCCGAATAACATTCTCTAAGTTGACAAAAACACTTCCCAAAAGAGAGGAACCTGCAATCTGGACATGTTGCGTCTTCGAAAAAGAGTCCATAAATGTACAGAAGTCAGCATACATCGCAAATTGTAATTTCTCTTTGGAGAGAGAAAGGAGCTCGGTCCGTAATGGAAACGACTCAGTGCAAGCTCGAAGAACCTTCTCATTGTCAACTCCAAGTTTATCCATCACTGCTTGGGCTGTTTCTGCTCTCAGGCCTTGGGACTTGAGCCACTCCAAGAAGTTCTCCATTTCACCGATGACCTGCCAAGGATACAATGTTTATGTTAATCACAGAAAAGTTATACATGTTATTGTCTTTACTCACTTTGGAATGTTTTGTGAGTTATTATCTCATCCAATTTGATCACGTGTCTAGATATAACGGTAAACGTATCCACCTTGAACACCGCATTTACACGAACAGTTTACCTAAGAGACACCCACACTCACCTCTGAGCTGTGAACCATTTTATTAATTATTATCAACTTAATCAGCTATAATTTACCTCAGACGAAAAGAGTATCGATCGAGTTTATTAATTATTACCTCAGTATAATCAGCCCTCATTACCTCAATCTTGATCATCCGTGTAAATCATCCAGTTCTTTCACGTTCGACTCGAGTCCGTCAATGTGTTAACTATGAAATTAAACACAATCAGTCATGGTGATTTCCCGCTCATCAACGCGATTAGCTGAGCCCATCGACCCAGCACGGATCTCAATGAGGGTCTGACGGAACAAGTGTTACAAATCAACCTTAGAAAAGGAAGATCTCTTGGAACAGATTTTCAAATGGATAAAGATGGAATATGATACGTTTGATGCTCCAGTTCAGAGATCCGACACTTTATTCTTCTTCTTCAGTCTCCATATTCGACGCCATGTTTCATGTTTGACGAAATGAACGAACGTGTGAATCCAATATGGCTCCTTCTTTCCCCCTCATTGTACATTTCTCATGTTCAAACATTTCCCCTCAGCAAACACAATAATTCTACATTTATCATTAATAACTTGATAATTCCTAAACCCCGTCACGAGTACAGGTACGTTACCTCAGCTGATGAAATTTGAGACATCTGCAGCGACAAGATACGTCCAAGCTAAAAGGGAGGAGCTTAATCGTGTGACGTCATGAAAAAACGCGTTGACGCAGCCCCGCAGAACGAGAGTGTAATGCACCCAACAGTCGAGGGACGAGTCCATGGATTTGAAGAGGGAGGGGTGCACCAAACCCGAGCCGTAGATAGAGACAGCTCTGCACCCCAGTCCCTGCTCCTGTCTGTCCGAATTATTTCACAATGATTTGTTTTTGGTCAAAATTGAAAACATGAGCTGAGATCTCGCGAGAAAATTGAGATCTCGCGAGATCTTGGAGACGGCGGCAGGGATTTTCGAAGCTCCACACGGTCTCCACGTTTTTCGAAGTTAAGTCTGTTCACAATTGTATTTTGTCGAAACTGTATTTATCTTTCGGTGTGTGAAGTTATTGTGTGCAACTTTGGTTGTTTCTCGGTGTTTATCTTTCATAAATTGATCGTCTGTTTGCCGTGTCGTGTCTTGAGGCCTTGTACAGTGTGCACTGTACAACCTTGAGGCTTTGTTTTTTATCTCAGCGGTCCGTCTTTTGTGATCCAATAACTTTCGTTCTCTGTATTCCCAGGCTTTTCACCCATAGCCTACTTCCTTGTGTAAATCTCAACTCAAAAAAAAAAAAAAAAAAAAAACAAAAAAAAAAAAAAAACATTTTCCCTCTCTGTTATCATTCGTTTATTCATTCTTATTCGTTCGTTCGTTCTTCGACCACGTGTTTCTCCCCCATTTCCCCAGATAGTTTTCACTCATTAACCTTCAATGTTTACACTTTCCCCTCAAGTTATGTATTCCGTCATATTTTATAACACCTTTTTCTTCTTCTTCGTTAAAAGGCTGCTTTCGACTTGCTCACCAAATCAATTCATCCCAAAAAAAATATCCATCTCCTATAGTGCCTTTTTTCTACATTCCCTAAACTCTCCTGCACTCCATCCTCCATCCAGCGTCCTTAAACGTCTTTTTAACTCGAAGGTCACAAGCAACTCATTTTGCAATAAATGTTCGTTTCCCATAAATCGTACACTTTCAAAAATCCAATCTCACCCCTCCCCTCCAAATCTTCCCCATAACCCCTCCCCTCCAAATCTTCCCCATCACCCCTCCCCTCCAAATCTTCCCCATCACCCATCCCTTTCAAATCTCCCCCCTTGCCCCCTCCCTCCTAAACGACCCCCTCACCCCTCCCCGCCAAGACGCCCCCTCGCCCCTCCCCTCCTAGACTCCTGCCTCAACCCTCCCCTCCAAATCTCCCCCATATCCCATCCCTTTCAAATCCCTCCCCTTGCCCCTTCCCTCCCAAACTTCCCCCTCACCCCTCCCCTTCAAATCTCCCCACCCTCATTGCTTCTCAATTTCCCCCCTCTCACTCCCCCTCCTCAAAGCGTCCTCCCCGCTTCTTCCCCCTTCAAACTCTCACCTCCATCTCCCCCAACCTTCTGCCTCGCTCTTCCCCCTCCTCAAATAACACCTCATTGTGGCTCACCCAATCACCATCAAACCTTTTGTCCGCCCCATCCTTCCCTTTCTCCGAGCTATTCTGAAATCTCTGACACACCTTCAACAGCTCTCCCTACCTCTTCCACCTCTTCCACATCTTACCCTACCCCTCCTCCCCCCTGTTCTGTATCTGATGCTCCCCCTTCCTCTTCATTAACGGTATGGACCTCAAACATCCGGGGCCTTCGTTCAAACTTAACTGATCTCTCCATACAGGTTGCTTCTGTCAAACCAGACGTGATCTGCTTAACAGAAACTTTCCTCCTTTATGATGTCTCTGATTCCATAGTATCTCTCCCGGGCTACTCCCTCCTCCGGTATGATAGACCTGAGCCTCGTCCTGGAGGCGGGGTTGCTATCTTTATCAAAAACTCTCTTCCTCACTCGCCCTGCACTGCACTCTCTCCACCTCACCCCCAGGAATACCTCTGGCTACGGCTTCCCCTTCGCTCCCACCTCTTGTTCATATGTGTGTTGTACCGTCCACCAAACAGTGATGACTCCATCTACATCTCGCTGTCTGATTATATGGACCAACTTCTATCTACTCATCCCAACTCTCTCTTCCTCATATGTGGTGATTTCAACTGTCATCATGCCAGTTGGCTGGGTGTGGGTACCTCTCTCACCAGCCATGGCTCCTCAGCAAAGGACTTCTGCGACTCACTGGGACTGACACAATCTGTCAATTTCCCGACCCGGATCTCAGTCAACGGAACATCTTCTCTTCTGGACTTGGTTATGACTAACTTCCCTGAAAATGTCTGCTGCTCTTCTTCTGCTCCGATCGGATCATCTGATCATGTCCTTGTTAAAGTGGACATCTCTCTGACCATCCTCAGGGAGCCTGCTCAGCGTCGACGAGTCTGGCATTTCACTCAGGCCAACTGGCACGGTCTTCAAGCAGCCATCAATCATCTGGACTGGTCTCCCATCTCTACCACCTCTGACATCAACTCATCCTGGGAATTCTTCCAAAGTAAATTGCTCTCTCTCATGCACAGATTTATCCCATCTCGTCTTCAGTTGTCATACCCTTCCTCCCGTCCATGGTACACGGAATCTTGTGGTGAGGCTGTTGCCCAGAAACAACTTGCCTTCGTCTCCTGGAAAGCAAATCCAACGGAAGGAAATCTCATTTCCTTTCACAAAGCCCGAAACAAGTGTGTGTCCACCCTCAGGAGAGCCAGGAAACAATATCTCTCCGTCCTCAAGACCGAACTCTCTTATCTGTCTCCCTCTTCCAAATCCTGGTGGCGTCTGGTCAAATCCGTTTCTGGTGTTTGTTCCCCCTCCATCCCCTCCCTTACCTCAAACGGCTACACAGCTGACTCCGCACGTGAAAAAGCTGAATGCCTCAACTCTGTGTTTGCCTCTAAATCTTGTGTCCCAAACCCATCCCTCTCTGTACCCACCATACCCAGTCGTACCCTGCTGCTCCTGGACTCCGTGTCCTTTCCTCCTGACAAGGTGGAAAAGTTTCTGTCAACCCTCGACTCTGATTCTGCAACTGGACCCGACGGCATCAGCCCACGGGTCCTAAAATCCTGCTCTGCTGCTCTATCTCACCCTCTCTCTGTTCTCTTCACCCTCTCTTTTGCTCAAGGTCAACTGCCATCTGCTTGGAAATCAGCCAACATCACCGCTTTGCACAAAAAAGGTGCAAAAATAGATCCTAGCAACTACAGACCAATCAGCCTTCTCCCAATTATCAGCAAAGTCATGGAATCCATCATTGCTTCGGATATGAAATCTTTCCTCTTCTCCAATGGCTTGATCTCTGATCATCAATTTGGTTTCAGACCAGGTCACTCTACTCTGGACATGCTGCTTCTGCTGTCTCAACAATGGATGGAGGTCCTCAATGCCAAACAGGAAATTAGAGCTGTCTCCCTCGACATATCACGTGCCTTCGACACGGTCTGGCACCCCGCTCTGCTCACCAAACTCTCCTCCTTTGGTATCCATGGAAATCTCCACGCATGGCTGGCGGACTTCCTCTCTAGTCGTCGTCAACGTGTGGCCCTGAATGGGTTTCTCTCATCTCCTCTTCCTGTTCAGGCTGGAGTTCCCCAAGGCAGTGTTCTGGGCCCCGTGCTTTTTCTGGTCTTCATCAATGATCTCTCTGACTCTCTCGAAAATCCTCTCTATCTCTTTGCTGATGACTCCACTCTCTGCCGCTCCATTCCTCTTCCCTCAGATCGGCAGTCTGCTGCCTCCTCACTCTCTGAAGACCTGGACAAAATCACAGACTGGTCAAACAAGTGGAACATGTCTTTCAATCCTGACAAATCTCACACTCTTACTATGTCTCTCCGAAAAGATCGACTGGACAACCCTCCCATCTACTTTCTCAACAATCCTCTCCAAGAAGTTCTGTCGCTCAAGATTTTGGGTCTCACTATCTGCCATGATATTTCTTGGGAAAACCACATTTCCAAGCTGGCCTCCAAAGCCAGTCGCCGACTGGGCATCCTCCGTCGTGCGAAGTCCTTCCTCGGCACACCTGAGCTCCTCACCACATACAAGGCTTTCATCCGCAGCTCAATGGAATACTGTTCTCCCCTATGGGCCAGTGCTCCTGCCTCACACCTAGCTCGGCTTCACGCTGTTGAAACCAAAGCTTTCAGAATTATTGGAATCTCCCGCGATGAAGCTATCTCTGAGGGCCTTTCACTCACTCACCGCAGGCAGGTAGGTGGTCTTTCTGTCTTCTACCGACTCCTCTCCGGCCTTGCACCCCCAGCTCTCTCTGTGCTCTGTCCCCCAAATATTCCTACAGGTCGCACAAGATCTGCCAGCAACCCTCTGATGGTTAAACTGCCGAAATCTCGGCTCTCTGCTCACCTTCACTCTTTCATTCCTCTTTTCTCCCGCCTCTGGAACAAACTCCCTCACTCCCTTCAATCCCACTCCTCCCTCCAGGTCTTTAAAACAGCTGTTCACCACCATCTCTTATCTTCCCCCATCCAAAACCTTGATCTTTTCTACCCCCGCTAATTCACCCCAGATCCACCTTGTTTGAAATTCCAACTTCTTTCCTGGAAGTCCTGGCAGTGTCCATATGTTTTATACCTCTCCCACCGCCCCCTTCCCACGCCCCCCCCAAAGCCCTCGCCCTCTCTCAGATCTCTCGATGTCTCCATGTCTCCCGGTCCCTGCTCTCAAATGTTGTGTTTGTGTCCTTCCCCCTCTCTCCCCATCTTGTCTACCGCTCCCTATGTTATATGTTTTATGTGTCGGTTTGTCTTTCTGTGTGATTAATGTTCGCTCTTTCACGAGCCTCGACCTTGTATACAAAACAAAAAAAAAAAAAAAAAAAAAAAAAAAAAAAAACTGTCCTTTTATTACGTATCAAAATAATGCAAACTAAAGTGATGAAATGTAATCAACTTTATTAAGTAGGCCCAAATGGCTCGCAGAGTGAGCAGCCGGGAGAATGTACATGTCTGTGTGTACAACGTGTGTACATGTAGCCTAATGTTTGTTTTTGTATGTCACATGATTTTGTCACTATATTCACTCCAGTCGCCGGTATATAATCATCCAAGTAACCAGTCAGGTTCACTATGTTAACAAATATAATTTCTTTCAAAATTTTGGGATTAGCAAACCTGTACATTTTTGGAATCTTCAGAGCATGGAGAATCTGAAAATCAATGTTGGCATTTGCACAGACACCTGCATGGCCGCCATTTTGGATTTTGAAAATGGCCGCCATAAAATACATATTTTGCGCGATCTCGGCTTCTAGTCAACCTGAAGACTTAATTAAATATGCTAATCCTATGTTTTCTGGGTCAAGGAATCCAATAAAGGCCTCAAAATAGTGCTCAGGATTATAGAAAAGCAACAAACAAAGGTAATTAAAAACCATTGTCTTTATATTTGTGATATAACTGTATTACATAATACATGATATTGCAAGTCCTTTGAAGTTATAGGTTGTTATAGGAAGTTATAGGTAGTATCAGATTGAACTATAAGTCCTATAGACAGGATCTACGAGGTCTATACCGTTCAGGAATATGCTTTTACAGATCTTCATCACTGTCCTGAGTGTCATTTTCGCAAAGGTGTTTACGCAAATGTAAACATTAAGTTTTGGATTCCTCAGGCTCTGAATATTCCAAAAATGTGTAGTTTTGCTAATCTACCAAAATTTTGAACGAAAAAACATAGTGAACCTGACTAAACCGGTTGTTATAGATTGTCATTCCAAATCCTCCTCCATACTATAAGCCCGAGAGCCTGGATCTTTTCCCCTCCCCCCATAGTTAAACAACAACAACAACATCAGCGTCATAGGTTATATATATATCCGCATAGATATATATATAACACGAGATGTCGCGCGACACCTCCCCGGATACATGGAACAGTCCGCCATCTTGGGGAGGTCCTTCAAAGCTGACGCGCTGGTGCAGTTAAAAGCGGCGAAATGCCGCAATTTTGTGCAGCGTACGGCTGTACAAATACACGTACATTGGAGTCAAAGGACAAAGGCATCACATTCCACAAGTAAGTCATGCTTTACAGGTGTATTTGCGTTAATTTTAGTGGAAGTTTACCGCTAGCTTTGTGTTGCCATACATCCACAACACTTGTCAACAGAAAACAGGGCAGTTTGACAGCAGCTCAATCATTCCCTGACTAACAGTAACAAAAATATATTCTGTAGTTTATGCTAACTGTGTTAAGTTGGAGCTAGGTGTTATTTCTTAATTTGGAGAGCTGGGTGTTATTTGTAGATACTTTGTGTACGAGTTTCGCAATTTGACTAGTTTTGTCACATGATAATGGGTTATTCCTGGAGATTGTCCTATAAAAACATAACAAATAGTCTATGAAAGGTTCTAGAGGGTCCTGTTTCCAGACCAAGCATTGTTGGAAATGCATTAATGAATTAGTGAGTTGATAATTATGTCAAAAATAAATTTCATAGAAATACAGTTATATATATATACTAGCGGGGTCACCCGTGGGAATCCCACGGGCATGGATGTGTGTGACATTTCAACATATTGAGTTATATGCTGCACATTCATTTTTACAAAATGGTTACTGGCAAGTCATCAGATCCAGAAATGGTGTGATGAACACAATTTATTTATTTCACATAATATGTGACCCCTCACTCCTCTCCACCTGACACTCTCCTGTCTCCACCTGACACTCTCCTGTCTCCACCTGACACTCTCCTCTCTCCACCTAGCACTCCTCTCCTCTCCAAACCCTCACATCCCTCTCCTTTCCAATCCCTCACCTCTCCAATCCCTCACACTCCTCTCCTCTCCAATCCTTCACACGCCTCTCCAATCGCGCCTCACACTCCTCTCCAATCGCGCCTCACACTCCTCTCCAATCGCGCCTCACACTCCTCTCCAATCGTGCCTCACACTCCTCTCCAATCGTGCCTCACACTCCCCTCCAATCACTCCTCTCCAATCGTGCCTCACACTCCTCTCCAATCACGCCTCACACTCCTCTCCAATCGTGCCTCACACTCCTCTCCAATCGCGCCTCACACTCCTCTCCAATCGCGCCTCACTCGCCTCTCCAATCGGCTTTCCCCGTCTCGTTTCTCTCCTTTTTCTCCCGTCTCGTTCTTTTTCTTGCTCCAAATCGGCCCGTCGGAATCGGAAATCGGCCCGTCTCGCCCGTCGGCCCGTCGGAATCGGAAATCGGCCCGTCTTGCTTTTGTGCTTGTGCATAAATAAATTGTGTTCATGACACCATTTCTGGTGTTGGGCTAGCGGCTAGGGTGCCGGCTTAGGATCCTGGGTTCGAATCTCGGTCGATCGCCGAATTAATGCCAGGGGGGTTGACTCAGCCTGTCATCCTTCCGAGGTCGGCTAATTGAGTACCAGTTCACTGGTAATTCCCTGTTTGTCGTTGAAGGCGGCAAAAAGGGTTGGCGTCAGGAAGGGCATCCGGCCGTAAAACATTGCTTCAAAAAGGGGACAAAAAAACAACAACTACCACGGTCCCCGAAAAGGCCAACCCCCGCTTTGCGGGGAAAAATGGCCTCTAAACGGTGGTTTTTACACCATTTCTGGATCTGATGACTTGCCAGTAACCATTTTGTAAAAATGAATGTGCAGCATCTAACTCAATATGTCGAAATGTCACACACATCCATGCCCGTGGGATTCCCACGGGTGACCCCGCAAGTTTGCATTGACGTTCGTCGATGGACTCGTTCGCCCGTCTCATTCGTTTTCTTGCTGCATCCTGTTCAAGTCTGCGTTCTTCATCGATCGTCTCATTCATTTTGGAAATAGAAGTTTCCACGCAGCGCATGAATTGTCACGATCCTCAAGAGGAATTTGTCTCGTAATCATCAAATGATAAATGGCAAGTAAATTATATTGTGGAAAATTAAAGATTTCAAATAAACCTATTTAAAGTGTATTCGCACATAACTAATTTTAAAAAACGAAGAAATATCTCTCGGTAATTTCCTGAAACATATTTTACTTCCGGCTAATAATGTTGAATTAAATAAAAACGAAGAAATATATGTCGGCATCATTGTTGACGTTTTTGTGACGACTGTCATCAAACGAAAAAGTAATATATCTTAACGGAAAAGCAAAAGCGAATTTTTAATATATATCGACACGTTGCCGTCGGTGTCATGTTGGGCGGTGTATGATACACCATGACGCGATTTTTAAAAATATATCTCTGCATTTTCCCGCGTGTGTGGAATGTTCTCAATTATTGCTGACACCGAGTCCAAAACCATCGATAAAAATGAAATCATATGGTGAGTTAGATTGGAGATAAAGGCGTGAGAGAGACTCAATGGCCTTGAAGTTGAAGTTACAGGCGTTTGAGAATTCATTTCGTTCTATAAACGGCAACTTTCATTGGATTTCCTTCCCGTTTTTTTTCAACCGAGTCGAAAACTATGTTAGCGACTGTGAAAAATGAAATGATATATCGAATTTTTAATATGTATCGACACGTTGCCGTCGGTGTCATGTTAGGCGGTGTATGATACACCATGACGCGATTTTAAAAAATATATCTGCATTTTCCCGCGTGTGTGGAATGTTCTCAATTATTGCTGACACCGACTCTAAAACCATCGATAAAAATGAAATCATATGGTGAGTTAGATTGGAGATAAAGGCGTGAGAGAGACTCAATGGCCTTGAAGTTACAGGCATTTGAGAATTCATTTCGTTCTATAAACGGCAACTTTCATCGGATTTTCTTCTCGTTTTTTTTCAACCGAGTCTAAAACTATGTTAGCGACTGTGAAAAATGAAATGATATATCGAATTTAAAATAGATATCGACACATTGCCGTCGGTGTCATGTTGGGCGGTGTATGATACACCATGACGCGATTTTAAAAAATATATCTCTGTATTTTCCCGCGTGTGTGGAATGTTTGTGGAAAATTAAATATTTCAAATAAACCTATTTAAAGTGTATGCGCACATAACTAATAAAAAAAACGAAGAAATATCTCTCGGTAATTTCCTGAAACATATTTTACTTCCGGCTAATATGTTGAATGAAATAAAAACGAAGAAATATATGTCGGCATCATTGTTGACGTTTTTGTGACGACTATCATCAAACGAAATAGTAATATATCATAACGGAAAAGCAAAAGCGAATTTTTAATATATATCGACACATTGCCGGCGGTGTCATGTTGGGCGGTGTATGATACACCATGACGCGATTTTAAAAAATATATCTCTGCATTTTCCCGCGTGTGTGGATTGTTCTCAATTATTGCTGACACCGAGTCTAAAAGTAAAACCATCGATAAAAATGAAATCATATGGTGAGTTAGATTGGAGATAAAGGCATGAGAGAGACTCAATGGCCTTGAAGTTACAGGCCTTTGAGAATTCATTTCGTTCTATAAACGGCAACTTTCATCGGATTTTCTTCCCGTTTTTTTTCAACCGAGTCTAAAACTATGTTAGCGACTGTGAAAAATGAAATGATTTATCGAATTTGATTTGAAATAAAACTGGGGGAGAGCAAGACACCACGGGCCTACAAAACAGGACTCAAAGCTATGCGAGTTAATAAAATGGTGGATATTTGTTTATAGCCACTCCCAGAATGGGTGGAGCTATGGGTGGAGCTACTCTGCAAACCGAGTAAGCCACACCCCGGACAGACACCCAACAGATAGACAGACAGACAGACAGACAGAATCATCTACGGCTATTATAATATAGATATTTTCTTAATGCAGGTTTCCGTCAGATGCACACCAAAAGAGATTGTGGGAAGTAGCCCTCAAGAGAGAAGGGTTCAAGGCATCCAAGTACAGCGTCCTCTGCAGTGACCATTTTGAGTCCGAGAATTTTGACCGGACGGGTCAAATTGTCCGTCTCCGAGATGGGGTGATGCCATCGGTGTTTAATTTCCCATCACATCTGTTTAAAGTGAGTTGATTTTGAGAGTAGAACAGACACAAAATTATTTACTTTGCTTTTTTGCAGTTATACCAGTTAAAATTCATTGATTTTAAAATTCATTGACTCTTTTCGGAACCTAAGAAATTGAGGACCACCTCAACATCAAGGCAGGCTGCTGTGGTTTGTGACCAGATTGGGTCCTTTGTAGAGGTTAAGTGCGACAATCAGGGCTCCTCTGCCTCCAGTCATTCCGGTTTATTATAACTAAGGGTATTATCAGAGAAATGCTGCAGCATTCATAAAAATACTGATATTTAAAATAATACTGATATACTATATTTTTAGTGTGGAAATAGGTCTAAATAATTATCTGGTAATTTTGTTTTCACTGGGAACCAGTTTATTTGTCATGTAAATGCCCTGATTAAAGAAATAAATGTAATGCCTACATAACGTGTTTATGTGTTTCTGATTAATATATCATAAATAGTTTAAACATTTATAAATAATAAAAATAAAATTAAAGCAATATTAAATCCTATATATATATATATATATATATATTGTTACAGACGTGGCTTAGATGTTATTTACCGAGCGGTTTGGTATGACCACGTCTGCACAAGTTACCCGATTATACCCGAACGTTGACTAATCGCGCTACGCTAGGTCAATGAAGGAAAAGACACACGGCTGGGATTAAAATGACACGACACCATGGATACGGTTCTCAAGACCTCCGGAGGAGATTATATTCGTTCGGAAGGTCAGATTACAGGGACGAGAGGTACAGCATAGAAAGACAAGCACTTAGACACAATCTTATATTAACCCCAACAGACGACAGATAAACGGGACAAAAGGCTGACTCACACGGGGATTGATGGCTAGGAAAGGCAGGATCGATGGCTCCAGGTGCACCTGGGCTCAGGGACAGAATCGACTCGGTCCGGTCCAGAGATGCGGGAGGTCTCACAGCGCTCGAGGTAGTGACTTGCTCTTCTTCAAGCTGGGGGCGCATCTGACGTCACGTCCGGTGAGTCGCTTCGTATATCCGGCGGGGAGTGACACGCCCTCGGCTCGTTAGCTCCGCCCCAGATGGAATCGGCTCGTTGCTTCTCATTGGGTGCGTGCGGGGGGGTTACCGGCTCCGCCCCTTGACGAGGGGCTGACAGGGAGCCCCTTCGTGGTAACCCCGTGGAGCGCATGGTCATGGCGGCGAACCGAGCCGGTGTGAGGACGCACACTCCCCCCGCGCGCCGTTGTTGTAGTTGTTGTTGTAGCTGTAGTTGTTGTTGTTGCTGTAGTTGTTGTTGTTGTTGTTGTTGTTGTTGTTTGGGGAAGAAGATGGGAGTAGGTAAGGGAAGGTCCTAAACTCACTACTGGTGCCATATAATCACATTCTGGTGCAACGAAGAGTCAGAATTAATGGAAAGGAGTCCTTAACTGACATAGACTAAGAATAACTAGCAAGATGTCCGAAAGTTGTTTACGTGAGATGCGGTGGACCTGGGCACGACATTTAATGGGGGAAAAAGGGGAAGGTCGGCTCTACTGATTGTTGTTTACAGACAATGGGACTAGGGAATGGGGGATTGGGGATAGTTGGGGAGTATTGGGGGAAATAGGGGAATATTTACAAGCGGATATGGAGGCCAAATTCCATATTCGCAACATTGCACCCTTCTCTACCCTCGGGGCGTCCCGACCCGATAAATTTTTACCTACTTTAGTGTGGCACGCAATGTAGTTCCCTCTACTATTAACTCTACCCTGAGTGCGACAGTTTTACAGATATTCACAAATGAGTAAATATGTCCCCCTGCGACGTTGCACCCTTCTCCTCACAGAAACACACCCACAGGATAACCGAATCCGGAAAGAATCCTCAAACTAAACATACAGCCGGTAGGGAGCATTATTTACACAAGACTACGCTGATATTTACACTACGATCCAGGACCTGTTTTTGGAGGAACACATGCAGATGTTATGCATAGAGAGAGCACGCATGCTAGCATCGATACACCAACCCACGAGTGCTCTGTGGCCTACGGCCTTTAATAATGTGCAGAGCACCCCTTCCAAGCATCAAGCACCACCCCATCACACAGTGAGCACCATCCGGTGCACCAATAAAGTGTTTATGAATCATTGTGTGGTGTCGCAGCCGGCCGATGTTCTGCCGCTGGTCTTGCCTTCGTGTGGTGCACTTGGCCTTCTTACTTCTTTTTAAAAATAAAGAAAGGCGCCAACCGCGTCCATTTCTTTATTGTGGCCGTCAGGGGGCCAACTGTTAGTGGTTCACCTGTTTGGCATAGGTGCCACGTTGACCCATAGGTCCTTCCACGGGTGGTGCTTGGCCGCAAAAGAGCTGCGGTCCATTGTGGGTGGCCACAAACATTGCGGTCCATATGGTGTATCGATCCAAGCAGCAAACAGCGAAAGTGCAGGCCCACAACTGCGAAGCCAGCACCTCTCTCTCCTCTCTCTCTACCCCAAAGCCAGATCCTCGGAGGTGGGAGACAAAAGAAGCAGACAAGTGAGTAAGGTGGTAAGGGCGCAAAAGTGCACGCAATGTAAGGTAATGCACACTGGGGGCACATGGGAACCAGGTGAGACAGGTACGTTCCTACCGTACGCCCCCCCCCCCCCCCACCAGGTAACCTACATGGCCCCTCCCTTACCCCTTACTGTATCCACAAAACACAACACTACCCATAAACATCTACTTTACAAATCAACAAACATCCCTACTGTCTTCCCCGTTCCTCCCATAAACCAAATTCGTCTTCTCTCCCTCCTAACCAATCAAATTTGCTATTTCCAACTTTCCTCAAAATTTGCCATCTCCAACTCAACATCATAATTTGCCATCACCAATTCATCATCAGTCCCTCCTAAGGAGGGAGAGATGGGATCACCCCAATGTCTCATCCACGTCGTGATGCGTCTCACAAATCCTCACAGCAATTCTCATTTCCTGCACCAAAACAAAGAAAACACAGGTGTGGAGTCATCATCATCACCACAGGTAAGTGGCTGCGTATGGTGCGACAGGTTCATCAATCCTAACTATTTCCTAAATGACTTTATCAACTTTACACTACCCGGGGTCTTTCTCCGGCCAAACCATTGGCCCTCTTACACTATGGGTTCTAAAAACCAATTCCCATTGGCCAAACTGTGGTGCTCTTCAATTTGGGGTCTCACTCCCCCGATTCATCTCCCGGTGCCCTCGCACAATTTCTGGGCTGTGGCGTGTACCTCTCCCTGTGGGTCTACCCACCTGCACACCTCCACCACTGCAGTTGCCTCCGAGCTTACCTGCTCCTCACCCTAACCTAACTACCTGGGGAAGGCCCTCTGGCTCTCTCCCCACTCGGTGCCCTCTCTGGCACTGGGCTACCCGGGTCCGTCCTCCGGATCCTCGGGCCCCATCCACAACTCTACCGGCTCCCAGAGCCCACCTGCGGCCTCACCTGGCCGACATCCTCACAGTGGTGGAGTGCCCAACCAACTACACACACTAACAGGCTACACGCCCAGCCATTTCCACAACACTAATGCACCCATTCACAACACCATTCTGCAACCGCACCACAGATGCCAATTTCCAACCACAATTTACCTATACCCTCTACCTAACACTTACACTACCCGCCCCGGGTATCCGTGATGGGGGTCCACTCTTCCCCCATCCACACCTTCGCACCATGCACACCACTCCGTACCACTTACTCCAACTCTCTCCACACACCTGTACTTGCACACCTGTGCTCTCACACCTGGTGCCACCTGCACCCTTCTCTCCCCAAGCGCATTCGCGCTGATCCACAACACTCATTACTCACACACTGCTCCACACACCTGTCCAGTTGCACACCTGTGCAATCACACCTGTTCGATCACACCTGTTCAATCCTCACCTGTTCAATCCTCACACACACGGCATCATCTCAGCTAACTACTCCCTTCTGAAACTTGCGCTTCCCAGTCGTCCCTTTAAACTATTGCGCTCCCACGTCATTATCATCCATACTAATCTACCTGCGTCCCCACTACAGGTATCAGTCACTAACTAACCTTAACGTCACCTAATGTCATCTTTCTAGATCCCTACACACATATAACCTAACCCACCCGGGCTAGTTTTCACTGCCATACACCCCATAATCTATTGCTCCTTTGCCCCCACCATGGGAAGGGTGGCAGGGATGCCAGCCTTACCCACCGGGCCCATCGCTCACTACCAATTTTGCACATCAAATTTCAACAAATTAAAAATTTGCCAATCACTACCCATCATCTGCCAATCACTACTGCCAATCCCTTGCCAATCATCAAATTTTGTTTTTCTCTAATTTTGGGTCCAAAACACTACCCTCATCACCCAGTCTACTCACTAATGCCTCTCGGTGCGCCAATTCCCGTCCAAAGCCCGGCTTCGTAAAGCCAAGCAATGGATGCGGGTTGTTTGGTGCCAGCGGCTGGACACGTCCCGCATTCGGTGCAGGGACGGGGGCTTACCCGGGCCGAGATCCCACGCACCACCTCGGCGTGGAGCCATCCAATGTCCCGATCTCGACCTGCCGGCACGTCTCAATAGAAAGTGGTCGCCATGACGACCCTTCCTATCGGGCTGCCCGCTCCGCCTAGTGGAGCACGGACGCGGCCGTTCAAAGCGAGGCCCGGCACGCACCGAGGGCCCGATTCGGCTATAAGTCGTTCTAAACTCTACCCCGTCTAACGTCGATGCTTCACCTGGACGCTTACACCCCGCAGCCCGTTCCTTGCTCACACATCCAGCCGTTTCCATGCCCCTCGTACCTTTCCTTACACACCTCGGTACACCCATTCCACTCACAGCCTTGGTCACACACCTGACCACCGAACACTTTGGCACACATTCGTTGCTCGCACACCTCACCAATACACCGCTTCGCGCCCCCTCCTCGGTCACCTCCTCTGTGACAATCACAGGTGTGCCCTCATTCGCACACCCAACCATGTGCCTCACCACCAACTCCAGCGTGCATTCCCACTCACGCTCTACCATTCCAGGTGTGCATCCTTCCATCCCAGGTGTACATCCTCGCTCACCTGTCACAACCAACTCACTCTCCTTGTCACTCTCAATACTCTCACCACCATTCTTGACAGCGCACTCACCCTTACTCTTGACAGCGCACTCTTTCCTCATGCACCTGTCCGTCACACACCTTTCTCTCGCACACTCCCCCGTTACACCCTCTGTAACACTCACCACAGGTGGACACTCTTCCTTACTTCTGACAGCGCACTCTTTCCTCATGCACCTGTCCGTCACACACCTTTCTCACGCACACCTTTCTCGCGCACACTCTCCCGTCACACCCTCTGTAACACTTACCACACCGCGCTTCCATGTGCCCCCTCGCACACGCGCTACGACCGACTCACTCTCGCCAGCACCCTCACTCCTTGGCACGCACTTTTTCCTCACACACCCCAGAGTCGGACTTTCTCGCACACCTCCTTTTTCGCACACCAGACCGGTCGCACACTTCACCCACGGCCTCTCACGAACACCCGGGTCCATCTCGACCCCCAAGCTTCTTAAATCCCCTGGCGCATCATACGCACGACCATATTGGTCACCACTTACACCGGGTCCTCTTTCTCTTCGCTTCTCCTCCATCACCTGCGAATCCCTCATCCGGTTAATGAGCACATCATCACGATCCAAACACAGACTTTGGACCAATTCTTTTATCTCCTCTTTTATCTCTTTCTTATCCCCTCTCCGTCGCTTCTTAATTTCGCTCACCCCTTCTTCCACTTCTTCTAATTTCTGCTTCACCTCTTTTATTCCCCGGTACGTCTCCTCAAGCTCGTCCTCCAAGGCTACCTTGACCGTTTCCATGTGCGTCCTCACCTGCCGGTCCTTCGTCTCCATTACCTCTATCACCTCGTCCAACCTCGTTGTCAGTCCCTCACGTACCGTCTGACACTGCCTCTTTGTCGCTATCAAGTCGTTTTTTATGTCGTTTTGTGTCGCTTTTAACCCTCCTAATACCGCAGTGTTCCTTTGAACCTGCTCCACTAACTCCGTTTGTCCCACCGTCAGCTGCTCCACCTCCTGCGTCAGGTCCTCTATGCCCCCTTGCAATTTTACAGTCCCCTTTCTCACCTCCTTCTCCATGTGCTCCTTACAGTGCCTCACCTCCTCGCGCACTCCTCCGACCTCCTCACTCACTCCTCTTCTGATCTCCTCCCCCATCACTTGCATCTCCTGCCCAGATGCCACCCTCATCTGCTCCATTTCCTCCCTGTGAGCATCCAGTTTAGTTTCTACCCCCATTCTGACCCCCTCTATCTGCTGCCCCATTTGGTTAACTTCCCTTTCCGCTTGGTCCCTCATGTCCCTCAATTTGCCTTCCATACTGTTTTCTAACCCCTCTAACCCATTTTTCACTCCCTCTATCTGATTCTCCTGGGCAGCCATTCTATTTTCTACCCCCTCTAACCCCTTTTGCATCCCTTCCATTTGATTCTCTTGAGCGGCCATTCTGTTTTCTACCCCCATTAACCCCTCCTGTATTTCCCCTAATCTATTGTCTAATTTCCCAAATTTCTCGTCTAATCCCTTAAAATTATTGTCTAATCCCCTAAAATTATTGTCTAATCCCCTAAAATTATTGTCTAATCCCTCACCAGTACCCCTCGCTTCGTCCCTCATTACCCCCATTTGGTTTCCCATTACCCCCATTTGGCCCTCCAATCGCTCACTATCAGCCCTCATTCCCACAATTTGGTTTCCCAACCGCTCACCCAATCGCTCAATTTGGCTCCCCATACTCATCTGTACAGCTGCCTGTAGCTGCGCAATGAGGGCCTGCATGTCAATCGGCTGCATGTTAAAGCCCGTTGATACAGCGGGCTCGGCTACCGCGCGCTCTTGCGAGGCGCCATTTTGCGCGCCCGCAACGTCGGGCGCAACGACGCTATTTTGTGCGTCTGCTACCCTCACTGCTTCGCTCTCCTCATGTCCCTCAATTTGGTCCTGGACCGACCCTGCCTCACTCTCCACTACCGGACCCCAGCTGTCTTGGTCTGCCATAGCGCGACTTTCAAAATTCGGGTTTTTATTTCCGTATAACAAATTCAAATTTCGCCGTTATAATTTCGCGCGGGAAACGCGCTCCGAATCGACTCTACTACAAATTTGGGCCTAATAAATTTAGTCCCGGGTCCGAATTCCACTCCTCGACACCAATTGTTACAGACGTGGCTTAGATGTTATTTACCGAGCGGTTTGGTATGATCACGTCTGCACAAGTTACCCGATTATACCCGAACGTTGACTAATCGCGCTACGCTAGGTCAATGAAGGAAAAGACACACGGCTGGGATTAAAATGACACGACACCATGGATACGGTTCTCAAGACCTCCGGAGGAGATTATATTCGTTCGGAAGGTCAGATTACAGGGACGAGAGGTACAGCATAGAAAGACAAGCACTTAGACACAATCTTATATTAACCCCAACAGACGACAGATAAACGGGACAAAAGGCTGACTCACACGGGGATTGATGGCTAGGAAAGGCAGGATCGATGGCTCCAGGTGCACCTGGGCTCAGGGACAGAATCGACTCGGTCCGGTCCAGAGATGCGGGAGGTCTCACAGCGCTCGAGGTAGTGACTTGCTCTTCTTCAAGCTGGGGGCGCATCTGACGTCACGTCCGGTGAGTCGCTTCGTATATCCGGCGGGGAGTGACACGCCCTCGGCTCGTTAGCTCCGCCCCAGATGGAATCGGCTCGTTGCTTCTCATTGGGTGCGTGCGGGGGGGTTACCGGCTCCGCCCCTTGACGAGGGGCTGACAGGGAGCCCCTTCGTGGTAACCCCGTGGAGCGCATGGTCATGGCGGCGAACCGAGCCGGTGTGAGGACGCACACTCCCCCCGCGCGCCGTTGTTGTAGTTGTTGTTGTAGCTGTAGTTGTTGTTGTTGCTGTAGTTGTTGTTGTTGTTGTTGTTGTTGTTGTTGTTTGGGGAAGAAGATGGGAGTAGGTAAGGGAAGGTCCTAAACTCACTACTGGTGCCATATAATCACATTCTGGTGCAACGAAGAGTCAGAATTAATGGAAAGGAGTCCTTAACTGACATAGACTAAGAATAACTAGCAAGATGTCCGAAAGTTGTCTACGTGAGATGCGGTGGACCTGGGCACGACATTTAATGGGGGAAAAAGGGGAAGGTCGGCTCTACTGATTGTTGTTTACAGACAATGGGACTAGGGAATGGGGGATTGGGGATAGTTGGGGAGTATTGGGGGAAATAGGGGAATATTTACAAGCGGATATGGAGGCCAAATTCCATATTCGCAACAATATATATATATATATATATATATATATATATATATATATATATATATATATATATATATATATATATATATTGTTGCGGATATGAGGATTGTATTTTTTTTATTGTGTTGTATTGTAGTAAATTGTTGTGAATTATTGCTTAAGTCTGGACCCTCCTGCCTCCAGTGTTGTATAAATATCAAAGGGCGTTCCCGTAGTTAATTCCATAAAGCATACACGTTAGCCAATCATAGATTTCCCCCTGGTTGATAGTTATATCTTTATTATGTGTATTAGGGTAAGGCCTTGTCTCCCATTAAGATGACACTCCATTGCACCAAGTGAAATAGAGTAGATTCCTTTCATTCCCCATTCCCACTCCCAAAACTTTCATTGCCTTTCATCATTGCCAAGCCTCGATTGCCAGTTACATCCCCTCCAAAACCACCATTGAACATGTGCTCGGGTCGGGGAAGACGGGCGTGCCCGCCCGTCGTCATCAAGGGCGGAGCCAGAGGGTCGCGCGACCAACCAGGGCCGAGGTGAGCACACCGATGGGCGTGTCCTGAAGGCCGGCGGCTTGATCGCCGGAGGCGCTATAAAAGCGCGCGTGCAAGGACGTTGTAGAGTGGAGTAGTTGCTGAGTTGTGTAAAAAGATCATCCAGAGAGAACCAACTGTAAGAGAACCAACTGCGAGAGTACATTGAGATCACCCAAGGAAGCTTTGTACACAGCAACGGCTGATCAAGTGGACCGATGTTTGTTCCTGAGCTGGTGCTTTTCCGAACAGAGTCCGAGGCTGGCATGTGAGCAAAAGAACATAGAGAACATTAAGGAGATCATCATCCAGGGAAGCACAAAGCCTGTTGTAGTCCTGGCAAAGCACGCGACGTCCACAGCAGCAGCAGCAGCGGCGGCCACAGCAGCAACAACACTCAACAGCCGCTTGGGGCCTGGACGGCGGTTTTGAGCAGGGCCGCGAAGGAACGGCGGCTGCTAAACGTGCCGATCGTGCTGCAGGACCCCCTTGGACCTTCCTCTCCCTCCAGCCATCCGCCTCCTGCCTTTCCATCCTCTTGTGTACGTGAGTTTGTTTTGTTTGTTCTGTCCTGGGTATTTAATTAAGTTTGTATAAGCTAGGTTGCACTGTGTCTAAAATCTTCTGTAAATTATTTTATTATCTTTCCTTCTTCCTTGGTTACTTTGAGCGTTTACATCATAGGAATAAATTTAGTGGTATTTTCAACCTTTTTTTTCCGTCTTCTTCTTCTTCACATCCGTGTCGCTTTTGTCTTTTCCATATTGAATATCTGTGGCGCGATCCGGCCAACGTTCGGGAATCGGATTAGTCGGGGTAACTGTTAGGCCGCGGTGCCATCCGCTCGGCAAACCAACATCCTTATCCGCGGGCCATAACAATTGGTGTCAGGAGTGTCGGATTCGGACCAGGGACTAAATTTATTTAGCCCAAATTTTGGAACACCAATTGTACTATTGGCAGTAACAATTGGTGTCGGGAGCGGGGTCGGACCCGAAGCGCGCTTAACGCGCTCAAAATTACGAGCTGCCGAAATTTGATTTGTTTTACAAAACCCGAATTTTGAAATCGCGCCATGGCTGGTCAAGGCGACGGGATGCCGGTGGGAGAGATAGACGGGGTGGAATCGACCCAGGACCTCGGGGAAATGTATGTGGAGGACAGGGAGGAGGAGAAAAAGGGCAATGAGGAGGTGTTTGAGGAGGTTTCAGGCGCGCAAAATTGCGCTCTCGCGCACGTGGTTACAGCGGCACCAAATAGAGCCGCGCCCTTTGTACCAACGGTGGAAGACATGCAATTATTTCTGGCTGAAATGAGGGCCCTTATGGTTAAGTCGGGTGAAGAAATGGAAGACAGAAGGAGGGCTGATAGTGAGAAAATGGAAAACAGAATGGGGGAGCGACTAGGAAATCAAATCGGGGGGTTAGACAAGAAATTTGAGGGGTTAGACAAGAAATTTGAGGGGTTAGACAAGAAATTTGAGGGGTTAGACAAGAAATTTGAGGGGTTAGACAATGGGATAGAAGGGGTGAAACATGGGTTAACGGGAGTGGAAAATAGAATGGCTGCCCAGGAGAATCAGATAGAGGGGGTGAAAGATGGGTTAAGGGGGTTAGAAAACAGGATGGAAGGCAAATTGCGGGAAGTAGGGGAGCAATCCGCCCGGGAAATCAAACGAATGGGGAACCAGATAGAGGAGGTGAAAATCGGGGTAGAAACCAAATTGGATGCTCAGAGGGATGAATTGGGACAGATGAGGGAGGCATCTACAAAAGAGAGGGAGGAGATGAAGGAGGAGATATGACGAGGTGTAAGCAAGGAGGTCTCGGGGGTACGCGAGGAGGTAAAGCGAGGCGAGAAGCGTATGGAAAAAGAGGTGAGAAATGGGACGGCAAAGTTACAAGGGGGCATAGAGGACCTGAGGAGGAGGTGGAACAGCTGACGGTGGGACAAACGGAGTTAGTGGAGCAGGTTCAAAGGAACACTGCGGTACTAGGAGGGTTAAAAGCGACACAAAACGACATTAAAAATGACTTAATAGCGACACAGAGGCAATGTCAGATGGTACGTGAGGGACTGACAACGAGGTTGGATGAGGTGACAGAAGTAATGCAGACGAAGGACCGGGAGGTGAGGACGCACATAGAGACGGTCAAGGTGGCATTAGAGGACGAAATTGAGGAGACGCACCGGGAAATAAAAGAGGTGAAGCAAAAGTTAAAGGAGGTGGAAGAAGGGGTGAGTGAAATTAAGAAGAGACGGAGGGAAACTAAAAAGGAGATAAGGGAGGAAGTGATGGAGTATGTGCAAGGTCTGTGTTCAAATCATGATGTTGTGCTTGCTAACCAGATAAAGAGTTTGCAGGTGGCGAAGGAGGTGCGGAGACGAGGTGCCAAGGTGAGTGGCAAAATACGTGGAAATGTATATGATGTGAGGGGAGCTTCAGTCGGCTTGGGTGTTGATCTGGATCCGGGTGTTCGTGAGAGGCCGTTGGTGAAGTGTGCGACAGGTACGGTGTGCGAAGGAAGAGGTGTGCGAGAATGTCTGACCATGGGGTGTGTGAGGAAAAAGTGCGCGCCGAGGAGTGTGTGTGCTGTCGAGAGTGAGTCGGTCATAGCGCGTGTGCGAGGGGGCACATGGAAGCGCGTAGTGAGGAGTGTTACAGAGGATGAAACAAGAAAGTGTACACCTGTGGTGAGTGTTACGGAGGAAGTAACGGGAGAGTGTGCGCAAGAGGATGCGCGAGAAAGGTGTGTAACGGACGGGTGCATGAGGGAAGAGTGCGCTGTCAAAAGTAAGGAAGAATGTACACCTGTGGTGAGTGTTACGGAGGAAGTAACGGGAGAGTGTGCGCAAGAGGATGCGCGAGAAAGGTGTGTAACGGACAGGTGCATGAGGAAAGAGTGCGCTGTCGAGAGTAAGGGTGAGTGCGCTGTCAAGAGTGGTGGTGAAAGTGGTAAGAGTGACACGGAGCGTGAGTTGGTTGTGGCAGGTGAGAGAGGATGTACACCTGGAATGGAAGGATGCACACCTGGAATGGTAGAGCGTGTGTGGGAGTGCACACTGGAATTGGTCGTGAGGCACGTGGTTGGGTGTGCAAGTGGGAGCACACCTGTGATTGTCACAGAGGTGACCGAGAAGGGGGCGCGAAGAGGTGTGTTGGTGAGGTGTGCGAACGACGAGTGTGTGCAAAGGTGTGCGGTGGTCAGGTGTGTGACCAAGTCTGTGAGCGAAAGAACGAGTGCAATAGCGAAGTACGCGGGGTGTACGGGCGGCGCTGGAGCACCGAGCTCGGTGAGGGTGAAAGGGGTAGCGTATGCGTGTGAGCATGCAGGTGAAGCATCGACGGTAACCGGGTTAGCGGTTAGAGCGACTTATAGCCGAATCGGGCCCTGGGTGCGCGCCGGGCAGCTTCGCGTGCCGCGAGGACCAGCGGGGATCCGAACCACGACGGTTTCGAAAGAATCGCCGTACGCGATCCACGCCGGGCCGTGCTTTGAACGGCCACATCCGTGCTCCACTAGGCGGAGCGGGCAGCCCGATAGGAAGGGTCGTCATGGCGACCCCCTTTTGTTGAGGCGTTCCGGCAGGTCGAGATCGGGCCATTGGACGGCTCTGTGCCGAGATGGTGCGTGGGATCTTGGCCCGGGTAAGCCCCCGTCCCTGCACCGAATGCGGGACGTATCCAGCCGCCGGCACCAAGCAACCCGCATTCATTGCTCGGCCGTGCGAAGCCGGGCTGTAGAAGTGAATTGGCGCACCGACAGGCACTCGTGAGCGGACTGTGATGATGATGATGATACTGATAGTGTTTTTGATCCGAAATTTAGAAAAGTGAATAGAATTGGCAGTAATTGGAAAAATTTTGATTGGTTGGAATTTGGTGAGCAAAATTGGTAGTGGAAGATACCCGATGTGGTGGGATGGCAACTCTGTCATCCCTCACAGCGGGGGCAAAGGAGCACTAGTTATGGGGTTTATGGCAGTGAAAACTAGCCCGGGAGGGTTAGGATATAATGATAGGGATCTAGAGAAGATGACAATAGGTAACGTTAAGAATAGGTATTGACAATGATACCGGTAGTGGGGACGCAGGTAGATTAGTTTGGATGATAATGACGTGGTATGTGCTTAGTTTAAAGGGAAGACGGGGAGCACTAAGTTAGCAGGGCAACAGGTAGATTAGATGATGCCGTGTGTATGGTGAACAGGTGTGATTGCACAGGTGTGCAACTGAACAGGTGTATGGAGCAGTGTTTGAGTGAGTGATGGTGATGAGTATTGTGCTGACCAAATGGTCCAGGAAGGAAGGAGGGTGCAGGTGGCACCAGGTAAGATTGCACAGGTGTGCAACTGCAGGTGTATGGAGAATGGTAGTGTGGAATAAATGGTAGTGTGGAATATCTGGAGTATTGGAATGGATGGTCGTGGAGTGAGTATGGTGAAAACTATGGAGTGGAGTGGATGGTGCGAAGGTGTGAATGGGGGAAGGATGGACCCCCCATCACGAATACCCGGGGCGGGTAGTGTAAGTGTTAGGTAGAGGGTACAGGTAAATTGTGGTTGGATATTGGCATCTGTGGTGCGGGTGAAAGAATGGTATTTGGATGGGTGCATTAGTGTTGTGGAAATGGCTGGGCGTGTAGCCTGTTAGTGTGTGTAGTTGGTTTGGGCACTCCACCACTGTGAGGATGTCGGCCAGGTGAGGCCGCAGGTGGGCTCTGGGAGCCGGTAGAGTTGTTGTGGATGGGGCCCGAGGATCCGGAGGACGGACCCGGGTAGCCCAGTGCCAGAGGGCACCGAGGGGTGACAGAGCCAGGAGGGGCCTTCCCCAATTAGATAGGTTAGGGTGAGGAGCTAGGTAAGCTCGGGTGGCAACTGCAGTGGTGGAGGTGTGCAGGTGGGTAGACCTGCTGGGAGAGCTACACGCCCCAATCCTGAAATTGTGCAAGGGCACAGGGAGTTGAATCGGGGGAGTGAGACCCCGAATTGAGAAGCACCACAGTTTGGTCAATGGGAATTGGTTTTTAGAACCCATAGTGTAAGATGGCCAATGTATTGGCAGGGAAAGACCCCGGGTAGTGTAAAGTGTATTAAAGTCATTTAGAAAGTAGTTAGGATGAAGATCTCCTCGCACCATCTGCATCCACTCACCTGGGGTGACGTACCTCCACACCATGCCAGGTTGTTTTATTATTTTTGATGCAGATGTTTTGGATTGTGAGACGCATCATGACGTGGGTGTGACATTGTGCTTGATGTTCCATCTCTTCCTCCTTATGAGGATTGATGATGAATTGGGTGATGGCAAATTTTGGCTAGAGGGATTGTGGTGACGAATTTGGAATAGAAGAAAGATGGGGAAGACGTGACAGTAGCGATGAATTTGTAATGTGTAGATTTTGTACATATGGGGTAAGGGCGAGGGTAGTGTAGGTGACAGGGGGGGTGACGTACGGTAGGGACGAGCTTTCTCACTTCGCTCTCCGTACACACTTCACCTTGCATTGCCTTATTGATGTGTACCCTTGTGACCTTACCCCTCGCTCATCTGTCTGTCCCCCCCTTTTGTCTCCCACATGAGGACCTGTGCGCCACTGGGCGCCGAGGGGAGCGTGCATGAGTCCGACATTGTGCGCCCGGAACTCCCAGAACCAGCTGTCTGCATCGATGCACCACATTATGGACCACATGTCTGTGGCTGAGCACCACTGATGGACCCCATGGGTTGGGGCATGGCCCCTCTGCTGGAACCGGCCATGAGGGCCCGAAATCTTGCTGGCGGACCTTGGCCACAGGGCACCGATGCCCCACAGGTGAACCATACATAGTCGGCCCCTGTGGGCCATAAATAAAAAGAAATGGACACGTTGGGTGCATTTTATTTTGATACAAATAGGCCGCCAGCAAAGAAGATGACAACATCAGGAAGAAATAATAATAGCCAGCAGAGGGAGCCGAAGAGCAAGAGACCACCTGCAGGGTTAGGGGTTGTCGATTTATTTTATTCATGAACAATGATGTCTGCACCGATTGGTGCTTGAGGGTGTGTTGGTGCATTTTGGGTGCTTTCATGGTGCGTCGATGCAGAGCAGACTGTCTCCCCCCCTAGAAAGAACAATCACAGGTCCTGGGTTGCGTTTTGTAAATAAAATAGCGTCACTGTAAATGATGCTCCCCACCGTCAATGTATAGTTTGAAGACCATTCCGCAATTCAGTTAGCTGTGGGCGTGAGTCTGTTAGGTAGGGTGCAATGGAGCAGCGGGACATATTTATTTATGTTTTAAAACTGTCGCACTCAGGGTCAGGTTAAAAGTAGAGGGAACTACACCTACGTGTCACACTAAGTTAAAGTTATAGGCCCGGGATGTGCCTAAGAGGAGGAGGGTGCAGTGTTGCGGATATGAGGATTGTATTTTTTTTATTGTGTTGTATTGTAGTAAATTGTTGTGAATTATTGCTCAAGTCTGGACCCTCCTGCCTCCAGTGTTGTATAAAGGTCAAAGGGCGTTCCCGTAGTCAATTCCATAAAGCATACACGTTAGCCAATCATAGATTTCCCCCTGGTTGATAGTTATATCTTTATTATGTGTATTAGGGTAAGGCCTTGTCTCCCATTAAGATGACACTCCATTGCACCAAGTGAAATAGAGTAGATTCCTTTCATTCCCCATTCCCACTCCCAAAACTTTCATTGCCTTTCATCATTGCCAAGCCTCGATTGCTAGTTACATCCCCTCCAAAACCACCATTGAACATGTGCTCGGGTCGGGGAAGACGGGCGTGCCCGCCCGTCGTCATCAAGGGCGGAGCCAGAGGGTCACGCGACCAACCAGGGCCGAGGTGAGCACACCGATGGGCGTGTCCTGAAGGCCGGCGGCTTGATCGCCGGAGGCGCTATAAAAGCACGCGCGCAAGGACGTTGTAGAGTGGAGTAGTTGCTGAGTTGTGTAAAAAGATCATCCAGAGAGAACCAACTGTAAGAGAACCAACTGCGAGAGTACATTGAGATCACCCAAGGAAGCTTTGTACACAGCAACGGCTGATCAAGTGGACCGATGTTTGTTCCTGAGCTGGTGCTTTTCCGAACAGAGTCCGAGGCTGGCATGTGAGCAAAAGAACATAGAGAACATTAAGGAGATCATCATCCAGGGAAGCACAAAGCCTGTTGTAGTCCTGACAAAGCACGCGACGTCCACAGCAGCAGCAGCAGCGGCGGCCACAGCAGCAATAACACTCAACAGCCGCTTGGGGCCTGGACAGCGGTTTTGAGCAGGGCCGCGAAGGAACGGCGGCTGCTAAACGCGCCGATCGTGCTGCAGGACCCCCTTGGACCTTCCTCTCCCTCCAGCCATCTGCCTCCTGCCTTTCCACCCTCTTGTGTACGTGAGTTTGTTTTGTTTGTTCTGTCCTGGGTATTTAATTAAGTTTGTATAAGCTAGGTTGCACTGTGTCAAAAATCTTCTGTAAATTATTTTATTATCTTTCCTTCTTCCTTGGTTACTTTGAGCGTGTACATAATAGGAATAAATTTCGTGGTATTTTCAACCTTTTTTTTTCCTCTTCTTCTTCTTCACATCCGTGTCGCTTTTGTCTTTTCCATATTGAATATCTGTGGCGCGATCCGGCCAACGTTCGGGAATCGGGTTAGTCGGGGGTAACTGTTAGGCCGCGGTGCCATCCGCTCGGCAAACCAACATCCTTATCCGCGGGCCGTAACAATATATATATATATATATATTGTTGTGGATATGAGAATGTTTTTTTTTTTTGTTGTTGTTGTGTAAATAGTTGTAAAAATATCGCCCTCCTTACTCCAGTGTTGTATAAAGGTCAAAGGGTGTTCCCGTAGTTAATTCCATAAAGCATACACGAAGGACACCATATATCCATGTTCAGTAGTTATATCCTTATTATGTGTATTAGGCTAAGGATTTGTCTTCCATTAATTTGACACTCCATTGCACTGCATTAAATAAAGTAGATCCCTCCGACATGGCATCTTCCAAGTGCCAGGTTTAGCCACTTTGCTGCATTTCATCTGCCGTCCACTTTGCTGCAATTGCCAACTGCATTTTGGGCGGTTTTCTTCATTCGCCATTGCTGCCCTTTGGCTGGGGCTCGCTCGAATTGCCCCCAAAACCACCATTGGCCACGAGGCAAGGTCGGGGAAGAAGGGCGTGTCTCCACCTCGTCATAGAGGGGAGGAGTGAACCAGCCCTTGCCGACCAACCCAGAACGAGGGGTTGGCTTTAGAGGGCGGAGAGAGAACGTTTGGGGGAGGTTCGCAAAAGGGTCAAGGGTGGGGCTTATATAACCCGAGGCAGAGGCCCCCAGAGAGAGTCGAGGAGGGAGGAGATCGGAACACCGAAAAGCCTGGAAGTTGTTGTTGGACTAAGCAAGAGAGGAAGTTGTTGGACTGGGTTGGACTAAGAAAGAGAGAGGAGAGAACCCGTCACGCCAGACCCCCCACCAGCGCGTCGGCTCCACCAAGCAGCTCTGACCCGTGATCCCACGCACATGACAGGATCGGTGGCATCGGCGGCCGTCGAGGTCCAGCCCGACGTCCCGTGCGGGATCAAGCTCCAGCCAGCTCCGTGCCTTCCTCCCCCTCCAGCCACCCACCTCCTTCCAGCCAATCCACTCTGCAATTCCCCGTGTGAGTCCGTCTTTGTTTGTTCTGTCCAGGGAATAAGTTAAGCCTGTTAGATAAGCTAGTATTTTCACTGTGTCTCTGATTTCTTCTGTAAATTGTTTTATTATCCTTCCTTCTCCTTGGTTTCTTTGATTGTGTAAATAGTAGGAATAAATTTAGTAGCATTTCAAACCTTTTTGTCTTCTTCTTCTTCTTCTTCACATCCGTGTCGCCTTTGTCTTTTCCCTATTGAATATCTGTGGCGCGATTTTGGCCAACGTCCAGGAATCGGGTTAGTCGGGGTAACTGTTAGGGCCGCGGCGCCATCCGCTCGGCAAAACAACATCCTATCCGCGGTCCGTAACAATTGGTGCCAGGAGTGGGATACGAGGCCCGAACCAAATTTTTAAAACATCAAGAAAAAATTTGGTCAAAATTTGGAGCAGCCAAGATTTAGTTTTTAAAATCCCAAATTGAGTCGTGCCATGGATAGTCAAGGCGATCGGATGCCGGTGGGGGAACTAGAAGAGGGGTTAGGGGTAACCCAGGATCGGAGGTAAGAAATAGAGGAGAGCAATGAGGTGGTTGAGGAGGTGTCAGGTACACAAAATGGCGCCCTTGCGCACATGGTTACAGCGGCACCAAATTTCGCCGCACCCGCGACCATAGCAGCGCCGCCGATGGATTGGGGCCTATTCATGCTGCAAATGCGGGCCCTCATGGAAGAGAACAGGGGGCTGGGAGACCAAATTGGAGCAATGAGGGACGAAGTGAGGGGTACCAGAAACCAAATGAAAGAAATAACTGAGGAAATGGCGAGGGACAGAGTCGCATATGAGGGAAGGAAAGCGGAGAGGGACAGAGACCGCAGGTTGAGCGAGCAGGTCCCAGGGGTGCACGAGGAGGTAACGCGGGTCGAGAAGCACTGGTTGGGCGAAGTGGAGGAAAGCGCGGGTACAATGACGGGTATAGAAATCGTGACCCGGGGTATGGGGCAGCCGGCGACCGCTGAGGTAGAAGAGGGAATTTTATTAAAGCCAGCGGTCGTCGTGGTGAATAAAGAAAAAGCAGTAGAGGGTATAATAAAAATTGAAAAGACGACGGAGGTAGCCCAGGAATTGCAGGGAGAAATGGATTATGCTCAAAGTCCCTGCTCACATCACGATGCTGTGCTTAACCCAAATGGAAGTTTGCAGGTACGCGTGGAGAAAAGGATCCCCCAGGTGAGTCGTGCTGTGTATTGTGCGGGGTGATTTAGTGAAAGGATGTTTGGCGACAACAGGATTGTCGCGCGATTGGGATCGATATGGCACCCGGGCGTTGGTGAAGGGTCCCGTGTGAGTAAAAATGGCACGCTTGTGAGGAAAAAGTGTGCGTCAAAGAGTGAGCGTGTTATAAAGTGTGGGAGTGATACCGAGTGCGAGCGAGAATGCACGTCGGGGTGTACGGAGTGTGACACAGGGAGTGAGAGCGATACGGAGTGTACGTGCGAGGGTGAGTGTGACACGGTGACACTGAGTTGGTGTGCGAGAGTGGTGGTGGTGGAAGGTGTGCGAGAAAGCACACCTGAGTTGGTGGTAGCGCGAGTGCGAGGGAGCACATTGGAGCGCAGTAGTGGGTGGATGCAAGAGTGCACGCCCATGGTGAGTGGTACGGAGTACGTACCGAGGAGAGTGTGCAAGACGGTGCGCGAGGTGTGTTAAGAGAGTGTGCGAACGGTGAGTGTGCACGAGAGGTGTGGTGTGTAACAGGGAGTGCGTTGGTGGAATGTACGGACGGCGTTGGAACGCCGGGTTTTGTGAGTGTCAAAAGGGTCGCGTGTGCGTGTGGGCATGCGAGTAAAGCATCGACGTTGAACGGGTTAGCGTTTAGGGCGACGGATAGCCGATGCGAGCACTCGGTGCGTGGTGCGCTTTGTTGGATGCCAGGCCCGGCGCGGATCGATGCTGCGTCGCTTCTCTTCGAAGCGTCGTTGCCGATTCAGGCCTGGCCCCGCCCTGCACGGTCGAGTCCGGGCCTTGTCGGGCGAGGCGACCGGTCCGGTTCAAGGGCGAGTGGGAGGAAGCGGAACGGTGCCCCCTGGCGGGGGCGGGGTTCCGACCGGGCGAGCCTCAATCATCGGGCCCGGGACCGCAAGGTACCGCGCCGAGATGGTGCGTGGAATCTCGGCCCGACCAAACCACCTCCCTTGAACCGAAAGCCGGACGGATTCAACCTGCAGGCGACCAAACCACCCGAGTTCATTGCTCGGCTTTGCGAAGCCGAGTTTATGATGTCATGACGCACCGAGGCTAGGATATAGCGGACTGTGATGATGGTGATACTGATAGTGTTTTTGGATTCGAAATTTTGGGATAGAAAATTTTTGATTGGTTGGAATTTGGAGAGCAAAATTTATAGTGAGAGATACCCAATGTGGTGGGATGGCAACTTTGCCATCTCTCACAGAGGGGGCAAAGGAGCACTAGGTTATGGGGTTGGCAGTGAAAACTAGCCCGGGAGGGTTAGGATATAATGATAGGGACCTAGAAGATGACCTTAGGTAACGTTAAGGTTAGGTAGTGACAATGATACCTGTAGTGGGGACGCAGGTAGATTAGTTGGATGATAATGACGAGGGAGCGCAATAGTTTAAAGGGGCGACTGGGAAGCGCAAGTTCCAGAGGGGAGTAGTTAGATGAGATGATGCCGTGTGTGTGAGAATCGAAAGTGTATTGAGCAGGGTATGAGTAACTGATTGTGATTGTGAGTAGTATTGTGATTGCACAGGTGTGCAACTGGACAGGTGTATGGAGCAGTGTATGAGTGAGTGATAGTGATGTGTATTGTGCTGACCAAATGGTCCAGGAACGAAGGAGGGTGCAGGTGGCACCAGGAGTGATTGCACAGGTGTGCAACAACAGGTGTATGGAGAATGGTTGTGTGGAATATATGGAGTCTGGAGTATATGGAGTATTGGAATGGGTGTAGTGAGTATGGTGGAAACTGTGGAGTGGAGTGGCTGGTGCGAAGGTGTGGATGGGGGAAAGGAGGATGGACCCCATCACGAATACCCGGGGAGGGTAGTGTAAGAGTTAGGTAGAGGATACAGGTAAATTGTGGTTGGATATTGGCATCTGTGGTGCGTGGTGGAAGAATGGTATTTGGATGGGTGCATTAGTGTTGTGGAAATGGCTGGGCGTGTAGCCTGTTAGTGTGTGTGTAGTTAAATGGGCACTCCACCACTGTGAGGATGTCGGCCAGGTGAGGCCGCAGGTGGGCTCTGGGAGCCGGTAGTTGTTGTGGATGGGGCCCGAGGATCCGGAGGACGGACCCGGGTAGCCCAGTGCCAGAGGGCACCAAGGGGTGACAGAGCCAGGAGGGGCCTTCCCCAGTTAGATAGGTTAGGGTGAGGAGCTAGGTAAGCTCGGGTGGCAACTACAGTGGTGGAGGTGTGCAGGTGGGTAGACCTGCTGGGAGAGCTGCACGACCCAGCCCGGAAATTGTGCAAGGGCACAGGGAGTTGCATAGGGGGAGTGAGACCCCAAATTGAGAAGCACCACAGTATGGTCAATGGGAATTGGGTTCTTAAAACCGCATAGAGTGTAAGTTGGCCAATGGTTTGGCAGGGAAAGACCCCGGGTAGTGTAAAGTGTATTAAAGTCATTTAGGAAGTAGTTAGGTTTGAGATCTCCTTGCACCATCTACATCCACTCACCTGAGATGACGTACCTCCACACCATGCCAGGTTGTTTTGTTATTTTTATGATGCAAATGTTTGGAATGTGAGATGCATCATGACGTGGGTGTGACATTGTGCTGATGTTCCATCTCTCCCTCCTTATGAGGATTGATGATGAATTGGGTGATGGCAAATTTTGGATGGAGGGATTGTGGAGATGAATTTGGTATAGGGGAAATATGGGGAAGACGTGACATTAGCGACGAATTTGTAAAGGTGTAGATTTTGTAAATATGGGGTAAGGGCAAGGGTAGAGTAGGTGACAGGGGGGGGGGGGGTGACGTACGGTAGGGACGAGCTTTTCTCTGCTCCGTCTCCATACGCACCTCGCCTTGCATTGCCTTGTTTGATGTGTACCCTTGAGACCTTACCCCTCGCTCATCTGTCTTTCCCCCCTTTGTCTCCCACATGAGGACCTGTGCGCCACTGGGTACCGAGGGGAGCGTGCGTGAGTCCCCCAATTGGGCACCCGAACCTCTCGCAACCACAGCTGTCTGCATCGATGCACCACCTTATGGACCACATGTCTGTGGCTGAGCACCACTGATGGACCCCATGGGTTGGGGCATGGCCCCTCTGCTGGAACCGGCCAGGAAGGCCCGAGATCTTGCTGGCGGACCTTGGTCACAGGGCACTTATGCCCCACAGGTGAACCACACTAGTCGGCCCTGTGGGCCATAAATAAATAAAAATGGACACGTTGGGTGCATTTTAATCGTGCAAATAGGCCGCCAGCAAAGAAGATGACATCAGGAAAATAGCAATGGCCAGCAGAGGGAGCCGAAGAGCAAGAGACCACCAGCAGAGTTTGTTTGGTTATTTTTATTATTGAACTGCAGTGACTGTGCACCGATTGGTGCTTGAGGGTGCATTGGTGCGTTTTTGGGTGTTTCATGGTGCATCGATGCAGGGCAGACTGTCTTCCCCCCCCAAAAGAACAATCACAGGTCCTGGGTTACGTTTTGTAAATAAAAGTAGAGTCATTGTAAATAATGCGCCCCCACCGTAAATGTGTAGTTTGAAGACCATTCCGCAATTCGGTTAGCTGTGGGCGTGAATCTGTTAGGCAGGGTGCAATGGAGCAGCGGGACATATTTATTTATGTTTTAAAACTGTCGCACTCAGGGTCAGGTTAAATGTAGAGGGAACTACACCTACGTGCCACACTAAAAGTTAAGGTAAGAGGCCCGGGACGTGCCTAAGAGGAGGAGGGTGCAGTGTTGTGGATATGAGAATGGTTTGTTTTTTTTGTTGTTGTGTAAATAGTTGTAAAAATATCGCCCTCCTTACTCCAGTGTTGTATAAAGGTCAAAGGGCGTTCCCGTAGTTAATTCCATAAAGCATACACGAAGGACACCATATATCCATGTTCAGTGGTTATATCCTTATTATGTGTATTAGGCTAAGGATTTGTCTTCCATTAATTTGACACTCCATTGCACTGCATTAAATAAAGTAGATCCCTCCGACATGGCATCTTCCAAGTTCCAGGTTTAGCCACTTTGCTGCATTTCATCTGCCGTCCACTTTGCTGCAATTGCCAACTGCATTTTGGGCGGTTTTCTTCATTCGCCATTGCTGCCCTTTGGCTGGGGCTAGCTCGAATCGCCCCCAAAACCACCATTGGCCACGAGTCAAGGTCGGGGAAGAAGGGCGTGTCTCCACCTCGTCATAGAGGGGAGGAGTGAACCAGCCCTTGCCGACCAACCCAGAACGAGGGGTTGGCTTTAGAGGGCGGAGAGAGAACGTTTGGGGGAGGTTCGCAAAAGGGTCAAGGGTGGGGCTTATATAACCCGAGGCAGAGGCCCCCAGAGAGAGTCGAGGAGGGAGGAGATCGGAACACCGAAAAGCCTGGAAGTTGTTGTTGGACTAAGCAAGAGAGGAAGTTGTTGGACTGGGTTGGACTAAGAAAGAGAGAGGAGAGAACCCGTCACGCCAGACCCCCCACCAGCGCTTCGGCTCCACCAAGCAGCTCCGACCCGTGATCCCGCGCACACGACAGGATCGGTGGTATCGGCGGCCGTCGAGGTCCAGCCCGACGTCCCGTGCGGGATCAAGCTCCAGCCAGCTCCGTGCCTTCCTCCCCCTCCAGCCACCCACCTCCTTCCAGCCAATCCACTCTGCAATTCCCCGTGTGAGTCCGTCTTTGTTTGTTCTGTCCAGGGAATAAGTTAAGCCTGTTAGATAAGCTAGTATTTTCACTGTGTCTCTGACTTCTTCAGTAAATTTTTTTTTTTTTTTTTTTTTTTTTTTATATACAAGATCGAGGCTCGTGAAAGAGCTAACATTAATCACACAAAAAAGACAAACCGACACACAAAACACAAAAAACAAGGGGAGCGGCAGACAAGATGGGGAGAGAGGGGGAAGGACACAAACACAACATTTGAGAGCAGGGACATCGGGAGGACTTGGGGGGAGGTGGGAGAGGAATAAAACATATGAACACTGCAAGGACTCTGGGGTGAATTACCGGGGGTAGAAAAGATCAAGGTTTTCGATGGGGGAAGATAAGAGATGGTGGTGAACAGCTGTTTTAAAGACCTGGAGGGAGGAGTGGGATTGAAGGGAGTGGGGGAGTTTGTTCCAGAGGCGGGATAAAAGGGGAATGAAAGAGTGAAGGTGAGCAGAGAGCCTAGACTTTGGCAGTTTAACCATAAGAGGGTTGCAGGCAGATCTTGTGCGACCTGAAGGAATATTGGGGGGACAGAGCACAGAGAGAGCTGGGGGAGCAAGGCCGGAGAGGAGTCGGTAGAAGACAGAAAGACCACCAACCTGCCTGCGGTGAGTGAGTGAAAGGCCCTCGGTGTTGACTACATCGCAGGAGATTCCAATGATTCTGAAAGCTTTGGCCTCAACAGCGTGAAGCCGAGCAAGGTGTGAGGCAGGAGCACCAGCCCAGAGGGGGGAACAGTATTCCATTGAGCTGCGGATGAAAGCCTTGTATGTGGTGAGGAGCTCAGGTGTGCCAAGGAAGGACTTCGCACGACGGAGGATGCCCAGTCGGCGACTGGCTTTGGAGGCCAGCTTGGAAATGTGGTTTTCCCAAGAAAGATCATGGCAGATAGTGAGACCCAAAAGCTTGAGCGACAGAACTTCTTGGAGAGGATTGTTGAGAAAGTAGATGGGAGGGTTGTCCAGTCGGTCCTTTCGGAGAGACATTGTAAGAGTGTGAGATTTGTCAGGATTGAAAGACATGTTCCACTTGTTTGACCAGTCTGTGATTTTGTCCAGGTCTGCAGAGAGTGAGGAGGCTGCAGACTGCCGATCTGAGGGATGAGGAATGGAGCGACAGAGAGTAGAGTCGTCAGCAAAGAGATAGAGAGGATTTTCAAGAGAGTCAGAGAGATCATTGATGAAGACCAGAAAAAGCACAGGGCCCAGAACACTACCTTGGGGAACTCCAGCCTGAACAGGAAGAGGAGATGAGAGAAACCCATTCAGGGCCACACGTTGACTACGACCAGAGAGGAAGTCCGCCAGCCATGCGTGGAGATTTCCATGGATACCAAAGGAGGAGAGTTTGGTGAGCAGAGCAGGGTGCCAGACCGTATCGAAGGCATGTGAAATGTCAAGGGAGACAGCTCTAATTTCCTGTTTGGCGTTGAGGACCTCCATCCATTGTTGAGAAAGCAGAAGCAGCATGTCCAGAGTAGAGTGACCAGGTCTGAAACCAAATTGATGATCAGAGATCAAGCCATTGGAGAAGAGGAAAGATTTAATATCTGAAGCAATGATGGATTCCATGACTTTGCTGATAATTGGGAGAAGGCTGATTGGTCTGTAGTTGCTGGGATCTGTTTTTGCACCTTTTTTGTGCAAACCGGTGATGTTGGCTGATTTCCAAGCAGATGGCAGATGACCTTGAGCAAAAGAGAGGGTGAAGAGAACAGAAAGAGGGAGTGAAAGAGCAGAAGAACATGATTTTAGGACCCGTGGGCTGATGCCGTCAGGACCAGTTGCAGAATCAGAGTCGAGGGTTGACAGAAACTTTTCCACCTTGTCAGGAGGAAAGGACACAGAGTCCAGGAGCAGCTGGGTACGACTGGGTACGGTGGGTACAGAGAGGGATGGGTTTGGGACACAAGATTTAGAGGCAAACACAGAGTTGAGGCATTCAGCTTTTTCACGTGCGGAGTCAGCCGTTAAGCCGTTTGAGGTGAGGGAGGGGATGGAGGGGGAACAAACACCAGAAACAGATTTGACCAGACGCCACCAGGATTTGGAAGAGGGAGACAGATAAGAGAGTTCGGTCTTGAGAATGTTGAGATATTGTTTCCTGGCTCTCCTGAGGGTGGACACACACTTGTTTCGGGCTTTGTGAAAGGAAATGAGATTTCCTTCCGTTGGATTTGCTTTCCAGGAGACGAAAGCAAGTTGTTTCAGGGCAACAGCCTCACCACAAGATTCCGTGTAACCATGGACGGGAGGAAGGGTATGACGACTGAAGACGAGATGGTATAAATATGTGCATGAGAGAGAGAAATTTACTTTGAAAGAATTCCCAGGATGAGTTGATGTCAGAGGCGGTAGAGATGGGAGACCAGTCCAGATGATTGATGGCTGCTTGAAGACCGTGCCAGTTGGCCTGAGTGAAATGCCAGACTCGTCGACGCTGAGGAGGCTCTCTGAGAATGGTCAGAGAGATGTCCACTTTGACAAGCACATGATCAGATGAGCCGATTGGAGCAGAAGAAGAGCAGCAGACATTTTCAGGGAAGTTTGTCATAACCAAATCCAGAAGAGAAGATGCTCCGCTGACTGAGATCCGGGTCGGGAAATTGACAGATTGTGTCAGTCCCAGTGAGTCGCAGAAGTCCTTTGCTGAAGAGCCATGGCTGGTGAGAGAGGTACCCACACCCAGCCAACTGGCATGGTGACAATTGAAATCACCACATATGAGGAAGAGAGAGTTGGGATGGGTAGATAGAAGTTGGTCCATATTATCAGACAGTGAGATGTAGATGGAGTCATCGCTGTTTGGTGGATTTTTTTTTTTTCATTTCCATTTTGAAAAATCGCATTTTCCCATTTCCTCAGTTTTATTATCCTTCCTTCTCCTTGGTTTCTTTGATTGTGTAAATAGTAGGAATAAATTTAGTAGCATTTCAAACCTTTTTGTCTTCTTCTTCTTCTTCACATCCGTGTCGCCTTTGTCTTTTCCCTATTGAATATCTGTGGCGCGATTTTGGCCAACGTCCAGGAATCGGGTTAGTCGGGGTAACTGTTAGGGCCGCGGCGCCATCCGCTCGGCAAAACAACATCCTATCCGCGGTCCGTAACAATATATATATATATATATATATATATATATATATATATATATATATATATATAACCTGTATGAAACATTCCAATCCGGATTCCGCTCCAACCACAGTACTGAAACTGCTCTCCTCAAGATCACCAACGACCTTCTCCTCTCCTCTGACGCTGGCAACCTCAACATTCTCGTCCTCCTCGACCTCAGCGCTGCCTTTGACACCATCGATCACACCATCCTCCTCACCCGACTTGAATCCACCTTTAACATTACCGGCACTGCCCTCTCTTGGATTAAATCATACCTCTCTGACAGATGCCAGTTCATCTCCATCAATAACTGCAAATCTCCCACTGCTCCCCTCCCCCAAGGTGTCCCCCAAGGTTCAGTTCTTGGCCCCCTCCTCTTCATCCTCTACCTGTCCCCCCTCGGTCACTTAATCCGCCGTCATGGTCTCCAATTCCACTGCTTCGCCGATGACATCCAGCTTTTCATCTCCACCAAGTCCGTCTCCACCGTCACCCACTCTATCCTGACAAACTGCATCACTGAAATAAAATCCTGGCTTCAAATCAACTTCCTCAAGCTTAACTGTGATAAATCTGAAATAATCATCATTGGCCCAAAAACGCTCACAAAATCCACCCATAACTTTGCCCTCAACATCGACGGTATCCCAGTATCCACCTCCCCTCACATCCGGAATCTTGGCGTCATCTTTGACCAAACCCTTTCCTTCGACAAATACACTAAACAGATCACAAAGTCAGCCTTCTTTCACCTGAAAAACATTGCCCGTCTCCTCTCATCCCTCTCCTCCACGGCTGCAGAAACCCTCATCCACGCCTTCATCACCTCCCGTCTGGACTACTGCAATAGCCTCCTCTATGGTTCACCCTCAAAAATCACCAATAAACTCCAATACATTCAGAACTCCACTGCCCGTCTACTCACCCATTCCCGGACCCGTGACCACATCACCCCTGTCCATTACAAGCTTCACTGGCTCCCCATCCCCCAGAGAATCCAGTACAAAATCCTCCTCTTGACATACAAAGCCCTCCATAACCTGGCCCCATCCTACCTGGCTGACCTCCTCTCCAGACACACTCCCACCCGCAACCTCCGCTCTGCTGGTACCAACCTCCTGACCCCCTCCATCCGGACCAAATTCAGATCCTGGGGGGACAGGGCCTTCTCCATCGCTGCTCCCACCCTCTGGAACTCACTACCTCACACCATCAGAGACTCCTCCTCACTCACCACATTCAAAACATCACTAAAGACCCACCTGTTCAACACTGCATTCAACATTCAACCCACAGCATTTAACCCCTGACTATCTCTTCTCCTTCTCCCTCCTCCCTCCTTTTGCTTTAAATATTTCCCTATTGATTCTTGTCTTTTTGCAATTGTTGTTTTCATGTATTGTTATGCATTATGTTTTCCACTCTGTCAAAGCGCCTTTGGGCTTCTGGAAAAGCGCTATACAAAATAAATGAATTATTATTATTATTATTATATATATATATAATTATACAGCACTTATTAAAGTTACAATTTTGAATTCCATCTGTGGCATAGGATAAAATAGGACCTCAAGCCTGATTTTGGCATAATTAGCAGTGATAATATATCTCAATAGTATATAGATCTGTCATGTTCACCATTTTATCCTTGGTGAAATCTTATAATTATCGGGTTAGTTAAATACTTCATTAAAACTTGTATAAATTTGGGGCACGCATAAAATGACCAAATGTAAGTCATAAACTGCCCATGAAATCCTAAAACCCAAACGCAGATTTCTTATACCTACCAGTTAATGGTAAAACTATACCAAGATATATTAAATGACCATCAACAATCCTCACTCCTGTTTTACCCTTATAAAATCCATGTGGCTATTAAAAAATATATCTTCAACTATTAATCCATTAATTCTCAATTAAACTCGGTGTGAATACATGATGCCAGATTTGTGAATTGCCCTTGGTATTATATGGCCATTATTACCAAGATAACTCCTGCAAATCTTTCATTTCCACATTTTATAAATGTAAAGTAATTGAAAAGTATGAAAAATATTTTTTCAGGTTAGGCTGGTGAAGAAATATCTTAAAACTAGTGCATATTTGTGGCCATCCACTTTGAACCAAACCTGACCTCTAAACATGCTAAATAACTTTTTATGTCATACATTATAATAATGAGTTATGGACTTTTCCATTTATAACAAATACATTAATATAATAGTTCTTTAATTGATAGATAGATAGATAGATTTTTTTATTTCAAACAAAAGCTGAAGAGGTTACAGTACAATATCTTATAAACAGATATAAATGTTATACATGTACATGCATTTAAACACAACAATTGTTTGAGGTAGGGATTAATTGATTGAGCTTAATTGATAGCCTTTTTAAAAAGTATTATTTGGTTAGTCCATATTTAACATCATGTTATATGTACATCTAATCTTAATTAATTTCCTGTGAGTTTCCTGTGTGTGAGTCACAGAGAATGTTTATTCAGTGTCTAGTCTGCTCCTGCTGTGAGGGTGGTCTGCGATTCTGGATGGTCCGCTTATTCTGGCCGGTCTGCTTTTTACAGTACCCCCAACTTTCCTCCTATGAAAAACTTTGCTCTTATTAAATAGAAATTTTCCTCAGCATTAAAATGAGGTATTAATTGTACAGATCCGTTCATTATTAACCGAGCTACGGTCTAGGAATCAATTTTTTACCCTTGGATCCAATGATCACACATGCTGGTTGTACCTCCGCAAGATGGCGGCGCTTCCGACGTATCACGACAACAAGCGCTGATAGGCCATGCGGCATCTAGTAATATATCTATGTATATCCGGGTCTTGCGATTACCCGTAGTGCATTGCGATATTCAAGATGGATGTTCCGTGGGCCCCTGTGGATGGATGATAATTACGGTAGGACTAATAATCGTTATGTTCTCGGTTAATTATTAATGTAAGATTGTTATGCTTACGTATGAAGTATTACTAGTACCCGACTGCAAAGCCGCAATGAGCCGTCGAAGCCAAAGCCTCTTGCCACGATTTTACCCATCACTATGGCATCAGTAGGTTAGGTAGTTGGTAGTAGGTAGGTGTAGTAGGTACCGTACCTAGTTCAAAATGACACCATTTGCATTCTGGATGACATTAAAATTTATAAAATTTCCTTCTTCATTAATTTGGTGAATTCCGTCTCAACTTCGGATATTTCCGGCCATGAAAAACTATCCCCTACAGCCGCGAGATTTCTAAAAAATAATTCTTCGTCAATTTTAGAATATTTGACGCCGTTTTGACGGTAATAAGCTTTTTTGAAATATTTTTTCAAATGCTCGAATCTCATTGGTTCCGGTGTTTGGTGAAGATTTTCTGAAGATAACCAGGGCCCGTGCGGGCCCTGGGAACGAGGTTGGTCTTAAAGTATTTTAATTACAAATTAGAGGTGCATGAGATTGTGAATCAAAAAAAGACGGGTGAAACAAACTCCTCTTGAACTTTTTCTCACTTTTTTATGCATACTTCCGCATCCGGAAGATGGCGGCCTCCATTGAGTGATTTGGTGCGTCAAAGCTTGGAATTCTCAAAGGATCCAGCAACATCTGGTTTTTCAACATAATACATACGCATTCATTCACAACACCGGCGTCGCCGGCTATTATTGGCCCCCGTCGCACCGCGGAGCGAAAGGGGGACTATGGTTTTCCCCTCCGTCCGTGTGTGCATCCGTCCGTCCGTGCGTGCGTTCTTGCGTAAGTGAAGGACCGAATTCTAATTTGGTGTGTGGGTGCAACTAGGCATATGGAAGAACCCTATTGAAAATTAGGTCGCCACGTCAAAATCCAAGATGGCCACCACCATGTATGTCTGAACATTGTGAGCGGAATATCTTGAAAAATAGATGAAGTACCAACTTCTAATCTGGTGTGTGGGTGTATCTATGCATAAGGGAGAACACTATTGAAAATTGGGTCGCCACGTCAAAATCCAAGATGGCTGCCTTGCGTCTTCCACTTTGTCAACTCACATCACTTCACCGATGGGGGACCGAGGCGTAACGCTTGTTACAGGTAGATTCCCTATCACGGCAGACGAAGCATGTTACCTATTCAGATCTACCTGACTCTAGATATTGCTCTACCCTACCGACATAACAGTACATTTCATAAGAACCTGGAATCTTCCCTTCTCTGTCGAGGAAGTGAAGAAGATAACGGCCTCCTGTCCAGTGTGTGCCGAGTGCAAACCAAGATTCTACCAACCGCAACAGTCACATTTGATAAAAGCTACGCAACCATTCGAAAGGCTCATTATGGATTTCAAGGGGCCCTTACCATCATCAACCGCTAACTGCTACTTGCTTACTGTGATAGATGAGTTTTCTCGCTTCCCATTCACTTTTCCTTGTCCCGACATGACAACTTGCACCGTGATTAAATGTCTTAGTCAACTCTTTGTACATAAGCAGGCATCTATCTATATAAAGCAGTAAAGTATGTTTGTTTGTTTGTTTGTCCTCTTATAATTCGAGAACTACTCATCGCAGAGCAAAACCAACGGCATATTCGGAATCAGCACGTCTCAGAGCAACTACAGCAAACCTTAAAATAAAAAAAAACTTCGAGTTTTAAAATTATGACGTCATCAGCGTATTTCGGAACGTTAATTTTTCAACTTCATATTCGGATTTCAGTACGTCCCAGAGAAACTTCGTAATGTTAATTTTTCAACTTCATCCGATTGACATGGGACCAACGGCATGTGACAGAGAGTGAAACATTTATTTGACGACAATGACTTCCGACTTCCGGGTTCGGAATGCGGTACCAATGCCATTTGACAGGGAATAAAAAATAAATGCGACATTCAATTGACGACAATGACTTCCGACTTGACTTCCGACTTGACTCCCCCCTCCCCCTCCCAATCCCCCTCCTTATCCCCCTCCCCCCTCCCCCTGCTCTCCCCCTCCCCCTCCCCTCCCCCACTCCCCCTCCCACTCCCCATCCCCCCCTCTTCTCCCCCCTCCCCCTCTTCTCCCCCCTCCCCCTCTTCTCCCCTCCCCCCCTCTCCTCCCCTCCCCCCGTTCCCCTCCCCTCCCCCCGTTCCCCTCCCCTCCCCCCGTTCCCCTCCCCTCCCCGCCCCCGCCCGGCAATGCCGGGTACTTCTGCTAGTACCAAATATAGCATTCTGACAGGGGCAGTTCCTTTATGTCGTCAGAATTGAAGCACTTCCTATACGACTGTGGCGTCTCGACCAGTCGCACTACCCCGTATAATCCTGGAGGGAACGGCCAGTGTGAACGTTACAATGGTGTGATTTGGAAGACTATTACTCTGGCTCTCAAATCACGAGGGCTACCAACTCCTCAATGGGAGAACGTTCTGGCAGACGCCTTGCATTCTATACGTTCTCTGCTCTCGACTGCTACAAATGCTACTCCACATGAGCGTTTATTCAATTACCAACGACAAGTGGCTGCTCATTTCCGAAATGGCTATCCTCACCTGGACCTGTTCTCTTGAAACGTCACGTGAGACAATCGAAGTATGACCCTGTCATTGAGGAGGTGGAACTGCTTGAGGCTAACCCTCAGTATGCCCATGTGCGCTACCCTGGCGGTAAAGAGACAACTGTGGCTCTGCATGACCTGGCACCATGTGGTAAGGTCCAAAACTCTGGTGGCTTAGATCCTCCTGTTCAAAAACCTCCTGGACTGGACACAGACGCAACCCCGGGGGATCTGTCACACGATCAGCTCATGAGTGGTAATGAAGATACTACCAGCTTCTTAGATGTCGGAAGCTCTCCGAAGGAAGTTCCTAATGCTCCTCCCTGCGCAGATCAGGGTGAGACAGAAAACCACCTGTTCGCCTGAATCTGTAGGGGTTTACTCGCTTATTATTTTGAGAGGGGAAGAATGTTATAGATTGTCATTCCAAATCCTCCTCCATACTGTAAGCCCGAGAGCCTGGATCTTTTCCCCTCCCCCATAGTTAAACAACAACAACAACATCAGCGTCATAGGTTATATATATAGCCGGGTCTTGCGATTACCAGTAGTGCATTGCAATATTCAAGATGGATGCTACGTGGGCCCGTGTGGATGGATGATAATTACGGTCAGACTAATAATTGTTATGTTCTCGGTTAATTATTAATGTAGGATTGTTATGCTTACGTGTGTAGTAATATTATTAGTATTGTTATGTCAGTAGGGTAGTGATATGTAGAGCCAGATAGATCTATGTGGGTAACGTGCTTCGTCTGTCGCGGTAAGGAATCTACCTTGTAATAAGTTTCATGTTTCGGCGATTTGTCGGGTAAGATGTATACCTGTGGACATACCAGGATGTTCCTGTGATAAATAGAGTTAGGGATTAAAGAGTAGTGCCCCTGTGTGTCTCACCTGGTCATCAAACCATTGTCCCTTTTGGCACTGCACCCATTGAAACACTTAGTTAGGATCTCCTTCGTGCAACAATAAATGACTCCCTTCCCTGACAGTGACTTCGGAAGGAATAGGCAGAGAAACCAGGCTGGGGCACCGCCGATGATGGCCGCCGCCAATTACACCTCCGACAGGCCTAGCCACATCGAGTGCCATGTGCTATCACCACGCTACATGCTACGTGCTATCACCACGCTACATGCTACGAGCTATCGCCACGCTACGGTCCTGTGATTGGTCGGCGCGCTGGGCGCGAACCTCCAGCCAACGAGTGCGAGAGGCGCGAAGCTGGAAGGTTCGGTGGAAGTCGCTGGTTGGTAGCACGCCAAGGCTGACGTCACCGGCAAGGTTATTTAAGGGAGCGCCGAACGCCTCTCTCTTCTCGTCGCTCTTCTCTTCTTCGTCCTACGCAGCACGGGTCTCTCTCTTGCATCTCTTGAGTCTCTTGCGGTTCATGCTCTTGTTTGTGCAGCTAGCCTTTTTGGACATCCGGCGCTTCGTCTTGCGCAGCCCGAGTTGAGTTGAGTCATAGCCCGAGTGGAGTTCACTTGCTTCTTGCACGTTTGCTTCGGGAGAGCTGACTGGGACGTGGCAGGCCGATCGTGTGTGAAGATTGACCTCGCTTGGAGCCGCTAGCCTGCGTTGGACGCGAGGTGCTTTTCCTGCTGTGGGACCTCGTGGGTGCTTTGGAATTTGGAGCAAGGCCTGGTGCGCGCGAGCACAAGCGGAGCTTGGAGCCGCATGGTGGACGATACCAAGACAAGACGAGGGACAGATAAGGCCAATCCCCATTACATTTTACACAACGTGTTCTTTTCCTTTGACTGATATTCCTGTGTCTCGTTTCTGATATCTGTGTGTGGGGACGTCCCAATTCAGGCTTCTTTATTAGTTTATTACCGCGTTTTCCTGTTCCTGCATTCCGGTTCAATAAACCCTTGTATTATTTTCCTTTCCCATTCAAACCTGTGCCCGCTTGAGTTAATTGCCTCGACAGGATCGGAGTGACCGCAGTTAAGCACTTGCGCAGCTTCCATTTTCCTCAATCCTCCCGCTCGACGTACAGCCGAATCCGTGTTTGGTTATCGCCTCCATTAAATCCATTTCGGTCCATCCGCGACCTTCTGGTGTTAACCGGAGTCGCACGACACTTATTATGCTTGTTGTACTAAGCGACAGACTTAGTTATGCTTCTGTGTTGTTATAGGCTGTACTGTTCTCGCTGAATAAAGCCTACGTTGTGTGACCTAACGAATCAAGACTAATCCATTCACTCTTCGGCTTACCACACCAGTGTGTGTGTGTGTGTGTGTGTGTGTGTGTGTGTGTGTGTGTGTGTGTGTGTGTGTGTGTGTATATATGTGTATATGTATATATTGTTACGGATCTCGGACGTCGGCTCTCCCCTTATCAAGGGGGGGTTAATCTCCTGGTCTTTTTATCTGGCCGACCCGAGTCCTGGAAGTTACAACGTCCTTCCCGGCGCGGCGTGAGGTAGGGTTTGTTAGGCCTAAGAGTTCACTACCACCTAATTACTCACGCCGGCCGGAAACGAGGGAATAACTCCCGCTCGAACCACGGATATGATGGAAAATGCCGAGCGGATAGCAATCCGCGATCCGAGCTATAAACAAATGGATAAACCCGATTCTGAGCGGTTCCTAATCGTGCCACGTTTACCCAATGAGAGAAAAGATGGATGCGATCAGACAAGAGGAAACCAGAAAATAGGAAGAACAAAGTTGGTTTATTAATTATTTACAAGAAGGAGAAGAGGAAACGAAAGAATGTACAGGATAGGATGAGGAAGAAGCAGAACACAGGGCAGCCTTAGACAGTCTTATTCTTAATACCCCGGACAAACATACACACTCACACGGGGATTGTAGATGGTGGACGGTCACCGGCGCGTCCAGGCTCCAGTCAGCTCCAGTCCAGGCTCCGGTCCAGCGGGCGAAACCCGGCAGGCAGCTCCACACGTAGGTGGAACGTGACCGGACAATTTAGAGAAGGGGAAGCACGCAACCACAACATTTGTGAGCAGGGAGATGTGTGGGAGGGAGAGGGCTTGGGGGGAGGAGGCGTGGGAGGGGGGGGGGGTGGGGGGGGGGGAGAGGTATAAAACACAAGGGGACCGAAATTAGCGGGGGTAGAAAAGATCAAGGTTTTGGATGGTGTAGGATAAGAGATGGTGGTGAACAGCTGTTTTAAAGACCTGGAGAGTGGAGTGTGATTGAAGAGAGTGAGGGAGTTTGTTCCAGAGGCGGGAGAAAAGAGGAATGAAGGAGTGAAGGTGAGCAGAAAGTCTTGATTTTGGCAGTTTAACCATAAGAGGGTTGCAGGCAGATCTTGTGCGACCTGTAGGAACATTTGGGGGACAGAGCTCTGAGAGAGCTGGGGGGGCAAGGCCAGAGAGGAGTCGGTAGAAGACGGAAAGACCACCAACCTGCCTGCGGTGAGTGAGTGAAAGGCCCTTGGAGTTAGCTTCATCGCGGGAGATTCCAATGATTCTGAACGCTTTGGTTTCAACAGCGTGAAGACGAGCTAGGTGTGAGGCAGGAGCACCAGACCAGAGGGGAGAGCAGTATCCCATAGAGCTGCGGATGAAAGCCTTGTATGTGGTGAGGAGCTCAGGGATGTCAAGGAAGGACTTCGCACGACGGAGGATGCCCAGTCGGCGACTGGCTTTGGAGGCCAGATTTGAAATGTGGTTTTCCCAGGAAAGATCATGGCAAATAGTGAGACCCAAAAGCTTGAGTGACAGAACTTCTTGGAGAGGATTATTCAGAAAGTGGATGTGAGGGTTGTCCAGTCGGTCTTTTCGGAGAGACATCGTAAGAGTGTGAGATTTATCAGGATTGAAAGACATGTTCCATTTGTTTGCCCAGTCTGTGATTTTGTCCAGGTCTGCAGAGAGTGAGGAGGCTGCAGACTGCCGATCTGAGGGATGAGGAATGGAGCGACAGAGAGTAGAGTCGTCAGCAAAGAGATAGAGAGGATTTTCAAGAGAGTCAGAGAGATCATTGATGAAGACCAGAAAAAGCACAGGGCCCAGAACACTACCTTGGGGAACTCCAGCCTGAACAGGAAGAGGAGAAGAGAGAAACCCATTCAGGGCCACACGTTGACTACAACCAGAGAGGAAGTCTTCCAGCCATGCGTGGAGATTTCCATGGATACCAAAGGAGGAGAGTTTGGTGAGCAGAGCAGGGTGCCAGACCGTATCGAAGGCACGTGAAATGTCAAGGGAGACAGCTCTAATTTCCTGTTTGGCGTTGAGGACCTCCATCCATTGTTGAGAAAGCAGAAGCAGCATGTCCAGAGTAGAGTGACCAGGTCTGAAACCAAATTGATGATCAGAGATCAAGCCATTGGAGAAGAGGAAAGATTTCATATCTGAAGCAATGATGGATTCCATGACTTTGCTGATAATTGGGAGAAGGCTGATTGGTCTGTAGTGGCTAGGATCTGTTTTTGCACCTTTTTGTGCAAAGCGGTGATGTTGGCTGATTTCCAAGCAGATGGCAGATGACCTTGAGCAAAGGAGAGGGTGAAGAGAACAGAAAGAGGGAGTGAAAGAGCGGAAGAACATGATTTTAGGACCCGTGGGCTGATGCCGTCAGGACCAGTTGCAGAATCAGAGTCGAGGGTTGACAGAAACCTTTCCACCTTGTCAGGAGGAAAGGACACAGAGTCCAGGAGCAGCTGGGTACGACTGGGTACGGTGGGTACAGAGAGGGATGGGTTTGGGACACAAGATTTAGAGGCAAACACAGAGTTGAGGCATTCAGCTTTTTCACGTGCGGAGTCAGCCGTTAAGCCGTTTGAGGTGAGGGAGGGGATGGAGGGGGAACAAACACCAGAAACAGATATGACCAGATGCCACCAGGATTTGGAAGAGGGAGACAGATAAGAGAGTTCGGTCTTGAGAACGGTGAGATATTGTTTCCTGGCTCTCCTGAGGGTGGACACACACTTGTTTCGGGCTTTGTGAAAGGAAATGAGATTTCCTTCCGTTGGATTTGCTTTCCAGGAGATGAAAGCAAGTTGTTTCAGGGCAATAGCCTCACCACAAGATTCCGTGTACCATGAACGGGAGGAAGGGTATGACAACTGAAGACGAGATGGGATAAATCTGTGCATGAGAGAGAGCAATTTACTTTGAAAGAATTCCCAGGATGAGTTGATGTCAGAGGCGGTAGAGATGGGAGACCAGTCCAGATGATTGATGGCTGCTTGAAGACCGTGCCAGTTGGCCTGAGTGAAATGCCAGACTCGGCGACGCTGAGGAGGCTCTCTGAGAATGTTCAGAGAGATGTCCACTTTGACAAGCACATGATCAGATGAGCCGATTGGAGCAGAAGAAGAGCAGCAGACATTTTCAGGGAAGTTAGTCATAACCAAATCCAGAAGAGAAGATGCTCCGTTGACTGAGATCCGGGTTGGGAAATTGACAGATTGTGTCAGTCCCAGTGAGTCGCAGAAGTTCTTTGCTGAAGAGCCATGGCTGGTGAGAGAGGTACCCACACCCAGCCAACTGGCATGGTGACAATTGAAATCACCACATATGAGGAAGAGAAAGTTGGGATGGGTAGATAGAAGTTGGTCCATATTATCAGACAGCGAGATGTAGATGGAGTCATCACTGTTTGGTGGACGGTACAACACACATATGAACAAAAGGTGGGAGCGAAGGGGAAGCCGTAGCCAAAGGTATTCCTGGGGGTGAGGTGGAGAGAGGGCAGTGGAGGGCGAGTGAGGAAGAGAGTTCTTTATAAAGATAGCAACCCCACCTCCAGGACGAGGCTCAGGTCTATCATACCGGAGGAGGGAGTAACCTGGGAGAGATACCAAGGCATCAGAGACATCATGAAGGAGGAAAGTTTCTGTTAAGCAGATCACATTTGGTTTGTCAGAAGCAACCTGTATGGAGAGATCAGTCAAGTTTGAGCGAAGGCCCCGGATGTTTGAGGTCCATACCGTTAATGAAGAGGAAGGGGGAGCATCGGGTACAGAACAGGGGGGGGGGGTGGAGGGGTCGGGTAAGATGTGGAAGAGGAGGAAGAGGTAGGGAGAGCTGTTGAAGGTGTGTCAGAGATTTCAGAGATTTCAGAATAGCTTGGAGAAAAGGAAGATTGGGGCGGACAAAAGGTTTGATGGAGATTGGGTGAGGCACAGTGAGGTGTTATTTGATGAGGGGGAAGAGCGAGGCAGAAGGTTGGGGGAGATGAAGGTGAAAGTTGGAAGGGGGAAGAAGCAGGGAGGATGCTTTGAGGAGGAGGGGTGAGAGGGGAGTCTAGGAGGGGAGGAGCGAGGGAGAGTCTCGGAGGGGAGGGGTGTGGTGGGAGTTTAGGAGGGAGGGGAGGGAAGGGGCAAGGGGGGAGATTTGAAAGGGATGGGTGATGGGGAGGATTTGGAGGGGAGGGGTGATGGGGAAGTTTTGGAGGGGAGGGGGGATGGGGAAGTTTTGGAGGGAAGGGGGGATGGGGAAGATTTGGAGGGGAGGGGTGAGATTGGATTTTGAAAAGTGTACGATTCATGGGAAACGAACATTTTTTGCAAAATGAGTTTGAGACCTTCGAGTCAAAAATACGTTTGAGGACACTGAAGGAGGGGTGGAGTTCTGGATAGTTTTGGGAATGTAGAAAAGAGGAACTGTAAGAGATGGTATTATATATATTTTTTGGAATGAATAGATTTGGTGAGCAAGACGAAAGCATCCTTTTGTAGGAGAAGAAGAAAAAGGTGTTATAATATATGAGAGAAAATAGTTGTTCAGGGGAGAGATTATACATTTCTAACCACGTGATCGCGAACAACGTCAACGAAGAACGAACGAACAAGTAAGAACAACAAATAAACGAATAAGACCTGAGAAGGAAATATTTTTTGGGGGTTTTTTTTTTTTGAGTAGAGATATTAAACAAGGAGGTATGGGGTGATCGACTGGGACGAAACATAGAACGAAAATAATTGCAGCGCATTCGACGAACTGCTGAGGGAAAAACAAAACCACAAGTTCGGAGACGGTACGGTAGCCTAAGCCTACGAGTACTAGGCCTCAGAATACTCGATACGCATTAACCGACGATTGTGTATACATGTACGAAAAAGTAGCACCGAAAATTTTCCTAAAGATACGCTATAGGTACACACACCGAAAGATAGATACAGTCTCCACAAAAACACAATTGTGAAAGATTACTTAGCTTCGAAAGCGTGAGCGCATGGAACAGCTTCAAAAAGACGTGACCTCGCCGTGATCTCGCGAGATCTCGGTTCTGATGCACCATAATAAAAAAAATGCACGAAAAGCATCAAAAATGCACAAAACAGACATTTAAAAAATAATAAAGGATGTCGTCTTCTTGTGCTCCTCTGCTGGGCCGATGTACCTTGGCTTGATCTTCTTGCTTGATGTTGATTTAATAAAAAGGGCACAAACCGCGTCCGCTTTTTTATTTATGGCCAGCAGGGCCAACGTAGGTGGTCCGACTGGTGAGCATTGATGCCACTTAAAAACAGTGGTCCGCAAGCCAGATACCGCTGGCAACAATGGTCGGTCCCAGCAGAGGTGCCAGGCCACAGAACGTGTGGTCCATAAGTGCCAGGCCACAGAACGTGTGGTTCATAAGTGCCAGGCCACAGAACGTGTGCTCCATATGGTGCATCAGTGCAGGCAGGAGGCAGCAAGGGTGCGGGCAGCACAATCCAGGGCACCTGCACACTCCCCTCGGACAAAAGACCAAGGGCCATGAGTGGGGAAGGACAACAAAGCAGAGGTTAGTGGGGGGTAAGGGCGCAAGGGTACACATCAAAACAAGGCAATGTGACATGAAGGGTGTGGGAGAGCGAGCTGAGAAAGCTCGTCCCTCGCGTTCGTCACCCCCCCCCCCCCCCCCCCCATGTCACCTACTCTACCCTTGCCCCTACCCCGTATTTACACAATTTACAACTTTACAAATTCGTCTCTACTGTCACGTCCCCCATATCTCCCCTAATCCAAATTCGTCATCAATCCCTCCTTAGGAGGAAGGGATGGAATATCCACAATCTCTCACCCACGTGAGAGCTCGCGAGAGCTCGCGTCGGCTATACGTCGGCCTAAGCGCTGCCCCGGTCAGAGTCGATGCTCGAGTCGCCTTCTCACATCCACACGTGACTCTTCCCATACTCACAAATCCCATACACTCCGTTACTACACACTCTCGTGCACATTCTTGCGCACTCATTCTACTCGCACACTCTCTGGTTACATCCTCTGTAACACCCCTGGGTGTGCACTCTTTTGCTGCACACCCACTCAGCGCACACCTACCCACAGGTGTGCAATCTCTCGTCGCACACCCAATCACGCGCTCCGGTGTGCATTCCCGCACACGCTCCACAACCAACTCACTCTCTGTGTCGCACTTCTCACACTCAGTTTCACATACACACTCTGTCATGCATTCGCTTTCACTCTCGGTAACACACTCGCGCTCTGGCGCCATTCGCTCCCGCACGCCATTCGCTTTCACACCGCGCACCACGGACCTTCTATGAGTGCCCGGGTGACGTCTGGATCCCAAGCGCGTGAAAAATCCTTTCGCGCCAAACACTCGCGCCAAACCTCTTCGCGCCATACACCACCCTACTAACCTTGGTGCTTCCTCTTCTTCGCTCCTCCACCACCTGCAAACTTCCCATTTGGTTATGCAGCACGACATCACGATGTGAACACGGACTTTGCACACATTCCATCCTTTCCTCCCGCTGTTGCTCTTCTAAGTCCGCCGTCTCTTCAAACCCAATTTTCACTATTTCTTCGATTTTATTTTCTTTATTCAGCTCGACGACCGCTGGCGCTAATAAAATAAAATCTTCTAATTCGGTGGTCGTCGGCTTCTCTATCCCCCGTGTCGCGATTTCTACCTGGTCACAGTGTGCCGTACTGACCGGGTCCTCAGTCGAGGTCCTCAGCATCATCCCGTTTCGGCCCTTCAACCTCGATACGGTCAGCTAAGTCCACGTAACTTCGCTTTGTTCTAACTCGCTTTTCCCGCATTCCTCAAGCCGCGCTACGCCGTCGCATACCCGTGTGCCTTTCCCGCCTGACATGCGGTCTCTGTCCTTCCCCATCTGTTTTATCTCATACCTGGCCTTCTCCCTCGCTAACCCCTCGTTGCTTTCTCGGGCTTGGCCATTCACGTCCTCCAATTGGGCCCCTAATTTGTTTTCTAATCCTCCCAATTTGCTTTCTAGCCCCCCAATTTGACTTCCCAATTGCTCCCCCATTTTATTTTCCAAATTACTCAACCCGTTTCTCAATCCTCCAATTTGGTTTCCCATCTCATTTTTCAATCCCCCAATTTGCTCCTGTGTTTTGTCCACCCCCAATTGTATGGCTGCCTGCAGCTGCGCAATGAGGTCCTGCAGATCCATCCCTCCCAGTTGCGCAGCGGGCGCGGCCCTCGTCGCCATGTGCGAGGCACCGCCATTTTGTGCACCTGCAACCCCCACTACCGCACCTTCTTTAATTTCCTCCTCCATCTCTCCCAATTCTTCCCTGGGGTCCCGGGTTGATTCTAACCCTTCTTCTATTTCCCCCACCGGCATCCGATCGCCTTGGTTATCCATGGCACGATTCAATTTGGATGTTAATAAAAATTTCGGCCGCTCGTAATTTCGACCAAATTTTTGTCCAAACATATAAAAATTTGGTTCGGGTCCAAATCCCACTCCCCGACACCAAATGTTACGGATCTCGGACGTGGGCTCTCCCCTTATCAAAGGGGGGGGGGGTTAATCCCCTTGTCTTTTTATCTGGCCGACCGGAGTCCTGGAAGTTATAACGTCCTTCCCGGCGCGGAGTTAGGTAGGGTTTGTTAGGCCTAGAGGTTCACTACTACCTAATTACTAGTGCAGGCCAGAAACGAGGGAATAACTCCCGCTCGAACCACGGATATGATGGAAAATGCCGAGCGGATAGCAATCCGCGATCCGAGCTATTAACAAATGGCTAAACCCGATTCTGAGTGGTTCCTAATCGTGCCACGTTTACCCAATGAGAGAAAAGACGGATGCGATCGGACAAGAGGAAACCAGAAAATAGGAAGAACAAAGATTGGTTTATTAATTATTTACAAGAAGGAGAAGAGGAAACGAAAGAATGTACAGGATAGGAAGAGGAAGAAGCAGAACACAGGGCAGCCTTAGACAGTCTTATTCTTAATACCCCGGACAAACATACACACTCACACGGGGATTGTAGATGGTGGACGGTCACCGGCGCATACAGGCTCCAGTCGGCTCCAGTCGGCTCCAGTCCAGGCTCCGGTCCAGCGGGCGAAACCCAGCAGGCAGCTCCGCACGTAGGTGGAACGCGGCCGGACAATTCATATAACGGGGGGAAGCTGGTACGCTGCGTACGTAATATGTGCACTATACAAAGGTGCCAAACGCCCCCTCTCCAATGTACTCCTTTGATAAGGTCCTCCTTTCATCAGCACCACTGCACGAGTCCTTTCAATGCAACGTGCATTCTCCCAGTAAGTCAAATGCGCTCTCTCCCATCAGTAAGTAAGTTCTCATCAAGCGCGCCGTAAATCTCATAAGTCGGTCCTTGCAATCACGACAGTCCTACGCGCAGTCCTCTTGGTAAATGTGCTCGCTGTCAAGTCCTCTGCGCAGTCCTGTAAAAGGGCTTTGCGTTCGCTTTTATAACTCACCAAGCGATCACTCCGCGAACCCCAAAGCCACGCCTGTCGGCGATCCTACCTCAGCCCTGGTTGGCTGGGCATCGCTTACGGCCACGCCCTGATGGCGAGGTGACGTGGCCACACCTTCTTCCTGGCGTTCCGCCCCCTTTCTCGGGCCTAACCTCGTGGCTTATGGCGGCGTTTGAGCGAGCTCCAGCTCAAGGCAGCGAACGCTGCTAACAAAGGCGTGTAACAAATTGGGAGAGCCATGGGCAGACTGGAGGGCGCGTAATGGCGTCGCTTGGAGAGGGAGGCTTTCAAAATGAACGGAATGGGCCTACTTCTTATTTTGGAAACACGTTTAGATTCAACTATTGGAAACACGGCCTTACCTAATACACATTCTAATGAAATAACTGAAGTCCTATGGTGGCCTACGTGTTGCTTGTGGCCTAACTATGGGGTGCAACCTTTAACCCTTTAATGTCATATTTACAAGAATGATGTCATATTTACATGTGTGGGTTCTCAAAACCGCAACAATATATATTATATATATATATATATATATGTGTGGGGCTTTGATGTCCTCCTCCCCCCTTGTGTTTTCAATGTTTACCTATTACCAAGTATAAACAAGTATATGTTCTGTTTTTGATTGATTTCTGTATACTCATAATACTTTCATGTTCTTTGGAAACCTGTTATCCCAGTATTAGGCTAAAGATGTTGCTCAATTACCAAAAATAACTAACTTGTATGTGTTGCTTTGTAAAACCTTATCCATTATATTTCCTGTTAAAGAATTAAGTTACTGTGATGGCATGTTCTCTTACTGTCGAAATATTCCTTTGGAAACTTGTTATAAGAAGTTATATGCTTTGTAAATCCAGACCCTGATGATATAATCCCTCTGTGAAGACCAACCTATCTTTTCCAGTCCCCCTTAAAAGACTGCGTTAGATCACTTTCATGTTTGACATTTTTTACGACCTGCTGAACTTTCCCCCCAAAAACCAGGACTCTGGAAAGTCGTCAACATGTAGTTTGACTCATGAATGACCTCGGACAAATCGAGGAGACCACTGGGTCGTTCTCTTTGTTTTGAGAGCTAAAACCACACCCCAATATTCCCTTTATAAAGTGAGAGCTTGACCGAATTATTTTAGAGCATCTTGTTGGAATTATGGTCCTTGTGGGCCTCCATTTTAAGCATTTTGCTTTCCACAAGCTTGTGTGTTTGACGAATCAAATAAATATGTATCAGTTGTTCCTTTCTCTCTGTCATGAGTCTTGAGTCCTAAGTCAATGGATCCCGTCAAATGGTGAGCCAGGCAGGAGTCAGCTCGGGCAGACTTGGGACGCGGCTCCAGGCGCGAGTGAGTGGGAAAAAACACCAGCTGGTTTGATCGGTCTGGGTGAGGTGAGCCTTGGGTTTATTTTGTTATAGACTGGGATTTTAGGCTAAATTGGAACTCACTCTGTCGCTCGGTGCCGTTTGCCCGTTCCCTGCTCGAGCCTGATCCTCGAACAAAATTTAAGAACGAGCCGTTTTGGGGCTCCGGAGCAACTGGCTGTTTATGGATTCGTCAGGGTAACGTTACGGGACGGGAGTAAGGTGCCCCAGCAGGGGGCACGAGGTAGGGAATAGATTGGTTTCGTAAGTGAGGTTAGAAGCGTCATAAGGACGCCGGCAAAAAGTAAGGTACGGTTAGCATATAAAGGGAGCATATATGCGGGAGAGATCTCTGATTAGGCGGCTATATGCAGGAGAGATCTTTCGGGAATAAGGAGTAAGGTTGCCTGGTTACCTGGCGGTTACCTGGACAGGTAAGATACGGTTATGGGAGTAAGGTGCCCCAGCAGGGGCTCCGGAGCGAGTGAGTGGGAGATTGCTTCGGATATGAAATCTTTCCTCTTCTCCAATGGCATGATCTCTGATCATCAATTTGGTTTCAGACCAGGTCACTCTACTCTGGACATGCTGCTTCTGCTGTCTCAACAATGGATGGAGGTCCTCAATGCCAAACAGGAAATTAGAGCTGTCTCCCTCGACATATCACGTGCCTTCGATACGGTCTGGCACCCCGCTCTGCTCACCAAACTCTCCTCCTTTGGTATCCATGGAAATCTCCACGCATGGCTGGTGGACGTCCTCTCTCGTCGTAGTCAACGTGTGGCCTTGAATGGGTTATCTCTTCTCCTCTTCCTGTTCAGGCTGGAGTTCCCCAAGGCAGTGTTCTGGGCCCCGTGCTTTTTCTGGTCTTCATCAATGATCTCTCTGACTCTCTTGAAAATCCTCTCTATCTCTTTGCTGATGACTTCACTCTCTGCCGCTCCATTCCTCATCCCTCAGATCGGCAGTCTGCAGCCTCCTCACTCTCTGCAGACCTGGACAAAATCACAGACTGTGCAAACAAGTGGAACATGTCTTTCAATCCTGACAAATCTCACACTCTTACGATGTCTCTCCGAAAAGACCGACTGGACAACCCTCCCATCTACTTTCTGAATAATCCTCTCCAAGAAGTTCTGTCACTCAAGCTTTTGGGTCTCACTATCTGCCATGATCTTTCCTGGGAAAACCACATTTCCAAGCTGGCCTCCAAACCCAGTCGCCGACTGGGCATCCTCCGTCGTGCGAAGTCCTTCCTTGGCACACCCGAGCTCCTCACCACATACAAGGCTTTCATCCGCAGCTCAATGGAATACTGCTCTCCCCTCTGGGCAGGTGCTCCTGCCTCACACCTAGCTCGTCTTCACGCTGTTGAAACCAAAGCGTTCAGAATCATTGGAATCTCCCGCAATGACGCTATCTCCGAGGGCCTTTCACTTACTCACCGCAGGCAGGTTGGTGGTCTTTCCGTCTTCTACCGACTCCTCTCCGGCCTTGCTCCCCCAGCTCTCTCTGGGCTCTGTCCCCCAAATATTCCTGCAGGTCGCACAAGATCTGCCTGCAACCCTCTTATGGTTAAACTGCCAAAATCAAGACTCTCTGCTCACCTTCACTCCTTCATTCCTCTTTTCTCCCGCCTCTGGAACAAACTCCCTCACTCTGTTCAATCCCACTCCTCCCTCCAGGTCTTTAAAACAGCTGTTCACCACCATCTCTTATCTTCCCCAATCCAAAACCTTGATCTTTTCTACCCCCACTAATTTCACCCCAAATCCACTTTTTTGAGGTGACTTTTGTCTTCTTTCCTGGAAGTCCTTGGTGTCCTTGCGTTTTATACCTATCCTGCCTCCCCCCAGGCCCTCTGCCTCCCACACATCTCCCGATGTCCCTGCCCTCTGTGGAAGTGTAACTCAGCGTAACTTATTAATTGGCACTGGTAACTTATTAATTAACCTGGTAACAAAGCAAATACATTTTACATGCAAACTCTGTGAAGGACGAGTTTGTAAATGAGTTAGGAATGTGCACGAACATGATAATCTCTTGAAACACCTGGTCACAGCCCCAGGCTGGAGCACCCCCCTATTGTTTGATAAATGGAACTCACAACAGGGGGGGCTAGCTGGCGCCAGGAAGGCGACCAGTAACGTCAGCGGAGAAGAGATTACGAGTTCAGCGGACAGAGGATTAAGTCGAGTTGGTCCATATAAGCGGGAGCTGCGGCTGGAGTCAGGAGTACTTGCTACGTGAAGCGCTGACCGAACGGGAGTGTCGGATGAACGAGAAGGACCAGCGAAAAGAGTTAACCTGATCCATTATATTATGCGGTATCATTTTGGTAATTGGATGAAGTGAATACAGTTTAATAAACTAGACCTTTTGTAACCTGTGTCCGGTCATTGGAGTCCTGTGAGTCCCACAGTAAAATTCCCTGACAATCTTGGAGGCACCGCTGACATCAACTGGACACAAACAAGTCTTTAAAAGGTGAGTGTGTCTTGTTTGGTCCAATATGATTTACGAACTTGGAAGCTATGAGTACATACATGGGGGAGCAGGTGGTCTGGGGCTTCTTTGCGCACCGATGCCGCGATATAGGTGGCGTGAGCCATCACGAATGGGATTTCGATAAACGACTGTAGCAATTTATTCGTTTTTTTCTAAATGATTTCTGTAAATACGTATTTTTGCGCTGGTTATTAAAGGGCCTTACTGTAACCTGGAAGCAGACGGAGCAAGTGTGCACCTTGCGACCGCTTGCTTCCAGGACGTGTAAGGCCGGTACACTCGTTTACCCACCCGCACACGGATAAAGTACTACTTTTTTTTTTTTTTTTTTTGCACTTGTTCGAAGCACTTGACTTGCTCGGCGCTCGGCGAGCGACAGGGAACCGGGAAACGGAATTATATTTATATATATATATATTTCCAATATGGTACACCGGCCACAACGATTTTAGCGATTATCCGAGTTTTTTTTTAACGATTTCTGTAAATACGTATTTTTCCTGCGCTGTGTAATTCTTCTGACACGCGCCACGAAGAAACGCACCACTGATGTGCATGAAGCGACTTGTTTGCCGGTTCGGTAAGGTCCGTCCGTACACGTGTACAATCGTGTACACCCGTTTTAAATAAATAATTTTTTTAAGTTTTCCCGCCATGCCTATAAATTCATGACAGACAACCCCCCCTCATGCCGGTCCAGAATTATGATGAAAGATGGCGATTGAGAAAAAAAAAATTGCATCAAATTTTGTCCAGGTCCATCAAGAAGCCTTTGAGACATGCTTCACGGTTGAATAAAAAACCACCGTTTAGAGTACTTCTTTTTTTTTGTTCAAAGCACTCGACTTGGAGCCAGCGACTTGCTCGGCGGGGGATATAATTTTAGATATATATATAGTACGGGCATGCCCGAGTGAGAGATAATTACAGGAAATGGTGTTTGTGAGTAACAACCACCCTCTGGTCGAGGCTCATAGAAGGGGTGATGCTTACTGATTCGGCACGCTCACAATAGGTGTTAATGGTGGGATGTCAGAGGTTTTGGTGTGGGTTAATGTTCACACTGTTTTGGAAAATAATGCTCGATGCAACATGATCCTAAAAAAAGAACCCAGCCCTACATCGAAAGATCAGGAAGGGAAGGAATGGAAAATTTGTCAAGGTTTGAAATTAATCGGACAAGGGGGTCCCAAGGTATGGTCACCGTACTCGCAAGCCGTTCGCTTTGGCTCTGCGGATGGACCGAACCATTGCATGTAAATAGGAGGGTGGTTCTGTGGTCGTTCGTTTTGGCTTTGCGAATGGACCAAACCATTCCATGCAAATAGGAGGGTGGTTCTGTGGTCGTTCGTTTTGGCTTTGCGAATGGACCAAACCATTCCATGTAAATAGGAGGGTGGTTCTGTGGTCGTTCGTTTTGGCTTTGCGAATGGACCAAACCATTCCATGCAAATAGGAGGGTGGTTCTGTGGTCGTTACTGCCACGTGGTTTCAAAGTTTTGTTGTTGTTGTTTGCACGCATGTTTTTTGCAAGCACGTACGGGCGAGCACGTACGTGCGGGCACGCCCTAGTATATATAAACCAGAGGTAATATTAAGTTATGGAATTAATTGCTTTCAACAATGCAAAGGGTGACAAAATATGGGATTTTAATGGGATTTTTTAATGCGATATTGGTTTAGGAATGTTTAGAGGTCATTGCAATGTGATAATGACTTGTGACCATTTGCTGTTGGAACTTGTTGTTGGAACTTGTTGTTGGAACTTGTTGTTGGAACTTGTTGTTGGAACTTGTTGTTGGAACTTGTTGTTGGAACTTGTTGGAACTTGTTGTTGGAACTTGTTGTTGGAACTTGTTGTTGGAACTTGCTGTTGGAACTTGTTGTTGGAACTTGTTGGAACTTGTTGTTGGAACTTGTTGTTGGAACTTGTTGTTGGAACTTGTTGTTGGAACTTGTTGTTGGAACTTGTTGTTGGAACTTGTTGGAACTTGTTGTTGGAACTTGTTGTTGGAACTTGTTGTTGGAACTTGCTGTTGGAACTTGCTGTTGGAACTTGTTGTTGGAACTTGTTGTTGGAACTTGTTGTTGGAACTTGCTGTTGGAACTTGTTGTTGGAACTCGTTGTTGGAACTTGCTGTTGGAACTTGCTGTTGGAACTTGTTGTTGGAACTTGCTGTTGGAACTTGTTGTTGGAACTTGCTGTTGGAACTTGTTGTTGGAACTTGTTGTTGGAACTTGTTGTTGGAACTTGTTGTTGGAACTTGCTGTTGGAACTTGTTGTTGGAACTTGTTGGAACTTGTTGTTGGAACTTGTTGTTGGAACTTGTTGTTGGAACTTGCTGTTGGAACTTGTTGTTGGAACTTGTTGTTGGAACTTGTTGTTGGAACTTGTTGTTGGAACTTGTTGTTGGAACTTGCTGTTGGAACTTGTTGTTGGAACTTGTTGTTGGAACTTGTTGTTGGAACTTGCTGTTGGAACTTGTTGTTGGAACTTGTTGTTGGAACTCGTTGTTGGAACTTGCTGTTGGAACTTGTTGTTGGAACTTGCTGTTGGAACTTGTTGTTGGAACTTGCTGTTGGAACTTGTTGTTGGAACTTGCTGTTGGAACTTGTTGTTGGAACTTGTTGTTGGAACTTGTTGTTGGAACTTGTTGTTGGAACTTGCTGTTGGAACTTGTTGTTGGAACTTGCTGTTGGAACTTGTTGTTGGAACTTGTTGTTGGAACTTGTTGTTGGAACTTGCTGTTGGAACTTGTTGTTGGAACTTGATGGAACTTGTTGTTGGAACTTGCTGTTGGAACTTGTTGTTGGAACTTGTTGTTGGAATGTTTTGGGAACATTCAAATGTTGGGTTTTGCTAACGTTTCCACAACGTCGCCACAACGTTTCACTTTCGTTGTTGCAACGTTTTGCTCCAACGTTTTGGGGACATTCGAATGTCAAGTGAATCGAATGAGAATTCAGGAATTATTTCATTATTAACGATTAATGAAGTACTTATTTAATTAATTACATTTCTTATTACATTACAGTAATTACATTACAATAATTACCTGAGGTAATTACAGTAATTACAGTTCCGGTAATTACAGTAATTACAGTAATCATTACAGTAATTGCAGTAATCTTATTACAGTAATTACATTACATTAACTCAGGCACCTTTTGAGTAAGGAAGCTGATATTTGGACATGACACTGACCAAGTGATGTGGCTGTCAAGGAAAATATTGATTTATTGATTAATCATTTAATAAATTAACTCGTTGATTTATAAATGACTTATTTAATTAAAATTCCTCAGAGATACATCTTCGGATGAAATACTTGCAGATTGGTTATGCTATGAGCCAATTGATTAAGGAAAATATTTTGTGATGGCCATATTGGCAATTTCGTGGCCATATTCGTGGCAACTCAGTTAGTGCCACTGCACCTTTAAAATGCATCCCTGCGTTCATTTTTCGATCGATTGAGTTGAAATTTTGAACAATCGGATCTGGACTGTCGTTGTTAATGACTCTAGCACGCACTCGTCCAATCAGGATGGAGCGGAATGGTCCCCGGATCATCACTGCCCGCAGTTTTTAATTAGTTTTACTTTTTCTCTTGGTCATATAATTTTGAAGACATGCATGTCATGATATAGGAAATGTTTGTTCTGTTGAACGGAATAAATGTTGTTTATTTGTGTGGGTGTGTATTTTTGTGTATTTTGGATATATTTTTCACGACTAATTCCAGTTAACATCCTGCAAAATTTGCTCGTTTGTTGGCCGAGTCGAAATTGCGTTGAGTTTCTATGGCATGCGCCACTAAAAGCGCTGTGTAATGGTTGAGCTCCCTTTATTTCGTTTTGGTCATGCGGATGAGCAAACAAAGTGACAAATGCTGCGGCTGGAGCAGTAAAAGCGATGTTTTTTTTAATTGAAATGATGTAATTTAATTAAACGTGGTAGGTGGGCAACACCGCAAAGCATACCTCTTTTAAGGTGTGTTCAAACCCATGAACATTTCAGCAATCAATACGATGCTGAAATGATGTAATTTAATTCAACGTGGTAGGTGGGCAACACCGCAAAGCATACCTCTTTTAAGGTGTGTTCAAACCCATGAACATTTCAGCAATCAATACGATGCTGAAATGATGTAATTTAATTCAACGTGGTAGGTGGGCAACACCGCAAAGCATACCTCTTTTAAGGTGTGTTCAAACCCATGAACATTTCAGCAATCAATACGATGCTGAAATGATGTAATTTAATTCAACGTGGTAGGTGGGCAACACCGCAAAGCATACCTCTTTTAAGGTGTGTTCAAACCCATGAACATTTCAGCAATCAATACGATGCTGAAATGGTGTAATTTAATGAGTAATTTAATGAGTAATTTAATGAGTAATTTAATGAATAATTTAAGGTGTAATTTAATTGTGTAATATGGTCGACCTTGGGTTTGTTTGGGTTTGTTGTTTATTTTTGTGGGTGTCTATTTTTTGAGTATTTTGGATATATTTTCACGACTAATTCCAGTTAACATCCTGCAAAATTTGCTCGTTTTCTGGCCGAGTCGAAATTGCGTTGAGTTTCTATGGCATGCGCCATTAAAAGCGCTGTGTAATGGTTGAGCTCCCTTTATTTCGTTTTGGTCATGCGGACGAGCAGACAAAATGACGAATGCTGCGACTGGAGCAGTGGAAGCGATTTTTGAATTGTTCAATGATTATTCGATATTGTTATGACTTATTGTCAATAGGTATACTAAGTGGCCATGAGGTAGCCTGTTGCTATGTACAGTTTTATTCTATTGTTGATTATACCACATAGCTGTGGTGATAAAGGAAATGTTCGTTTTAAATAGATGATTATGATAGGACCATGACGATAAAATCATGATGATTATTATGAATGATATCATAGGGTTCAAATGCAGAATGATTGCATGAACTTGGGAAAGAACTTTCAAGCCCCATGGGATAAATTGGGTGGTACAAGCGATGGAGTTTCAAAATTTAGCATGATTGAAGGAATTTTACAGTCTTATTTCAGGAGTTTTACGAAATTTATATTGCCAAGAGATTTTGGATACTATTAAAAAGAAAAAATGATGAGATATTTTTCCCAATGAACTTTAATATCTGCCATCCATTTTGGCTGTCTCACGAATGAAGGATGAGTTGCCTTTAGTGGTTGCAAAGAAAATTTGTGGAGACCAGGCAAAATGGGGAAATATGTCAGATATGACCCTAGGACAGGACGGTGATTCATCAATTGACATGAGGTACGAACCCGAGGTGACGACCGATGAAATTCGATCTCAGTCAATGGATGGACCTGTCCTGACATCATTGGGGAAAGGGCTTATGCAAGGAGACATCCAAAATGATTAATTTGATTTATTGATGAATATTGATGAATTAATTGAAATTGAATAATTGATTGAATTGTTGATTGATTGAATCTAATTGATTGAATTTAATTGAATAAATTTAACTGAATAAATTGAACTGAATAAATTGAATTGAATATATTGATTGTTTGATTGATGAAAATGCGGTCTCAAGAAAGAAGCTTTGATATCTTTGCGAGATATTATCAATGTGGAGACAACCTGGGAAAATTGAGCAAGGTGGTGAGTTTATATACAGATATATATGTGCGGTTACCATTGTGTGATTTCCCCGTCAACAGAGCGGACACCTGAGGATTCACCCATTTCATACTGACCCTCCGGCTCATCTGCAAATACTGATCTGTGAGATTGGATTGCGCAAAAGCCACAGCTGAGGGAGATTCTCTGGAAATCACCGTGTGAACAGGTGGAGAGATCCTTCCTAGAGGTACGAGTGAAGCTTTAGAGGAACCTGGAACAAACTACAACACATCCAACGCTACTTTGATAAAAGGCAGAATGGGAAATGGAGCCTGCAAGAATACACAAGGACAACCAGAGATTCCACAAAAAGGTACTTGTACACATCATATGTACGACCGTTATGGTGCAGAAGCTATAAGGCAGGTCGAGAATTGGTATTTGTGGACAAAGGGACATGATGAGGAGTTTCCAAGAGATGGTACATTTGAGCGAAGTCGATTGGAAAGATTGGAACAAAGATTGAAAGCCAGGAAGAGACAGAATCTAACGGTAGACTGGCTTGCATTCCATCTTTGGGATGGTGAATCCAGACAACGGGAACAGCAAGAACGGATAACGGATCTAGAACTTAAAATAAAAAGGATACAGGATACAGTGGAGGAGACAAATGCACAACTGCCCTCGAAATTAGGAATGAAAGTGACAGTTGTCCCATCAGATTTCCAGTTGTCTCCCCAAAAAGGACGGTACAGAGAATTTTTTCGTGTTTCAGGAGATAACGAGAGATTGCAGTGGCAACTCAGGGATGTAGAGATGCAGCCCAGCAATACAAATGCACAGGTGCACAGATCAGCCAACGACAGAAACCGGTGTTTCAAGTGTGGACGGATGGGACATTGGAAAAGAGGATGTCCGTATACCAAAAGGAAGACAAGTTAATAGGGTAAACCAAGATCAAGGGTACCAGTGCTGACCGATACCTCAGACAATGATTAGGCCTTCATTGCTGCAAATCCCAAATGATGATTGGCCTCAACAGATTCGATTACTGGACAAACATGAATAACTGTCGATGATTCTTGGGTCTGAAAAGTTTTCGGAGCAAGAATTATTCATTTTTTCTTTTGCTTGTAAGCAAATTGATAATTAATTGATCAAATGCTGAAATTGAATCTTTTATGTTGGGCACAAAATTTTAAATTTACAAAGTTGGAACAATTGCTTTGCAAATTTTTGAAACCAAGGGACAAGGGTCACATGATGATCAGGTGGGAATGTCGGACTAGTGTTCCGCATGATTGATAGGTCAGTGGTCGACTGACATGCAAATGGGTGTGTAGTCAAATTTGGATAAATTATGGTGGGAACTGAAAGGGTAATTTCAATGTGACATCATAGGGGTTTTCTAAGAATAGACTTTTAGTTTATTTGTGTATAAGCATTTTAATTTGATTGACAAATTTTATGAAATTGAAATAAAATTGACACCCATCTGATCTGTAAATAATGGTTCCAACGCAAACAAATATGCATAATGCATGTGTGTGTGTGTTTTTGTGTATCAATCTTACAAGATTGTTGACACCGACAGTGTGCCTTGTCTGAAAATAGATAGTTCCAATGTGGGAGTACACAATGTGGGAGTACACAATGTGGGAGTAAAAAAAATGTGGGAGTACAAAATTAGCCAAATTTGGGAGAGGTCTTACACTGACTTCCCAGAGTACTCTGCTCACGGATTTTTATATATATAAACTTGAATTTTATCAGCATATAAATTGTGCTGTATGTATGGATGTGTTTTAGGCATAGATGATATGGGAAAATAGTAAAGAAAATTTTGCTGGTTTGAACTATTGTGGGTTTTCAGTTCTGGAGTTTAAACAAAGTCACTGGTTAACAGATGAGAAAGGATAGTAAATAAATTAATCGCTGCTGGGCAAATTAAGTACGATATTACTAAGACTTATGAGAGCTATTGTTCCGCCTTACAGCAGTGGAAAATTATTGGGAAAAAAATTAGATCCAACATAATGAATCTATAAAAGAATGTGATAGGGATAATATCCTCAATTTGTACTAATTATTTGATTGTGGGTAAAGGAATTAAGTTATCGTAGTGGATTGTTAACAGCAGCCTGAAAATGTCCTGAGAGTGTGCATCCATGTAATCAGAAATCCCAGATTTGTTTTTTACAAACAACATTTTGGTAGAGGTCTTGTGTGGAACACTTGCTTGGTAGATAAAAAACGGTACTGCATGCTGGCAGCCACTTTTGCGGCCAGTTAGGCCAAACAAATTGAGAGGAAATTGTAGTTAAATACGTAAGTTACACATGGCTATTTGAAAAAAAAAAAAAAAAAAAAAAAAAAAAGGAAATTTGTTGAGATGGGAAACATTTTTCGAAGGTTTATTAAGGTGTTATAATATGACATGTGGCAAGGCAAACTATTGGATGGGAAAATTAGATCTGGCTATAGAATAAATTCATTGACCCCTTGAAGTTAATTCTTCGAATCATTGTTTCACTGGCATTTTTGTTCAAATTGGAAATAGTTTGGTAGAGCTTTGGTTAAAACCTTTGGTTGCGGTATCTTGGAACGAAATGATAAACCATAGGAGATTGATAAGAATAGAAAAAATATGGACCCAAAATAGAAAGTTGGATTCATGCCCCTCATTGCAAACAAGCACATGGGGCTAAGGTGGACGATCCCACAGAAAATGAGGCTGCACCTAGCAGCCCAGCAGAACATTCAGTGGCAGATAAATGATAGTCGTGATTTACAGTCATTTGAATTACATTTTAACACCCCTTGCATTGATAAACATTACATTTTCAACATGTGATATTCCTACTTGGGATAGTGACATTTATTTGCCTACATGACATACAATTACCTGCTGATATTAATACAACATGAGTGAAAAATGTATCACAACTACACTCATGATCAGGGGATTGAGTTCAACCCCGGGAGATAGGGGGATCAGGGTAAGACAAATAATCTGATTTATGTTACATATTAAGGGATTTTCTTTATTTACCTTTTAGGAAGCTTGTTAGTTTGGTATATAATGTTAAATGTCATCGACATATAACTATGTCATAGGTATGAATATATACAAGGAGTAGCAGACTTGTTTGTTGGTTTAGTAGTTATATTGGCAATTGTTTTAGTGGTGGCTTGCTTGAAAGCCTTAGTAACGGTGTGTTTGAATAAGGTAACCAACAACACGATGATAACGCATGAAGTGACAAATGAGGAAAGAAATGTGGAACCAGAAAAGGAAGACTTTTATGGCGGCATAAATACTGAGATTAAAAGATTAAATCAAGTGATGTTGCAAATGAATACAGTAGAATTAAGATAATGGCATAACGACAATGTTATGAGTTGTGTCAATTACAATATCAGTGAACTCATATCACCACGAGTGACACACTGTTAGGAAAGAAAAAAAAGGGAAAAGAAAAAGTGGAGAGGAATTATGGTAATAATACATTATGCTTAATTTGTTGGTTTGGGAAAATTGTTGTTGGGAATTAGATATTCCTGTTTGTGATTGTAATCATATACAATTTATTTTCTTAGAGTAGTGCTAAAATACCTGCACAAGTTAATTTTTGAACTATATTAACCTGAAAGCAATTGTGGATGCTATTCTTAGTTTAGTAGTGAAATACATACCTGATTGAATATTATTTGTGTGACGCATATAAATGAATATAACTTTTTGAATGTTGTAAGGGAAAACAACAAATTGTTGAATGTGAAACTGTCGGAAGATATACATGATTATGCTGATTTCATGGTAAGATGTACCCTATCTGATTCAGTGTGTGTGGAAAGCAGATTCAGATGTGACTGAGCATAAGGATAAGACGAGATCACATTTTGAAGGGAGTGCTAACGGAATTGGGAAGAAGTTCGAGAAAGAAAATTTGTGGCTAAAAAATGAAGTTAATCGTGGCATACACCCTCTTTCTCAAAGAATGATGAAGACATTCTCCCGTGTAACTTGGAGATGGATGCTTACCTTCACCAAGGAAATTTATGTGACCATTTGCCTGGATCACACTGCAACATATGAAAGAAAGGCGATCACTTACTCTTGTTCGAAGGCTTCGAACATTCACCACATCAGAAGTTGCAGGACAACGACATTTTACCTGCAACCTCTGTGAAATGCGGGGACATAAGTTATTACTTCACCAACGTCCGGGGAACCAGCATGGAGCTGCAAAAAACGGCTGTGCCCTTGTCACAACAGCTGTGCACGATTCTGCGGGCCACTCCTGGTATGGACCATGGATGACCTGAACACCATGGTCCCAACATCATTGTGGATGCATCCGGCATCCCTGTTCCACATCTTGCTGGCCAATCAACGTCACACCAATACTTGCTGCCCACTCACAATGAGGGAGGAGGCAAGTCGACTACAACTGGGTGAAGGCCTTGTTCAGGAATTACAATGGTTTACAGCAAAAAAGTGGCAAGAATGCTACAAGGAGAGCTGGGTCAGTCTATGGCTCCGCAATGTTACCACAACAGCGAAATCCTACACGAAGTAGTGCAGGAGCTATGAAGACATTAGGAGAAAATGTTTCATACCAGGATTCAAACACAAGTGATCAGCCCTTCCTTTCAAACAAAGTCAACATTTGTGTGGAGGCAAACGTTTTTACCAGATGGTGCAGATGCTTTACAAAACTTGAAAATGAAGTGAAATTGTTGTATCTTGGTGATGGTGAAGTGTTGTTTTGAAAATATATTTGTGATGCAAATGCAATAGATTGAACGATATGGAAGGAGTCAATGACCAACGAAATGTTTTGTGGTTCTTGCAGGATGACGGTGTATGCCCAAGGGAATTTGATTACCAAAGTGATTGATTATTTACTTATACTTGTAATGATGTTTACTTGTAGTGATTGATTATTTACTTATACTTGTAATGATGTTTACTTGTAGTGATTGATTATTTACTTATATTGATGTTTAGATTAATGGTTAATATAAACAAAAAACAAAAAGATGAGGGAATTGTGGAAGTGTAACTCAGCGTAACTTATTAATTGGCACTGGTAACTTATTAATTAACCTGGTAACAAAGCAAATACATTTTACATGCAAACTCTGTGAAGGACGAGTTTGTAAATGAGTTAGGAATGTGCACGAACATGATAATCTCTTGAAACACCTGGTCACAGCCCCAGGCTGGAGCACCCCCCTATTGTTTGATAAATGGAACTCACAACAGGGGGGGCTAGCTGGCGCCAGGAAGGCGACCAGTAACGTCAGCGGAGAAGAGATTACGAGTTCAGCGGACAGAGGATTAAGTCGAGTTGGTCCATATAAGCGGGAGCTGCGGCTGGAGTCAGGAGTACTTGCTACGTGAAGCGCTGACCGAACGGGAGTGTCGGATGAACGAGAAGGACCAGCGAAAAGAGTTAACCTGATCCATTATATTATGCGGTATCATTTTGGTAATTGGATGAAGTGAATACAGTTTAATAAACTAGACCTTTTGTAACCTGTGTCCGGTCATTGGAGTCCTGTGAGTCCCACAGTAAAATTCCCTGACACCTCAAATGTTGTGTTTGTGTGCTTCCTCCCCTTCTCTCCCCATCTTGTCGACCTCTCTCATTTTTATATACTTTGTTTACTTGTTTGTTTGATTTGTTTGTTTGATAAATGTTAGCTCTTTCACGAGCCTCGACTCTGTATACAAAAAAAAAAAAAAGGTGGGAGTGCATCAGGGGTCGGTACTCAGTCTACCAATATTTGTAGCTGTGATGGAGGTGCTGGCTCAGAACGTAAAGGAGGGTTTACCGTGGGAGTTGTTGTATGCCGATGATCTGGTGTTGATTGCAGAAAGTATGGATGGACTGAAGGAGAAGATGAACAAGTGGAAGGAATGTATGGAGACAAAAGGTCTGAAGGAGAATATCGGAAAAACGAAGGTGATGGCAAGTGGTAAAGCATGTGGTGAGGTGTAAAGAACTGGGAAGTGGCCGTGTGCTGTGTGCAGGAAGGGTGTCGGAGTGAATTATATTCAATGTACAATGTGCGCTGAGTGGGTTCATCAAAAATGTAGTGGTTTGAGAGGGTCATTAACCAGTGTGGCAGCTACATTCAAGTGTAAGGTGTGCACAGAGGGAGCTGCAGATGGAGAAATGTTGAGTTGGATCTTGGAGACGGCGTGAAACTGGAAGGTGTGAAAACATTGTTGCCTTGGAGACATGCTGAATGGAGAAGGTGGATCAGACTCGGCAACGGTTGCTGGAATGAGATGTGCATGGAAGAGGTTTCGGGAACTGAGTGGCGTGCTGATGAGGAGGGGAGTGTCGGTGAAGCTGAAGGGAAAGGTGTATGCTGCATGTGTGAGAAGTGTTATGATTTATGGGAGCGAGACATGGGTCATGAACGTAGGGCAGCAACGAAGGCTGGAAAGGGTGGAAATGCGAATGGTTCGGTGGATGTGTGGAGTATCGTTGAGAGAGAGGAAGACAAATGATGAATTGGGAAAGATGATGGGAATAGAGCCTGTGATTGATGCTGTGAAGAGAAACAGTTTGAGATGGTTTGGTCATTTGTTGAGGAAGGATGAAAGTGACTGGTTGAGAAGAGTGATGGAAATGGATGTAGAAGGGAGTAGAGGACGGGGAAGACCGAGAAAGACTTGGCTAAAGATGGTGGAAGAAGAAATGCGGGTAAGGGGGTTAACAAGGGGAGATGCAGAAATTAGGGCAAAATGGAGAAGATTGTCATGGGGACCGCAAGGCTAACCCCCGCTCCAGCAAAAACAAACTCGGTGGCTGTTTTGTTTGTCTCGTCAATATGTGTGTGTGTGTATGTGTGTGTGTGTGTGTGTGTGTGTGTGTGTGTGTGTGTGTGTGTGTGTGTGTGTGTGTGTGTGTGTGTGTGTGTGTGTGTGTGTGTGTGTGTGTGTTTGTGTGTGTGTCTCCATTAAAAGCCAGAGCCCAAGTATTTAAAAAACAAGAGCAAAAAGTTTTAATGAAAACAAAAGCCGCGTCGATGTTACACAATGCCTAGATGCAGCTGTGCCTATAACGTCGATGTTATAGGCACAGGACATTCCTATTGATTCGATTACTTGATGTTATTTTTCCATGCCATGACCATGCCGCGACCATGCCGCGATTTAAAATATATATATCTTGGCAATTTCCCGTGTGTAGCAACACGTGAACGAAGCTATGCTCCTCTCTCCACATTATTGTGACGACGTATAAATTAAATATTTCATCGTGACGATTGTCATCAAATGGACGAATTTTTAATATATCTCGGCATTTTCCCGTCTGTTATTTCAGGCGGTGTATGACTGACCATGCCGCAATTTTAAAAAAAATACCTCAATGGACTTGAAGTTACAGGCCTTTGAGAATTCATTTCGTTCTATAAAGGGCAACTTTCATCGGATTTTCTTCCCGTTTTTTTTCAACCGAGTCTTAAACTATGTTAGCGACTGTGAAAAATGAAATGATATATCGAATTTGATTTGAAATAAAACTGTGTGAGAGAGCAAGACACCACGGGCCTACAAAACAGGCCTCAAAGCTATGCGAGTTAATAAAATGGTGGATATTTGTTTATATGAAGCCTCTCCCAGAATGGGTGGAGCTATGGTTCCCAGAATGGGTGGAGCTTTGAGGTTTTGTCTTCTCTGCAAGAACAAGAACAACAAGAACAAGAACAACAAGAACAAGAAGAAGAACAAGAACAACAGCAGAGGGCACTCTATGAGCAGCGTCTGCGACGCGGCTAAAAATCATGGTAGTTGTAAAAGACGGCTGTAGTACCTTTCAAACGTGGAAGTTTCGAAGGAGTACACGTAAACTGTTTCACCCAAGTGTCCCTCATTATCTCCTGTAAAGCATAAGAACTTACATGTGAGATAGAAATATGAACACCACCAGGAAATACCCTTTTGCTGGACAACAGATGATCAATAGCCACAGTATCATGAAATATGCTTAATGAATAAAATCAAATAGCTGGAAACAGTTTGGACCTCCGACCTTTGCAGTGAGTCGGCTTCCACGCTGCACGCAAATCATTTCGGTGAGAACAGATCTGCAGGTGACACTGAAGCCGATCATGTTGCCTGGTATTTCCTGCAGAGAAAACAAATACATTTCTTGCAAAATCTGAAAGTTATCAGAACGTAATAATGTACTATATATATATATATATATATATATATATATATATATATATATATATATATATATATATATATTGTTACAGATCGCGGTTAGATGTTGTAGACCGAGCGGTTGGTGACCGCGACCTAACAAACTTACCCGATTCCACCCGAACTTTGGCCGAATCGCGCTACGCTAGATCAATTGAGGAAAGGACACACGGCTGGGTTTAAAATGACACGACACCAGGGGTACGGTTCTCAAGACCTCCGGAGGAGGTTATAATATTGCGGAAGGTTAGATTACAAAGACAAGAGAGATGGCATAGAAAGGTGGGCACTTAAACACGGTCTTATCTTAGCCCCGACAGACGACAGATAAACAGGACAAAACTGACTCACACGGGGATTGATGGCAAGGAAGGCGGGTAGTCGATGGCTCAAGGTGCACTCTTGGCTCAAGGACAGAATCGACCCGGTCCGGTCCAAAGATGCGGGGAGGTATCGTCGCGCTGGGGGTGGCGTCCTTTGCTCTCCGTAGTTCAGGCGCATCTGACCTCACATCCGGTTAGTCGTCGCGTATATCCGGCAGGGAGTGACACGTCCTCGGCTCGTTAGCTCCGCCCCAGATGGAATCGGCCCGTTGCTTCTCATTGGGTGCGGGGGGGTTACCGGGCTCCGCCCTTGACGAGGAGTTGACAGCCAGCCCCTTCGTGGTAACCCCGTAACCTGGAGCACATGGGCCATGGCGGCTAACCGAGCCGGAGGGAGGACGCCCACTCCCCGCACCGCGGCCGCGCCGCCCCCGCTGTGGTTGTAGTTGTTGTTGTTCCATGAGATGATGGGAGGATGCGGAGATGAGGTTGGGGGGAGGTATTGGGAGGTCCTAAACTCACTACTGGTGCCATACAATCACATTCTGGTGCAACGAAGAGTCAGAATTAATGGAAACGAGTCCTTAACTGACATAGACTAAGAATAACTAGCAAGATGTCCTATAGTTGTCTACGTGAGATGCGGTGAACCTGGGTGCGACATTCAATGGGGGAAATAGGGGAAGGTCGGTTCTACAGAGTGTTGTTTACAGACAATGGGACTAGGGAATGGGGGATTGGGGATAGTTGGGGAGTATTGGGGAAATAGGGGAATATTTACAAGCGGATATGGAGGCCAAATTCCATATCCGCAACATTGCACCCTTCTCTACCCTCGGGGCGTCCCGACCCGATAAATTTTTACCTATTTTAGTGTGGCACTCAGATGTAGTTCCCTCTACTATTAACTCTACCCTGAGTGCGACAGTTTTACAGATATTCACAAATGAGTAAATATGTCCCCCTGCGACGTTGCACCCTTCTCCTCACAGAAACACACCCACAGGATAACCGAATCGCGGAAAGAATTCGCAAACTAAACATACAGCCGGTAGGGAGCATTATTTACAAGACTACGCTGATATTTACACTACGATCCAGGACCTGTTTTTGGAGGAACACATGCAGATGTTATGCATAGAGAGAGCACGCATGCCAGCATCGATACACCAACCCACGAGTGCTCTGTGGCCTTACGGCCTTTAATAATGTGCAGAGCACCCCATCCAAGCACCAAAAGCACCACCCCATAAACTATTGCGCATTTGCCCCACCATGGGAAGGGTGGCAGGGATGCCACCCTTACCCACTGGGCCCATCGCTCACTACCAATTTTGCACATCAAATTTCAACAAATCAAAAATTTGCCAATCACTACTCATCATCTGCCAATCATTACTGCCAATCCTTTGCCAATCATCAAATTTTGTTTTTCTCTAATTTTGGGTCCAAAACACTATCACTATCACGATCACCATCATCACAGTCCGCTATATCCTAGCCTCGGTGCGTCATGACATCATTAAACTCGGCTTCGTAAAGCCGAGCAATGAATTCGGGTGGTTTGGTTGCCTGCAGGTTGAATCCGTCCGGCTTTCGGTTCAAGGGAGGTGGTTTGGTTGGACCGAGATTCCACGCACCATCTCGGCGCGGCACCTTGCGGTCCCGGGCCCGATGGCTCAATCTCCCCCGGTCGGAACCCCGTCCCCACGAGGGGGCACCGTTCCGCTTCCTCCCACTCGCCCTCGAACCGGACCGGTCGCCTCGCCCGACAAGGCCCGGACTCGACCGTGCGGGGCGGGGCCAAGCCCGAATCGGCAACGACGCTTCGAAGAGAAGCGACGCAGCTTCGATCCGCGCCGGGCCCTGCATCCAACAAAGGGCTCCTCGCACCGAGTGCTCGCATCGGCTATCCGTCGCTCTAACCACTAACCTGGTTACCGTCGATGCTTTACTTGCATGCTTACAAGCATACGCTACCCCTTTCACCCTCACAAAACCCGGCGTTCCAACGCCGTCCGTACATTCCACCAACGCTCTCTCTGTTACACACCACACCTCTCGCGCACACTTCGGTCCACACCTCTCCTCCGTTACGTCCTCCGTAACACTCACCATGGGCGTGCACTCCGTATTGCTCTCACTCCCTGTGTCACACCCCGTACACACCGACGTGCATTCTCGCTCGCACTCGGTTTCACTCCCACACTTTATAACACACCCACTCGCCGACGCACACTTTTTCCTCCCACGCGTGCCATTTCCACTCACACGGGACCCTTCACCAACGCCCGGATGCTTCCTCGATCCCAAGCGCGTGAAAATTCTTTTGTCGCTAAACATCTTCTTACAAAATCTCCCCGCACAATACACAACAGCACGTCTCACCTTCGGGGTTCTTCTTCCTCCCTGCACCAAAACCTGCAAACTTCCATTTGGATTAGCGAGTACATCATCAGGATGTGCATTTAGACTTTGAGCAATTTCCATTCCTTCCTCCGATTGTTGCTCTTTTAACTTTAAGTCCCCGGTCTCTCCAATTTCAACTATACCCATAATTTCTTTGTTCACCTCGACGACCGTTGGCTTTAATAAAACACCCTCTACCTCATCGGTCGCCGGCTTTTCCAAACCCCGTGTCGCGATTTCTACCCCCGTCATTGTACCCGTGCTTTCCTCCGCTTCGCTCAACCAGCGCTTTTCGACCCGCTTTACCTCGTCGTGCACCCGTGGGACCCTTTCGCCCAACTTGCTGTCTCTGTCCCTCTGCTCCCTCATTTGGCCCTCTAATCGCTCACCCTGAGCATCCATCCGCTTCCCCATTACCCCCATTTTTGCTTCCAATCGCTCACTATCAGCCCTCATTCCCACCATTTGGTCTATAAGGGCCCTCATTTGCAGGAGGAAAAGGTTCGAATCCACCAGGGGCGCTGCCACGGTCGCGGCAAAATTTGGTGCCGCTTCACCCACGTGCGTGAGGACGCCACTTTGCGCGTCTGATACTTCCGCAACCACATTGCTATTTTTCTCCTCCTCCCTATCCTCCACATACATTTCCCCGAGGTCCTGGGTCGATTCTACCCCGTCTATCTCTCCCACCGGCATCCCGTCGCCTTGAACAGCCATGGCGCGATTTCAAAATTCGGGTTTTGCTTTAAAAAAAAACAAATTTCGGCAGCTCGTAATTTTGACCAAAATTTTTTTTTTCCTCTATTCGTTTTAAAATTTTGGTTCGGGCCTCGAATCCCACTCCTGACACCAATTGTTACAGATCGCGGTTAGATGTTGTAGACCGAGCGGTTGGTGACCGCGACCTAACAAACTTACCCGATTCCACCCGAACTTTGGCCGAATCGCGCTACGCTAGATCAATTGAGGAAAGGACACACGGCTGGGTTTAAAATGACACGACACCAGGGGTACGGTTCTCAAGACCTCCGGAGGAGGTTATAATATTGCGGAAGGTTAGATTACAAAGACAAGAGAGACGGCATAGAAAGGTGGGCACTTAAACACGGTCTTATCTTAGCCCCGACAGACGACAGATAAACAGGACAAAACTGACTCACACGGGGATTGATGGCAAGGAAGGCGGGTAGTCGATGGCTCAAGGTGCACTCTTGGCTCAAGGACAGAATCGACCCGGTCCGGTCCAAAGATGCGGGGAGGTATCGTCGCGCTGGGGGTGGCGTCCTTTGCTCTCCGTAGTTCAGGCGCATCTGACCTCACATCCGGTTAGTCGTCGTGTATATCCGGCGGGGAGTGACACGCCCTCGGCTCGTTAGCTCCGCCCCAGATGGAATCGGCCCGTTGCTTCTCATTGGGTGCGGGGGGGTTACCGGGCTCCGCCCTTGACGAGGAGCTGACAGCCAGCCCCTTCGTGGTAACCCCGTAACCTGGAGCACATGGGCCATGGCGGCTAACCGAGCCGGAGGGAGGACGCCCACTCCCCGCACCGCGGCCGCGCCGCCCCCGCTGTGGTTGTAGTTGTTGTTGTTCCATGAGATGATGGGAGGATGCGGAGATGAGGTTGGGGGGAGGTATTGGGAGGTCCTAAACTCACTACTGGTGCCATACAATCACATTCTGGTGCAACGAAGAGTCAGAATTAATGGAAACGAGTCCTTAACTGACATAGACTAAGAATAACTAGCAAGATGTCCTATAGTTGTCTACGTGAGATGCGGTGAACCTGGGTGCGACATTCAATGGGGGAAATAGGGGAAGGTCGGTTCTACAGAGTGTTGTTTACAGACAATGGGACTAGGGAATGGGGGATTGGGGATAGTTGGGGAGTATTGGGGAAATAGGGGAATATTTACAAGCGGATATGGAGGCCAAATTCCATATCCGCAACATTATATATATATATATATATATATATATATATATATATATATATATATATATATATATATATATATATATATATATATGTATATATATATATATGTATATCCAAGATATTCTAGTTTTCTATTTTTAATTAATTTTCTGAAATTTTAAGAATTTGTTTTTCACTTGGAAGTGGTGGGTTACGATATGTAAAGGTGGAAAAAGGTGGAAAAAGTCTCATTTTATGTTGACTCGCACACGCGTTCACGATGGGAGCGGCAGGAAGGGTTATTCCCTCCGCAACCAAAGGTGGATGGAGGTTATGTTTTCACCCCTGTCTGTCTGTTTGTCTTTCTGTTTGTTAACAAGATATCTCAAAAAGTTATGGACAGATTCGGACGAAATTTGGCAGAGTATGTGACAAGTACGAAATAATTAGATTTTGGTGAAGCTCCGGATTCGGATCCGGCCAGTATAATTTTTTAAGTGATTCTTCACCATTGGGAGATCGGGCGACAAACGAAACAGAGCAGGATATCTCAAAAAGTTTTGGACGGATGATTTTGATTGAACGTGATTCTGTATTGTGATTTTCTGGTCTACTCCGGGATACAAAACGTAAACTATTCACAATGAGTCGCTTCTTCACGGGAATATAAAGCGAGCGGGAAGGGAGGGAGAGGAGGGAGAGAGGATGGAGCAGGAGGGGAGAGAGGAAAGGGCGAGGGAGGGGAGGAGGGAGGGGGGGAGTGGAGTGGGAGGAGGTGAGAAGAAGGGAGGGTGGAGAGGGAAACAGGGAGGATGGAGCGAGGAAGCAGGGGGAGGGAGAGGGTGGAGTGACTATATCGCACAAAAAATGTTAGTCAATGAAAAAATGGGTACGTGAAAACAAAAAGGCAGCTCTGTCTACTATAACGCCATGGCTTGCAAAAGCAGCCTGAATAGTGATCACTAAGTGGTGGTTCACCTCGTCAATCATATTCAAAGAGGGTGTTATAACACACCCAAACTTCCCCGGCCTTGTCACTAATTAATTAAGTACACAGGCATTTCTCACTTCATTTGTGGAGCCTTCACCAAGCGACTGAAGCACTCGAGTGAAATGGGTGATAAGGAACGGCTGGCTTGGCGAGCGATAGCAAGCCGATTGCTTCTTGGTGAAATGGCCGAGGGTTTTAAAAACAGATCGATTTAACGCATCAAATAATGTGGAAACGACTGAGAGCAAACAATTTTTTTTTTAAAAAGGCTGTTATAAACACAACAAAACTTCCCCGGCCTTGTGAATAAAAACATAACGGGAGGTCTGTCTACTGTAACGCCATGGCTCACAAAAGCAGCCTGAAAAGCATTCACCAATCTCTCGATGTGGTAAATTTTGTCAGATTTCACTCCAGATTTGTACATTATTTAGTCTACAGCATCCAATCATCATATCCGAATCCAGATTTTGATGATAGCCGGCGAAAACAGTGTTGTGAATGAACGCGTACGTATTATGTTGAAAAGCCAGATTTTGCTGAATCCTTTGAGAATTTCGAAGCTTTGACGCACCAAATCGCTCCATGGAGGCCGCCATCTTGCGGATGCGGAAGTAGTCACAAAAAATTGATAAAAAGTTCAATAGGAGTTTGTTTCACCCGTCTTTTTTTGATTCACAATCTTCTGCACCTCTAATTTGTAATTAAAAAACTTTAAGACCAACCTCGTTCCCCGGGCCCGCATGGGCCCTGGTTATCTTCAACGAAAATCGTCACCAAACACCGGAACCAATGAGATTCGAGCATTTGAAAAAATATTTCAAAAAAGCTTATTACCGCGTTTCGGAGGCTGAAAATGGCGTTAAATATTCTAAAATTGACGAAGAATTATTTTTTAGAAATCTCGCAGCCGTAGGGGATAGTTTTTCACGGCCGGAAATATCCGAAGTTGAGACGGAATTCACCGAATTAATCAAGAAGGAAATTTTATAAATATTAATCTCATCCAGAATGCAAATGGTGTCATTTTGAACTAGGTACGGGACCTACTACACCTACCTACTACCAACTACCTAACCTACTGATGCCATAGTGATGGGTAAAATAGTGGCAAGAGGCTTTGGCTTTGCCGGCTCATTGCGGCTTTGCAGTCGGGTACGAGTATGCTTCAATTATGTGATGATAATCGATCGTGTTTTCAAGGCAGGCACGTTTCAGTAGGCCGAAACAAAATGGCGGCTTAAGAACCCAGCGAGAGGTGCAGTGGGCTGACCAAGATGGCGGACCTCCTCGTGGACCTTTCAGACCCTGATATTCTTTAAATGCCGTGAACAAACTTTAATCCATCAAGGCTATTGATGGCTGTGGTCAAGTATCATCAAAGTTGTGCGTGTAGTTTTGGAAAAGCCATGCTCCTAGCATGGCTACCTAGCTATTTTTGGCTTCGCGCTGTTGAAACCAAAGCTTTCAGAATCAATGGAATCTCCCACGATGAAGCTAACTCTGAGGGCCTTTCACTCACTTACCGCAGGCAGGTTGATGGTCTTTCTGTCTTCTACCGACTCCTCTCCGGCCTTGCTCCCCCAGCTCTCTCTGTGCTCTGTCCCCCAAATACTCCTGCAGGTCGCACAAGATCTGCCTGCAACCCTCTGCTGGTGAAACTACAAAAACAAGACTCTCTGCTCACCTTCACTCTTTCATTCCTCTTTTCTCCCGCCTCTGGAACAAACTCCCTCATCACTCTCTTCAATCCCACTCATCCCTCCAGGTCTTTAAAGCAGCTGTTCACCAGCATCTCTTATCTTCCCCCATCCAAAACCTTGATGTTTTCTTCCCCCGTTAATTCACCCCAGATCCACTTTTCTGAAATACCGACTTCTTTCCTGGAAGACCTAGCTGTGTCCATGTGTTTTTTACTTCTCCCACCCCGCCCCCCTTCCCACGCCTCCTCCCCCCAAGCCCTCTCCCTCCAACAGATCTCCCGATGTCCCTGCTCTCAAATGATATACTTGTGTGCTTCCCCCTCTCTCCCCATATTTCTCCTGCTCCTTCTATTTTGTCTTGTTTCTGTTTATTTATTTTTTATCATTAATGTTACGTCTTACACGAGCCTCGATCTTGTATACAAAAAAAAAGAGAGAGAAAAAAAGGAGATCCCACAATTTACATGCAGACCTCCCCTGAAGTTCGTCCCAGGTGAGCTAAAAATGCATCAAAGAACCAATTATGCCAAAAACACTAAATGAACGTTTAATAAATATTCCATCATTTACATGGACATTGTTATGGGAAGCATAATTCATACGTACTGCCTGCTGTCCTGATGGTGTGCTTTTCGACATCTGAATGTGGCTAATCTGAAGGAAAAAGAAGATTACTTTCATTTGCAGGAACAAACTTGAACAGGACACATGAATGCACGTGGATCTCAAACTGCCAACAAGCAGCACCAAATTAAGGGTGGATGTGGTGATCTTTTGTCCCTTCCATCTTTGCGATTCCTCAGGGTGGATAGAATTCCACGACTGTAACAGTACAGGGTGTCCACAAAGTATTGTTGTGGTTTTAAAAAGTTGTTACAACCAAACTGAAACAAGACTTTGTGGACACCCTGTACTGTTACAGTTGCGGAATTCTAACCTCCCCGACGAACTGCCAGGCCGAAGAAAATATAGGGGTAATGTCCCTGGGCTCACCTGGCAGAACCAGGGAACCACTGGTAGGCGTGGACAACCCCAAAAATATGTCACGGAGAAGAAAGTAAATACCTTTGGAGGACAAACCCCTGATGTTTTTTTTAATGCTGTGAACAAACATTGGTACATCAAGGTTGTGGTCAAGTTTCGTCAACTGTGTGTTTTTAGTTTCAGAGAAAAGAGCAAATACCTATTTTTTGGGGGGAGGAGGAGGGTCAACCTCCACTACCCCCACAAACCCCCTTTAGATCCCCTCCTTTTCACCCCTCAGCCCAATGGGCTAAGGGGTATTGTCGTCACGGATGTCGTCCGGGCGGGCGTCGTTCGGGCGTCCGTCAACTTTTGGTTACCGTCAATTTCAAGAACGGCTTGTCCGATTAAATTCATTTTTACAGTGTGTGTTGGGGGTGAGTGGCGGAAGGTTCCTTTCGAAAATGGGCGCGCTGCGATTTTCAATATGGCCGCCACGGTAGCCATCTTGAAATTGGTTTTCGTCAATTTCAAGGAGAACGGCTTGTCCGATTAAATCCATTTTTGCAGTGTGTGCTGGGGGTGAGTAGAGGAAGGTTCCTATCGAAAATGGGCGCGCTGCGATTTTCAATATGGCCGCCACAGTAGCCATCTTGAAATTGGTTTTCGTCAATTTCAAGGAGAACGGCTTGTCCGATTAAATCCATTTTTGCAGTGTGTGTTGGGGGTGAGTAGAGGAAGGTTCATTTCGAAAATGGCCGTGCTGCGATTTTCATTATAGCCGCCACGGCAGCCATCTTGAAATTGGTTTTCGTCAATTTCAAAAACGGCTTGTCCGATTAAATCCATTTTTGCAGTGTGTGTTGGGGGTGAGTGGAGGAAGGTTCCTTTCGAAAATGGGCGCGCTGCGATTTTCAATATGGCCGCCACGGTAGCCATCTTGAAATTGGGTTTCGTCAATTTCAAGGAGAACGGCTTGTCCGATTAAATCCATTTTTGAGGTGTTTGTTGGGGTGGAGTGGAGGAAGGTTCCTTTCGAAAATGGGCGCGCTGCGATTTTCAATATGGCCGCCACGGTAGCCATCTTGAAATTGGGTTTCGTCAATTTCAAGGAGAACGGCTTGTCCGATTAAATCCATTTTTGCAGTGTTTGTTGGGCTGGAGTGGAGGAAGGTTCCTTTCTAAAATGGGCGCGCTGCGATTTTCAATATGGCCGCCACGGTAGCCATCTTGAAATTGGTTTTCGTCAATTTCGAGCAGAACGACTTGTCCGATTGAATCCATTTTTGCAGTGTGTTGGGGTTGAGTAGAGGAAGGTTCCTTTCGAAAATGGGCACGCTGCAATTTTCAATATGGCCGCCACGGCAGCCATCTTGAAATTGGTTTCTGTCAATTTCGAGCACAACAGCTTGTCCGATTAAATCCAGGTTTGCAGTGTGTGTTGGGGGTGAGTGGAGGAAGGTTCCTTTCGAAAATGGGCGCGCTGCGATTTTTAATATAGCCGCCACGGCTTCCTTTCACCATGCCTAGGCTGAGGGGTTACGCCCGCTTTGCGGTGCTATTTATTTAATGCTGTGAACAAACGTTAGTCCATCACGGGTTATGAAAGTTGTGGCCAAGCTTCATCAGAATTGCGTGTGTAGTTTCAAAGAAGAGAGCAAGTAACTATTTTGGAGGGCCAAAGATGGACCCACTTTGAACACCGGTGACCCCTTTAGATCCCGATTTTTTTTCATGCCGTGAACAAACTTTGGTATCTGAGTGTTTACCTACAGCCTGACTGACTGACACCGCACCATGCTAATACCTCCCCCTGAACTACGTTCCACATGAGCTAAAAACGCATCAAAAAACAATCACATTAAAAACAATAATGAACGTTTAATAAATATTCATACATTCATTTGAATGGACATTGTGATGGGAAGTATAAATCATACATACCAGCTGCTGACTTGATCGTATGCCTTTCCACTTCACAATGGTGGGCATCATGTATACCTGAAAGAAAAGGAAGATTACTTTCATTTCCAGGAACAAAGTTAAACAGGGCACATCAATGCACGCGGTTCTTAAATTTTCGACCACCAGCACCAAATAACGGGTGGATGTGGTGCCCTGTCATCCCCTTCCAGCCTGGCGGCTCATCGGCGTGTTTAGAATTCCGCAAGTGCAACAGTGCAGGGTGCCCACAACGTGTTGGTGCTGTTTATTACAACTTTGATTACAACCAAACCAGAACAACACTTTGTGGAGACACTGCATCGTGTATATTGACTGTGCAACGCACAAACAAATTTTCATCCATCATGCTCTCTCTCCACAGGGGTGCAATGTTTGTTGGTCCAAACCTTGTCTTACAGCAACGAAATGATCCCAGGCACTCAGCTAGCATAATTAAAACTTATTTCCAAAAGAAAGATGAAGCAAAGTCCTTTAATATATAGAACAATACTCACAGCCCCCTCAAGGCCCAGATCTCAATATAATTGAAGCTGTGTGGGACGATTAAGCTGACAGGATCGCCGAGAAGTAGGCACTCTTTTGGTCGGTGTTAAAACTAAATTAACTTTATTCTTGTGTTCCTGTCTTTATTATCAGGTAAATAATAATATTTCATGTCACTTGCACTAAAACCATCCAGATACCAAGGACATGACTTTGCTCGGAGACTGAAAATTTACGGTGAGGAAACGGTGGAATTTTCCGACAATAAATAATGTAAAACGAGCTCCTACGTAATGAAGGTTGGCATGACGAAGGGATATAAAGGTGTGTAACGCCTTCGATAAGCGGAGGATAACTGTATTTAAAATATACAATTAATAAAAAGAAGGGAAAGTGGTCCAAGAGCATTTTCCAACGCCTAAAATTTGTAATTCATACGAAAGCAGAAGACCAACATTCCCCAATTTGTGATGCAGGAAATATTTAAACACATGTTTTATTGTATTTATCCAGGCAACGCTGGGTACTTCAGATAGTTGTGTTTAAATCGAGATATTTCAATAAGACTATTTTCATCAAGATTATTTGCATTGAACACAAAGTTTCCGTTTCCTTCTGTATCAGAAGAGAAAAAATGCAAATTTTCTGAGACTTTTGCACAGCAGTATTCACTACATCCATACCTTGATGATGGGTCCCAGGATCCGCAGGATCACAGCCAAACAAAGTAGGAGGATGACGGTTCTGTGCACACCATTCATTAAATCATCATTCCACATACCTGTAAAAGAGAACATCTGTGTGGATCATTTCAACAAACCATCTCAGCTCATCCACCAAGGACTTCGTACCACTCGTTACCAAACCATGGTATCTCCATGATCATATGAGAGTGAAGCACACTACTGCATATGCACATTTGACCCTTTATTCGATGTTTCCACCATCTGTTTTCAGTCATAAATGTTCTTTTCGTGTCTGTGTAGGCCATCAGCCCTTAGTTTATGTTTCTACAGGAAAAGCACCTCCACAATTCACATCAGGCCACGGCACCAGAACATGTGTGTGAGAAGTCGAGGAAGAATATTTCTTGTCTTGTGATTTTGCTTTGTCTTTCCCTCGTGGTTTGAGTCTGAAGGCGTTTTAGATAATCATGGTTCCCATTCTTCCTTGACTCATAGGTGGGTATGATCGGTTCGAAGGTGAGGGGTCTAATTATTGACAAGCAAATATTAATAGGGAAGAGGGAGAGAAAGTGGGAAAGTGGGTGGGTGGGAAAGCGAGGATGGGGAAGGGAAGAGTGAGGATGGGTCGAGGAGGGTTGGGGGGAAAAGAAGGGTGAGAGCTAAGAAAGGGGGGGGGGGTGTAGAGGGAGGAAGGGGTGGGGGAGCGAGGAAGGGGGAGACCAATCTCTCAGAACACTATACACTCCGGAGGGAGTGGTGCGAGGAGGGGGGTGGGAGTGAGAGAAAAAGAGAGAGAAGAGGGAAAGAGAGGAGAAGGCAGCTAGCGGAAAACAACTTTTGAAACTCGCTCCTGCTGTTTAACACGAAACTGAAAGGGAGGAAGCCCGGGTTGTGCTCTTTTACCAAGCAGCTAGCTAGCGCTTGCCAAGCCAGCCGTTCCTTAATGGTTTTGAATGGAGTGCTTGCTCGAATGCTTAAACCACTTGGCGATCTCTCCACAAGAAACTTAGTAAATGAACACACACCCAATGTTCTTGAGACCCGACCATAGATCGACTGTAATCTATATACCCCAAAGAGGAATGACCCTTCTTGCCCCTCCCGTAGCGAACGGGTGTACTAGTTTACACAAATACACAGTTTTCATTTATGAACTCCCTTGAAGTTCCCTTAATTGTTTCATGCAAATTTGAAAGCCACCAGCTTTCATGGTTTTGGATTTATGGAGGAGACACACAGACACACACACTGACACACACACTTATTACCTCCGCCACCAAAGGTGGATGGAGGTTAAGTTTTCACCTCTGTTTGTCTGTTTGTGAACAAAATATCTCAAAAACTTGTGGACGGATTCAGACGAAATTTGGCAGAGATGTAGCGTATGTGACACCGACGAAATGATTAGATTTTGGTGAAGATCCGGATTCAGGTCCGGCTACTCCAATTTTTCAAGCGATTCTTCACCATTGGGAGATATGGTCGAAAACTATACATAGCAGGATATCTCAAAATGTTGTGGACGCATTTGGACGAAACCTGGTGGACCGGTTGGTTGTGTGACAAGGACGATGCGATTCGATTTTGGTGAAGATCTGAATATGGATTCGGATATGAGAATTATTTAATTTTTGAAGTGATTCTTCACCATTGTGAGATAGATCCAAAAACGATAAGTAGCAGGATATCACAAAAGGTTATGGATGGATTTGGACGAAACTTGTTGGACAGGTTGTGCGTGGGTCAAGGAAGAATCGATTCAATTTCGGTGAAGATCCAGCTCCGGATCCAGCGAGTGGAATTTTTAAAAGTGATTCTTCACCTTTGAGTGATGCAACCAACCAGGCGGAGGTATGCTCTCTACTGAGTGGCGTTCTAGTTATGATAGATTTATTGTTTCTTATCGACTGTTATTTGCACTTGCTCATCCTGTTCCCTCACCGTGCCATTCTTGTCATTCAACCTGACTTGGTCTCGGGTGAATTCTCTTTGTCCTGGTGGCTTCATCTGGTGGTTCTCGTAATTCCCGTTAAGGGTTGTTTCGCTATTGGAGAAGATCGCGTCACATGATCAAGGTTTCCTCGGCCTTATTAGATCAGTCTTGTGGTCATCTCTCGGCAGCACAATCGCCCGCTTTTGGAACTGCAATCTGCCTGGTAATGCGGTCTTCAGATGCAGATCCAGCAGGGAGTCTTTGAAGCGGCTGACTGTCACGATTGTTTTAACATGACTCGCTGGATTCGTCCCGGGCAACCGGAACAAACCAGAGAACCGTTACATCAATTGTCACCGCAATATTCTGCGAAGTATTCCTTTGTCTTGGGTCACAACACTTGCCGTGGTCATACTGAGTCTCCAGCAACCATCTTTCATTCCCTGATATTTTCATTCATGGAAAATTTCCGACTGTATTGCGATTTTTCCTGGGATATTGGCTTTGAGTTGCAGCAAGTTGGCAAAATTTCAGCTTTCTACCCCAAATCGAAGGTATTAAACATTATCTATCAGTGAGTGAGAGAGTCAGGGGTTACAAAGAGCTTTATGTACCAGATGATGAAAAGTCACTTACATCTGCCTGGAATTGAAGTCACTTCATTCAGGAACTGAAAGGAAACCAAAACATTAAAATATTAAACATTCTCAGGTCACTTTTGTATCCACAAGTCAAAAGTTAAAGTTTATGATAAGAAAAAGTAAATTTATAAACTTTCGTTCATTTTTATACAAACAGAAAATGATGAAACATGACAAAGTAAAAGCAACTTCAAGAGATATTTACCAATAAACGACACGAAAGCAACAATCCTCTGCGTGATGCACATATACACATCGTTAAAAGTAAATAATGACCATGGAAAAGACCTTTTATAATGACATGGGGTTAAGCTCTGTGTGAGAGAATGCCAATCCCCAACCCACTCGAGCCTTCTGCAGCTCAATTGAAAATAGCACCAAGGAGAACAATGTCACAGACAAAGCTTTGCTCCTTGTCGACAAGGCCCCTTGGCCATCTTGCGCAGATGCAAGACTCGTGCAACAATACAATATGTTTTGCCACCCCTTATACCACCCTCCAGGTAGAAAAATACCACACACTCATCATACGCAACGCGGCATTTAACAGCTATAATCCTCACAGGTAAGTTTATAAATAAACTCGGAGGAGGACCCGTCCCAAGTGACAGGAAAGGTTTAAGTTAATCTCTCAATTTAAATATTATTTCATGGACTTTAAAAAGGTCAATTGTGTTGCACTCGTGGTTTTGCTAAGAACAAAATATCTGAGATGCTCATAGCGCCAACTGCAAAATGGTGGTGCAACATAGGGCCGCGGAGGTTGGATATTGGCTAAAAAGAGGACAACACATCCTGGTTGTATAATACAATCTGGCATCAGCATTACTTAGCAGGTGAGGGTGAATGGTAGCTTATCAAAGTTATCAATCTTGAATACTGCTGCTCCACAAGGCTGTGTATCGTCACCTCGACTGTTCAGTTTCTTCACCAATGGATGCGTGGCTCTTAAAGAAGTTTGTAACTTTATTAAGTATGCAGACGATATCGCCATTGTTGGCTGTCTTTCCGATCAATCATCCTTGGTATCATACCTCGACGAGATTGACACATTGAATAAGTGGTGTGGGGACTTCTGTCTTACTCTGAATGTGGACAAAACAAAAGAGATGATTTTGGACTTTCGGAAAGGTCACAATCATGAGCCTGTAACCATAAATGGTGATAAGGTAGATATTGTTAACAAATTTAAATACCTGGGTACCTTTATTGATAACAAGCTAACTTTTGATGGAAATACTGATGCTGTGTACAATAAATCAATGCAAAGATTGTATCTTCTCAGGAAGTTGAATTCATTTGGTATTAGCTCTTGTGCGATGCCGATGTTGACCAATTCCTTACTGATCAGTGTTTTATCATTTAATTTGATTTCCTGGTACAGTTATCTTAAGAGCAATCGCAGTATGCAATCGCAAATGGAGATCGTAGCAAACATTGCCACCCCCCCCCCCCCCCCCAACCTACCTTGTAACTCCGACATCATTTGAATTGAATGTCCAGAGTAGGGTAGATCATCCAGAGTGTCTGCTCTTCACGAGCTCTAACTGGGTTGCATTTGACTTCCCTCCAAGGAATGGTTCTCAACAACGAGTAGAGTTTCCAGCGTTTCAATCAGACTACCTTTCTGGTCACATCAAGACAAAAGATAACAAGGACGAGATAAAACAAGCACACCATGATCTCATCCATCAAACAAATAAAGCAAAATCTACAATTCTGCATTCTACATACAAAAATAAATAAAGCTGATGATGTTCATAATCTCTTGTCCCTGAGATCCGAACATCATGATGTTTCAAGTCAACTCTTTTCCAGGTTGTTATGTAAACTCCATTAATGCAGATGGAAGCAAAACAAAAGTGTTAAGCATCCTTTATTATGCTATAGGTTGTGATTGATTAAATGGATCAATGGTTGATATAAAAGCACACACACCCTCCAGCTTCAGTAAATAAGCATTTCCAAAGGAATTGGGGGGGGGGGTGGCGTATTGGAGGGCAGCAAGAGCTTACCTGTACGGCCGGGGACGCGTCACTGGTTTTCCGAACCGCACACAAATAAACGGACAAGACAAGGAATTGAAAGTCAACAATTAACAAGTTTAATAAAAATCAATGCAATACAATTTTTTTTTAAAAGACACTAAATTCCTAACCGAGGGACCCTCCACACAGACTCAAATACAGACACAGGGAATAATAAATTAAAGAAAAATGTGGTGTGCAGCGTTTGCTTGGTACTCAGCTTGGGATACTTGACCGTCCCGGGCCTTCACCAGTCCCTTGTCCCTGCGCGGGAAAACACGAGTTGGCACGAAGTCGCTTTCACCGCCTGCCGCCGACGCGAAGCGAACAGGCCAGAGCTCCTCCCACATCCTTCTCGCTCGGCTGCACCGAGCTCCGAACGTCCCGAATTTTCCAGGTGCACATGGCACGAAACACACCCGTCACGAGCCGACATCAAGGAGAGAAAAGAGAAGGATGCATCCGCTCGTAATGAAGGCCAGGACAGAAGAGAGTAAATGCGATTGTACGCAATGGTAGCCAGGCCAAAGAGAGTGAATAAACTGCGAGACTGCCTGTCACGAACCCAGCACAAAAGAGCGATTGCGAAACGTACTGTCCATAATAAATGTCGGAACCAAGAGCGTATAAACTGTGACCGTGGCAGGATGAAAGCCACGAACCAAGAGAGCAAAAATGGCAGGACGTATCTTTTTTGTCCCTGGTGCTTGAACATTCTGTGATGACATCACACGTGCTCCAATCAACAAGTGCTACCCGCTCACCCCAACGTTCTTTACCCAAACGTTCTTCGGTGCATGGCCTCACGGCCACTTCTTGACGCCCATTGAGATGACTCGGCTGGGTGTCGTCAGTGGTAGTGTTCGGATCCGGGCGGCGATTATGTTATTTAATTGTTCGGATCCTCGCAGCTCGGCAAACATCTCCTCCATATGCGGAAGAGGATATCCGTCAATCACCACCGCTTTATTTGGTTCTCTTGAATCCACACACAGACGAATCCCTCCGTTTTTCTTCATTATCACAACAATTGGTGAAACCCATTCTGAAGATTCAATTGGCTCAGTTACATCCAATTTAACGAGCTTTTTCAACTCCTGAGAAACAGCATCTCACAGAGAAAGGCAAGCGGAGCAGCTTTTGCTGGACCGGAGTCACATTGGGTCGTATTTTAACGAGATGAATGAACCCCTTTGCACATCCCAGGGTGTCCTCCTTGCTGACACCTGTAACATTTGCTACTGGAGTTCGATTTGCCCTGTTTTGGGTGGGAGAGGTGATGCTACCATTCAGCAATTGCACGTCGAGTGCAGCAACCAGGTCTCTGCCCAGAATGGCAGTGCCGCTCCGCACGATGTGCAATTCAGCAGGTGCACAGTGATTCTCCAGTCACATCGGCATGCAGGCAACCACGCACGGGAATCGGGTTTCTCAGGTAGCTATCCAGGTGTAGTTTTGGCTTAGTCAGTGACACATTATTGAAACCTTGCGTGTAGACACATTCAGGAAGTATGGATACTGCCGAAATGTATATCGTTCTGCCACATCAACTCTTGGGACAAAAAATTTCCTCAAGGCCGCAAGTGCAGTCTCATCGCTATTATCAGCGACTGTTAATGTACAAAGAGTCTCCGACCTTCGGTGTAGAAGCAATGTATCAAAAGTGCGCGCTTCCTCGCACCAGCTGGTGTTGTCTCCTGCATCGCCAGCACGTGGTTATCAAAGACACGAGTCCAGGCCGTGAAAGGCTTCGAGGGCTCGTCCGGGTTTTGCAGAAAGGGTGTCGGTGGATTCAAGTTCAATCGCATTCTCGTCGCCGGTTTCTGGTGCGCAAAGTACTCCAAGAAGCAAGAATGAATCATTCAGGAAGATCCAACAGTTTTATTCAATCCAACATCGGACGCACGTCCACTTCCAATCCTCTCCACGCTGCGGCCTGCACCCGGAACCGGAATGCGGAACTCCTCAGCTCCTCCTCCTATTGGCCACGCCCCCTCCAGCGCACCTTCGATGCACTCCTGACTCTCCACAGTATGAAATCAGAATATTCGTAAAACCAATGAAAGAAACAGAAGATAAGTGTCACTTTTCCACTTGCGTTCACACGTTAAGTGCGTTTTTGGGGGAACCAATATGGTCGCCGTGTTTGACAAAGGAGAGCCTGGTCCACCGCTTTATTTGGTTTAAACTTTTCACACGAGATGTTTCCAAGTCGACCTCTGCTTTCGGTTCGTTTATGACGACGAGATGAATACGAAAACAAATTTTAGTGCAACAACGGACGTGGTTTGGATTCAACAAAACGCTGATAAATTCAATTAAGAGCCGTCCACTTATTATGTATGCAAATATGAAAGGAATTTTGGCGCCCCGCCCCCTTCGAAAGCCGCAGCCACGCCCTTTCAGCAATCCGTCAAACCCTTCAATCACTTCCTTCACTTAATTTCCGTTTTCTTCCGAATTTTCACGAAATGCAATAAATAATTGACTTGTACACGGACAAAATGATATTACATGACATAATATTACATGAGATGATGACATAACGATGTAATGAACCATCCAAGCAGGTTGTTTAAAGCAAATGCGCCGTTCCCATGACGTCAGTGCAGCGTCACAAAGACTGTTCATTGTGCATTGTTCTGTTTCCTTTGTGAGAACATTTGGACCGTTCTTCTCGATTCGTTGCACGATGTGGTCGTGTTTCATTATGCTGGTGCGTTTCTTCTTTGGAAACTCTCGAAATATGAATGTTGAGTTTGAAAACATCCTTCCGGTGAGCCAAGTGCGTCACGGAGTCGTCTGGACATCAAAAAATAATGAGGTGAGTGGGAAACGTGGAGGGTCAAGTGTTAAATATTGTGATATTAAATAAATAATTACACTTTAATTGCGGTGTTAACAAATGTTACCTCCTCTTTTATCTTGTTCCAAGCAAGCCACACCTGGTGTGAAACTGAAAGGCTTGATCCATTTGGCATGTGCTCAGAATGTCAGGTTTAAACGATCTCATTTACGAATCCTTGTGGAGGCAATAATTGATTCCTCGTTTTATTTAGACACCACCTACTGAAGACCCCTCGCCAAAGGGAGGGTATTGCATTTCAGTCCGTTTGTTTGTTTGTCCGCACAGAATAAATATGATTTTCTCTGCAACCGTTGGTCCAATTGGCAGGACATTTTCACCATAGGTGCAACTCCACCTGGAGAATTTTTTAATGATAATTATGACGTCATAGGTCACGTGCTTTGGCCGCCATCTTGGAAAAGTCGAAAGACTTTGCACCTCTATATCTCCGAAAGCGCTGAATAGAAAACATTTAGACATGGCTCATTGTAAAGAACTCTCCATGGGGAATAAAATATGTTAATGATGATGTCATAGGTGCTTCCATTATGATGTCATAATTCCAGAAGTACAAAAATTCATCGATCAAAATGAAATTTATTGAGCATAATCTCAGAATAAATTAGTTTAGAAAAAAAAAAATGATGACTTCATCGGTCACGTGGTTCGGCCGCCATATTTGTTTTAACACAAAAGCCTTAAAAAACACTGAAAATACATCCTGGCGAGGGTTTGCAATCTCTGATTGCTCTTTCTTCTTTGAATTTGTGATTGATTCCTAACAGTGATCAATAAATTTGAACTAAAATGACATTTTAAAATTGGATTGCAAACGGTAAGTTGGAGGTTAAGTTTTGTTTGTTGTGTTTTTCTTTGTTGATATGATTGAAAAGACAGTAAAATGACCTATTCGTTGATTTTGGAGAGGGGAGTGTTAGGGGACGTTGGGATTTCCGGATGTGACGTTGGGATGTGACGCGTTGGATGGGCGTGAAGTGTTGGACTTGTGCAGGCCAGCACTGTGTGGTGCGCTGGGCTGGATCATTTGAACGCCACGTACTTATTAACCTTGTCGTGTCCGTGTCCACAGATCTTTGGCGAAGGGCCCATCTTTGGCCCGATGAAAGTTGGAGAATTGTTCTCACTGTGGGCGAGATTTCAACATGCAGTCATTGTCATCTCCTTCACCATTTTCATCATCAACTGTCTCAGATGGATCTCTAAACGGGTTCACAAACACCTCCGGTAAACAACACATTCAGATTTTTTTTTTTGTATTTTTTTTTGTATACTGAATCGAGGCTCGTGAAAGAGCTAACATTTACTTCACAAACAAATCAACCAGACAAACAAAACACAAAAAGAGGGAGCGGAAAACAAGATGGGGAGAGAAGGGGAAGCACACAAACACAACATTTGAGAGCAGGGAGATGTGTGGGAGGGAGAGGGCTTGGGGGGAGGAGGCGTGGGAAGGGGGGGAGGGGAGGGGTGGGAGAAGTATAAAACACAAGGACACCAAGGACTTCCAGGACAGAAGTTGGTATTTCAAAAAAGTGGAATTGGGGTGAAATTAGCGGGGGTAGAAAAGATCAAGGTTTTGGATGGGGGAAGATAAGAGATGGTGGTGAACAGATGTTTAAGACCTGGAGGGTGGAGTGGGATTGAAGAGAGTGAGGGAGTTTGTTCCAGAGGTGGGAGAAAAGAGGAATGAAGGAGTGACGGTGAGCAGAGAGTCTTGATTTTGGCAGTTTAACCATAAGAGGGTTGCAGGCAGATCTTGTGCGACCTGAAGGAATATTGGGGGGACAGAGCCCAGAGAGAGCTGGGGGGGGGCAAGGCCAGAGAGGAGTCGGTAGAAGACGGAAATACCACCAACCTGCCTGCGGTGAGTGAGTGAGAGGCCCTTGGAGTTAGCTTCATCACGGGAGATTCCAATGATTCTGAACGCTTTGGTTTCAACAGCGTGAAGACGAGCTCGGTGTGAGGCAGGAGCACCAGCCCAGAGGGGAGAGCAGTATTCCATTCAGCCGTGGATGAAAGCCTTGTATGTGGTGAGGAGCTCAGGTGTGCCAAGGACGGACTTCGCACGATGGAGGATGCCCAGTCGGCGACTGGCTTTGGAGGCCAGATTTGAAATGTGGTTTTCCCAGGAAAGATCATGGCAGATAGTGAGACCCAAAAGCTTGAGTAACAGAACTTCTTGGAGAGGATTATTCAGAAAGTGGATGGGAGGGTTGTCTAGTCGGTCTTTTCGGAGAGACATCGTAAGAGTGTGAGATTTGTCAGGATTGAAAGACATGTTCCACTTGTTTGCCCAGTCTGTGATTTTGTCCAGGTCTGCAGAGAGTGAGGAGGCTGCAGACTGCCGATCTGAGGGATGAAGAATGGAGCGAAAGAGAGTAGAGTCGTCAGCAAAGAGATAGAGAGGATTTTCAAGAGAGTCAGAGAGATCATTGATGAAGACCAGAAAAAGCACAGGGCCCAGAACATTGCCTTGGGGAACTCCAGCCTGAACAGGAAGAGGAGATGAGAGAAACCCATTCAGGGCCACACGTTGACTACGACTAGAGAGGAAGTCCGCCAGCCATGCATGGAGATTTCCATGGATACCAAAAGAGGAGAGTTTGGTGAGCAGAGCGGGGTGCCAGACCGTATCGAAGGCACGTGATATGTCAAGGGAGTCAGCTCTAATTTCCTGTTTGTTTGTTTGATATTTCCCTTCATTCACCTTTCTGTTCCTCTTCACAAATCTTCATTTTAATCTTGAACTTCATTGAGAACAGCAAACTATGATCCTG